>NC_037092.1:33787500-34102500 GCF_002994745.2 Rosa chinensis
CCCTAAGGGTGGCAGTGACTTTAACATAGCAAGTTATGCTTTTGGCTATGATTCGCGGACCAAGGACTACAAGGTTTTGAGAACTGTCAGTGATTTTGGTGGCGAAACAGAGATTTGGTCCTTGGCTACGGGCAACTGGAAAATCCTTCGTGCTCCTATGCCAAAGGATTTTCCGCGTCACGGTGATAATGTTAGATATGCTTATGTCAATGGTGCAGTGCATTGGGTGCATCACCGTCGTAGGGGTCGAAGGCATAAGGCCATTGTGGATACTGCTATTGTGTTGTTTGATATGGCCAGTGAGTTATTTCGCGAGATGATGATGATGCCAGAAGATTTGAGAGGAAAGCATTGCCATATTTCAAGATACATGGAGTCCATTGGTTTATTTACGGGGACAGATTTGGAGAGTTTCGGTACTATTGATGTCGACATGTGGGTGATGAGAGATTATGGAGCTGTGGAATCCTGGACAAAATTATTTACTATACGTCTGGAAGGACCTCAGCTACAGCCATTTGGTTTTAAAAAGAATGGTAATGAAGCAGTGTTCAAAATGAGTGGTGGACGGGTACTAACAGTGGATCTTAAGACAAAGAAAGTTGGAGAATTTGCAATCAATAATGAATACGAGTACTACGGCTTCTTGGACTGCTTTGCAGAAAGCCTTGCCTTACTTGGCCATGTTAAATCTTTTTAAGGAGCAAGCAACAAGTAATTAAAAACATGTTGAATTGAACTTTAGCACATGGCTTTGTTTCTTTTGTTCCCCATGCTGGATTGTAGAGAGTTCTTGTTTTCTTAGTTTTTTCCCTGGTAATTTGACATGTCTTTTACTTTCCCTTTTAAAAGTTTTAGACCAATAGATGATTGTGCGCATTTTGCATTCACAAACCAAACAACTAACTGGAATATATTTTCAGTACGTGGGTTGTTTCTGTATGTTTCAGATGATTTGGCAATTTTGTTCTGTCGGAGATTTTATAAATACTAATTATGAATATCATGGTGAGTTGGGGTTTCATTTTTTTTTTTTTCCATCAAAGTACGCTTGTACTCTGCTTGAATGAAATGCCATGGGATTAATTTCTTAAGTTTTTGTGGACGGTTGATTTGCTCAGATTATTATCTTCTCAAGTTCCCACAGGTACCAGGTTGTTTAGAGTTCTTCAGTTTACTTTTAAATTATAACATATGCTAGCAGGCTTGACATAATTTTCTGTGGAGAAGTTAAGTTTATGCTCTGGGATGCAGATTTTTAGGCAATTAACATGATGACATCATGTCTGCCAGTATTTTGAGGCCTTCTGTATTCTCACACTATATCCATGTAACTTCTCATCTGAAACGGCAATTTAGTTTCAGAATAAGAATCTAACCACCGGTTTGGGTTGTACGTAACACGATTATTACACATGTGGATGGGGCAGCAAATCCTCTGTCCCTAATTTTCCCGTCTCCATCCCTGTGACACATGTTAGAATCAATATGGACTTGTCACACATTAACATATAGTAAATTGATAATTAGCTTAATGTCAAAACTAATTCAACATGGACACAAACTATAAATCAATATTGTAACTTAATGAAAGAGTGTATCAATTCATTAAGGTAAGTAATCAATGCCAGTAATTGCTGAAGGTAAGTCTTGATCCTTTTATGATTATTGTCGAGTTGATGTGCATATGTTGTGATCATGTATATGGTTTTACAATTGGTATCAGAGCATAGGCTCACAAATATGAATTCAGTTTTTGCTTCACATGAAAATTGTTTTAGGGTTTTGCAAAACAAACATAAAAAAAATAAAAAATAAAAAAAATAAAAAAAAGGTTTTTGCTTTACGGGTCAAGTAACTAATCAGGTAACTGACCAAGTAACTGATTAGGTACCTCATCAAGGTAAGTTACTTAATCTAGGCCTAGTCACAGCACGCGGACTATCCAAGCCCAAACCCGACCAAAACATGAAGAACAGGTGACCGTTGTATCACAACGATCAGTTTTGATCAAGAAGAAGGTCTGGGACTGGATTCGGAAACGCGCAAGATGTTTTCATCTCAAGAAGGGATTCAAAATCCCAACTGCTGTGAATCAAGAAGCCAATAAAGTCGATTGCTGTATCTGGTGATCAAATTCACGCTTCTGCTGAGATTTTTTGCAGCAAATTGGGGAAAAAGCAAAAACAGGTTTTTCTGTGAAAATTGTTTTCAATTCATAGCATGATAATTAAGTTTTTGATTGTGCCCAAGAACCCTAGTTGCATTCTCGGCGTGCGTTAGGCTAGAGTAGATGGTGACAGGATGAAATTTACAATTTCTTGATTGTTCTGTGGTTCTTGGAATCGAAACAATTTAGATTGTGCTTGAATATGCATGATGAATTGATTGCTTATATGGTATTGTATCTGTGATTGTGTGACAATGTTTGAAAAATAAGAATCTCCCAAAAGCTTTACACATTGTAGAAATTGACAGATGCAAGAGCTTAATTTTCTTATAAAGACAATCATCTGGGTAGAATATAAAGTTAAAACCTCATGAGTTTTGTGATTTTCTGTTGGCATAAGTGAACATGGTGCATAAAGCATCCTTCATTGATATTGGCAGAAAACATAAAGTACAACAAAACTGAAATTGTGTCTTGTATTTTAAGTCTATACTTTTGTTTATCTTCCAAAGAAGTGGTCAAGTATAGTCTTAGAATACAAGACAGCAGTATGCATGCTTAATAGAAATATATGTGGATACTTGGAAATTTTTCTTGTGTCTAAAGATGTGGATGAATCTCCATGGATAACATATTTTGATTAAGCATGGCATATTGATAAAGAACTACAGAATGTTATGCTTCTGCTCAAAAGTGTTTCTTAACATTGTTTTTGGTTATGGACTGACATGAATGTAAGTATGGATTGTTTAGGTTTTCTGTATGTTTTTTGTTTTGGTTGCTTAAAGCTAAATAAAACACAGAAAACTTAAAGTTATTTTCTTGAGAACTCACATGAATTTTGTTTTGCTCCTTAGGTAACTCTTATATGAACTTGAACAGTGTCTTGATGCTAACTAGAACCAACTATAGAGCTTGGCTAGATTATGTAGAGACCTATATGGGAATGCATGAGAATATAGACTATTGCTTTACTGAGGATAAGCCTGCAGAGTTGAATGAAAAGAGCACCAAGAAAGAAACTGATCTTTACAAGAAGTGGCTTAGATCAAATAGAATGGCTAAGAACCTCATCTGAACATCTATGTCTAAGACTGTCAGGGGAAGTATAGAAGAGCCTGAGCTAGCATCAGATTTTTTGGAACTCATGGGTGCTAAGTTTAAAGAAAGTGAAAAAGCAGAAGCAGCTAGGCTAACCAAGGAGTTTCATGATTTGAAGTACATGGGTTCAGGGGAAGTTAGAGAGCATAATATGAAGATGATCAATATAAATGGCAAACTAAGGGAGCTCTTGATGGGGGTTAGGGATGAGCAGGTAGTACATTATGCACTGCATTCCTTACCTAATAGTTTTAGTCATCTTAGAACCAGTTACAATTCTCAAAAGGGAAACTAGACTCTAGATGAACTTATATCCATCTGTGTGGATGAGGAAGCTAGGATCAAGGAAGAAAAAGAACCTGCTACCTAATAGTTTTTTCTAATACAGTTTTTTCTTTAGAAATTAATCTTATAAATGTTGAACCACAATCTTGGTGGATATATTCAGGCTCACCTTTTCATATTACTAATTCTTTGCAGGGATTCATAAGGAGGAGAATCCCAAAAAGTGATGAAGTGAACTTGTGTGTAGGCAATGGCATGAGAGTGGCAGTCAAGGCTATTGGAACCTTAAAGCTCGATTTAGGATTAGGAAAATTGTTAGTTTTGGACAATGTTTTTTATGTACCTTCCATCAGAAGGAATTTGGTTTCAGTTTCTCTTTTAGTAAAATCTGGTTGTAGACTTGTTATGGATAGTAATGGAATTCTTATTTCTAAAAATTCTGTTCAAATTGGTTATGGTGTTATTATGAATGATTATTTACAGTTAAATTGTTCAATGGCTCAACTAGAAATTTTACTTGTTGAAAATAACACAAACAATACTAGCACTTTAATAGGTGTTAAAAGAACCAAACTAAATGAAAAGTCTGCATTTTTATGGCATAGAAGGCTCGGCTATGTTTCAAAAGAGAGACTAAAAATTTTGGTGAAAAACAAAATCCTAAATGAACTAGATTTTTCTGATCTAACAAACTGTGTAGAATGCTTTAAGGGTAAAATAACCAATACTAGAAAGAAGACTACATATAGAAGCCAAAACTTACTAGAACTCATACACACTGATATATGTGGTCCATTTAGGCATCAAACTATCTGTGGGAATGTGTATTTCATCACATTCATTGATGATTTTTCTAAATACAGTTATGTTTATCTACTTTCAGAAAGCACAAGCATTGAAAGATTTTCAAATCTTTAAGTCTGAGGTAGAACTAGAAAAGAAAATCAAAACAATAAGATCAGATAGAGGTGGTGAGTTTTATGGCAAGTACACTGAATCAGGCCAACAAAAGGGTCCATTTACCTTTTTTTGCAAGACAATGGAATTAAAGCTCAATATACAACACCCTATAACCCATAACAGAATGGTGTTGCAAAGAGAAAGAATAGGACTCTTTTGAACATGGTTAAATGTATGATGTGTACAACTGGTTTGCCTAAATTTCCGTGGGTTGAGGCTTTAAAAACTGCAAATTATATTTGCAACAGGACACCTAGCAAAGCTATAGAAAAGACTGCTTTTGAGCTTTGGTGTGGCAGGAAACCTAGTCTTCATCACTGCTATGTTTGGGGATGTCATGCAGAAGCTAGGATTTATAATCCAAGCTTGAATAAACTTGACCCCAAAACTGTTAGTTGCTATTTTATAGGTTATTCAGATAAATCTAAAGGCTATAAATTATATTCTGCTCATCATTCACCTAGAATTTTTGAAACACATCAAGTAAAGTTTCTAAGTGAAAAAGTTCACAATACAAACCTTGAGGATTTGACCTCAGATTTTGAGGAAATTGTGTCAGATGAGAATATAAGTGTAGCATTGCCTTTAGAACAAGAAGTAACTGATCAAGTACC
Organism: Rosa chinensis; assembly: GCF_002994745.2. Taxonomy (NCBI): domain Eukaryota; kingdom Viridiplantae; phylum Streptophyta; class Magnoliopsida; order Rosales; family Rosaceae; genus Rosa; species Rosa chinensis. The sequence goes on from NC_037092.1 coordinate 33,792,631, forward strand.
TGTAACTGGTCAAGTAACTAACCAAGTAACTGATCAAGTACCTGTATCTGGTCAAGTACCTGTAGCTCAACTAATCCTGAACATCCTCAGCCTAGAAGATCACTGAGAGCAAGTAAACCAACTTATGGGGGGGGGGGGGGGAGATAGTGATTACATTGTTTATCTGCAAGAAGCAGAAATTGAAATGGACTGTGCAGAGGACAATGATCCAACTACATTTAATCAGGCCATTGAAAGTAGTGAATCTCATCAATGGCAGTTAGTTATGGAAGCAGAAATTGATTCCATGAGCCAAAATACAGTTTGGGAATTAGTTGAACCTAACCCCAAACAGAAACCTATAGGCTGTAAATGGGTTTTCAAAACCAAAAGAGATGCAAATGGCAATGTAAAGAGACACAAGGCAAGGTTAGTTGCCAAAGGTTTTACATAGAAGGAGGGCATTGACTTTATTGAGACTTTTTCTCAATTTTCTACAAAAGACTCGTTTAGGATAATCATGGCTTTAGTGGCTCATTTTGATATGGGGCTACACCAGATGGATGTTAAAACAGCCTTCTTGAATGGTGAACTAGATGAAGTGATTTATATGAGGCAGCCAGAAGGATTTGTACAACCTGAAGTGAAAATTTAGTGTGTAAGTTAAGAAAATCAATTTATGGCCTAAAACAAGCTTCTAGACAGAGGTACAAGAAATTTGATTATGTGATTTCTACTTTTGGATTTACAGAAAATCTTGTGGATGAGTGTGTTTATTTGAAGATAGTTGGGAACAATTTTATTTTCCTAGTTCTCTATGTGGATGATATACTTTTGGCTAGTAGTAACCTAAAACTGCTTAAAGACACTAAGGATTTTCTGTCAAAGAATTTTAACATGAAAGACTTAGGAGAAACATCCTATGTACTAGGTATCGAGATTAAAAGAGATAGGGCACAGAGACTACTTGGTTTGTCACAATAGAATTATGTTACCAAAATTTTAAAGAGATTTGGTATGGAGAAGTGTGTAGCTGGAGAAGTTCCCATGTCCAAAGGAGACAAGTTAACCAAGAAGCAAAGTCTCAAAAGTGATGTTGAAAAGGAAAATATGGAGTCAAAGACTTATGCCAGACTTATAGGAAGTCTCATGTATGCACAAGTCTGCACTAGGCCAGACTTGTCTTTTGCGGTAGGGATTTTGTCAAGATTTCAATCCAATCCAAGCCATGAGCATTGGGTAGCTGTGAAGAAAGTGTTGAGGTACCTGCAGAGAACCAAGGGTTATATGCTAGTGTATAGGCAAGTGGAGGACCTGAAACTTGTTGGATTTTCAGATTCTGATTTTGCATGGAATTATCCAGACTCCAAGAAGTCTACTTGTGGATATGTATTCATGCTTGCAGGAGGTGCAGTTGCTTGGAAGACCATGAAACAAACTCTGGTTTCAACCTCCAGCATGCAAGCTGAATTTATTGCAGTGTATGAGACTGTGTGTGAAGGACTTTGGATCAGGATTTTTTTGATGCATACCAAAGTGTTAAGTCACATTGTGGCTGGAACACTTGTGATTTATTGTGATGATGAAGCAGCTTTTTTCTTTAGCAAGAACAGTAAAAGATCAAATAATTCTAAACACATTGATTTGAAGTATTACAGTGTTAGAGAAAGAGTAAAACATGGTGAAATAGTTGTTTTGAGTATTGACACAAATTCACAGCTAGCAGTTCCTTTCACCAAGGCATTGTCAGTGGCTGCATTCCAGAAGCATACAACAAGCATTGGAATTTTAGCTAATCTAGATGCTTAGGTTCAGTAGAGAGTTAGTCCAGTTGGAGCAATTTAAATTTCTAAGGTTTCTGAGTTCTTCTATTTCCTTGAGTTGTGGATTTCCAGTTTATGTATCACAACTTGGTTGTAAAGACAGTTTATTATTATCAATAAAATTTCTTGAGGTATTTTCAGATTTTGGTTATTGCTGCAGCTTTTATTAAATATTCTGAAAATTGTGGATTTTGTACTTAAACTTATACTTGCTAGCTATCAGATGGCTTAAATCATGTATAGCATGATGTTAAGGTTCAAGCAATAATTTTTAAGCCATCAGTGTTCAGTAAATTTGCTTGAGTCTGGTTTAAGAAACATAAAGTAGGAGTTTCTGGTTTAAGAAACATAAAGTAGGACCTGTTATATGCCTTCTTGTTGATACACATTAGCATATATCGTATCACTTCTTGATTGACATATGTAGGTTGCAGGAGCTTATGTTTGTGGTATTGAAACTCTGCATTTTTGTTAAAATGTATAGTGTTTCTTGCTCTGCATAAGTAACTGTGATCTGACCATGTTGGAATGGATTTTTGGTTTGATTTTGTTGTCTGGCGTGCACTACAGTAAGTTGAGTAGTTTCTGACATTTTCTGGTGCAAATTATCAAGCTTAATATGTGTCAGTCCAAGGGGGAGATTGTTAGAATCAACATGGACTTGTCACACATTAACATATAGTAAATTGATAATTAGCTTAATGTCAAAAACTAGTTCAATATGGACACAAACTATAAATCAATATTGTAACTTAATGAAAGAGTGTATCAATTCATTAAGGTAAGTAATCCTATTGTTAGTCTGCAAGAAAGACTACAATGATGTGATACATTAAGAGTCTAACTAGGAAACCTAAACCAATACGGATTGCTTTAATGGGAAGCTTCTTGAGATTTAAGTCTCCTATATATATGGATGAATTAGTCCCTGTTGCCACCACGATTATTGCATTAGTTCTGTCCACTGAGAAGCAAGGTTAGTAAGCAACAGAAGGCTATATTATAGTGATCGTTGTTGTGCAGTTGTAGATATGGAATCCATGCCAGTAATTGCTGAAGGTAAGTCTTGATCCTTTTATGATTATTGTCAAGTTGATGTGCATATGTTGTGAGCATGTATATGGTTTTACAACCCATTCAATTTATGACACTTGTTACTTTAACAAATCTATTCTTAACACTGTTAATGGCTGCCTTTTATGGCACAGCAAACCAATAGCGAACTTCTTCCCTAATGTTCTCTTCCCTCTCTACCTTATATGCCTATGCTTCATCATCTCAACAGTCATGGGAGTGAAGACGAACAAATTGGTGAGATTAAAGGAGAAGGAAGAAAGCAAAAAGCCGAGCTGGTACTTGTCTGCTACAGTGGAAGAGTTCCATGGATGCAAATACCCAAACGAAGCCACCGATATGGCACAACAAATCCCCACCATGGTGAAATAAGCTGGAAACATCTTGCTTTGCAGATTACCGAACTGATGCCTCAGAAGATTCTTGAACATGATGATGCTGCCGATGAAAGTGACCCAGAGAGCAGCGCCGAACGCGGTGGAGAAGTTGAGCAGAGATTGCAAACCAGATAAAAATGATATTGAATGGTTAACTGAAACTGAAACATAAGACTTGACTAGTATTACCTGGATTGCGGGTTGTAGTGGTACGAGTACGCAGTACGCTAATTACTTTGGTACGTGGTACGGTCGGAGTAGGTTGCTTAATTTTATTCACTTTACTTTTATAATCACATTCTTAAATTGCATTTAGTAAATTAATAAGTCATTGACCAATTAAAGAAAGTTTTCTACTGAAAGAACCAATTAAATGAATTTGTGTATGACAAATAACAAAATTAGAAAGAATTTAATGACCAATATATGAAAGAGAGGAAGATAATGGTGCCTTTAAATTTGAATTAAAAAGAAAAATTCAAAAAGAGACGTGAGAAAGTCAGAAGACTGATTTGGGAGTCATCAAACTTCTGCGTTGATTCAATTGAGGACGAACACAATCTAATCACAATGAACAAAATCAATGTTCACTACTACAAAAAGTTAATCACACAACGGAACACAAATCATCTGTTGTGTGTTGAAGTCAGTTTTATTATACAACGGTGCTGATTATATTCTGTTGTGTGAATGCCAACAAAGTGATAACTTTTTTATCGGAACTACATTGCACAATGGAATTAAGCATGGTCCGTCGTCTGAGCCTTAAAAATTGAGCGGCAGATTTCCCTCCATTCTCGAGTCTTGGTTGCCTCTTGAAATCTGAAATTTGGGCTACTTGATACAACGGTGCTTGAGGTTTCCGTTGTGTGATTGAAAACTGGATGTCAAATTTTGAGGAAGCTTGCTTGAATGTCTTCCACAAGATAAACCTAGTGCAAGTTGTAGAAATTAGACAACATAAGTTATACTTTTATGTTGTGTGAAGTTGGAATATAGGCGGCAACATTTTAAGCCAAAATGCTATGGGCGCGGTATATTTCCCTCCATGTGTTTGGCATTTTGATTTTTGTAGTGCACTCTTACAACAGTTTGTTAGGTTTGTGTTGTGTGAGTCACTTTAGAATTTATTTGAAGTTTAATTATACCTCCCACACTCTTGAAACTCTCTCGACAAAACGAAATGAAACTCCCAGTCAGTCCTCTCAGACACACCCTAAATCTCAGTCTGCTCTCAATCCTCTCTCACAAACCCTAAGTCTATTTGGATCCCAGTCTATTTGGATCTCTCTCACCATCCTCTCTCTCTATCTTTGTGCGAAACTCCTATCTCTCGTGAAAGCTCTCTCAATCTAGATCTGCAAGTCTGCAACCATGGCCGAAGCTCAAGAATTCGATCAAAAGAGTGAAGAAGAAGAAGAAGAGGAACACTATGGAAGCCGAAGCTCAAGAATCGAGCCCCCAAAACGACGCCGTCATCACCTCCTTCTGCGAGATCACCTCCGCCTCCAAACAAGAAGCCCTCTTCTTCCTCGAATTCCACAATTACGACCTCGACGCCGCCGTTTCCACTTTCTTGGACAACGAAAACGCCGCCGCCGTCACGGTCACCAACCCGGTCCAGCCCTCCCACTCGCTCTCGCCATCTCCGTCACACTCGCCCAAGTACTCGCCCTCCCAGTTGCCCACGCGCTCTCGCAGACCAAGCTAAACTCAACCACGACGACATCGCCAATGCTATTAAGAGTCTCACCGGTCACAGATATGTTGACTCTCAGGTACTTCAACTTCCCTAACCTCCTAATCTCATGCTTCAACACGAAGAGTTTGATTTTCTTCAACAGAGATTTCAACTTGTTCATGTTCAATTTCTGGTGTAGCTTTAACTTCGCTACTGGATTCACACACTTGTTACTTGTTAGAATTAGGCACATAGACAATGCGCGAAGAAATTTGGCTATAGATTAATCCAATTTCCTATTCCTGGATTGTGTAATGGTGTGTTGATTACTTCTTGCTACTTGTCGATTTTGCAGGAGATTACAAAGGAGACATGGTTGCTCACCGAGGAAGGGAAGACATATGCTGTTCATGGAACGCCAGAAGTGCGGCTCTTCCTGTCCATACCGCAAGAGGGCATCACGAAAGATGAATTGCAGGTAATGCTTCTATGCATTCTTCTCGTGCTTGTGGTTTTTATGTAGTGAGTGATGTGCTGGTATTTGAAGGTGGGATGTTTTAATGTAGAAAAAGTTTGATGCATCGGTTTTCAAAATAGCTTGCGCCCAGGCTGCAAAGAATAAATGGGTGGACTTTGGAAAGCAACTAGTGACCAGAAAGGTAACCTCTTACTCAGAAATCTCACTGCACATTAGTATCTTTTAGATTCTTTTTTGTACGGCATGTAGAGGCTATGAATTTCATGGAATTAAACCTAATCCAGTGATGTGTTTCAATTTATTAACAGAAGTTGGCCTTCTTTATATAGGATGATGGGTGATACTTGTATGTGTTTGCTTAGAAATAATGAAGATTTATTTTTATTTTTATTTGGAGCTCTTGGAATATATACTTCATCCTCTAATGTTAGGAGTCCTTCATGTTGATTGATGAAGATCCACCCAAAGAACTTGGAATTAGGAAAAACAAACTAAAATCTGGTATTTGCAAAATCTAATGACTGTTTCTATTTTGTATTAATTTTTCTCTCTGTTGCTGCCGAGTTTATTGTGTGGTTTCATTGGTATTTCTAATCATTCATTTTTCTTATTTTATGTTGGGTCTGCTCATTCTCCTTCTATCTGTGTTATTTTTTATATTTTTTTATGTTAGAGATTCTGGTGTATTTGATTTCCACAAATGTTGTTCAAATGTTTGGTGGCACTATCTGTTGTCATGTTTTGTTTCATTTTGTCTATCTATTACTTTAATTTTTTTTATCATAATATTCTCCTTGTGCTTGCTGTAGATCCAACATGTGGATAATGACAAGGTCCAGACTTTGCTTCTACGGATACAGGACGCAACAAAACAACAAATAGCAGCAACAAAACAACAAATTAAGGGTAACAAAAGGCCATAGGCTCCTCTGATCTGTTTTATTTTTTATTTCCCAAAGTAATCATGCGTACTAATTATCTTTTTAAGAGAATATTCTTAATTCCTAGAGTTTCATCGACCAAATTAAGCATATTTAACCATGAGGGCCTGGAGGCGTTGGTGGAACTGGTACGCCAATAAATGGGTTTTCTTGGCCTAATAAGTTTCTTTCCTTCTTCGTCATTTTTACGTGCTGCTCCAAATGCTGCCGACTCTTCACTTCTGCAATGACAATAGAGAAGAAACCTTTTAACAATTAATCAATTATACATAATGTCATTAGAGCATAGAGACGTCTGTGATTCCATATTTCTAAGAGTGTAAGTAGTTTAATTCTGTGTTTTATAAATACAATCTTGAGTTTCTGGTTTATCATATGTGATATGTGTACATATGTGTATGTTTATCATCTAAGTAATGTTATTGGCTTTTTTCAGTTCAACAGCACCATCAAAGATAAGCGGGCTACATATAATTCTGATCTTCCTTTTGAATATTGTTTTACAGTCAGGTAATTCTATCGGAAGACAATCTTTGTGCTCAAATTGAGTTAATTTGATGTCAAAGAAGCTGTCGACTCAGTTGGGTTTTTGACCAGCATCAAAGGTAAAATTAGAGATTCTGGGTGGAATTGTTCTTTGATTTAATTATGTCCTAGAGTTTGATTGACTTAGAGTTGAATGGCATATTGTTAGTACACGAGTTGAATGTGAATTTGGTTGTGTTACGGAACTGGGTTTGCCCTTTTGAATTAATTGATATTTTATTTGTGTATTAATTTTGTTTCTGATGGGGTTGTGGGGGTTTGCGTTAGTCTATGAGTGAGGCTCTGGAAACCCAAGTGAAGAGCAAGGTCTCCATCAAGAGCCCAAGTGATGGAGACCTTGGGGGTTTGTGTTTGTATTTCTGGGTTTTCGTACCGAGATTTGAATTACTGAGATGCTTTGTTGGGTCTGAACATGTGTCTCCCATGTGGTTTGCTTGTGTATTTGAGTTGACTTTGTCTTAGAACAGTTGTATGGTGTTTGGTGAAGTGATTGTTCCAGTGATTGATTATTATTATCTGGGTGTGTTCCACTTGGTTGTGTTATTGTAGCGTGGTTCCTGACTTCCTGTGTGTTGATGTTATCGAAGGAGCTTGGTAATTACAGACATGCTCTTACTGATGCTGAGGAAGCAATTAGGCTCAGAAACACTAATGTCAAGGTAGTACTAATTCTTGAACAAGTTCTTGTTCTTAGCTGGGATTTGTTTGCAAAGTTTGAATAATTGGTTGTTTGAGGTGTTAAGCATATTTGGGTGTTGGCTTAGGCATTTTACCAAGCTGCGAAATGAGCTCCAATGGACTTGACTTTTGATTTGGTGGCTGGGCAGCTCTTGAAAATAGTCCAAGTCCAAGATTAATTGAAAATGACCTTTGTTTTGATGTTGTTTTTATTAGATGTCCCAGTGAATAATTTGTTTCCAGCATTATATGATTGATTGCTTCCGAATAAATGAAGTTAGATGTTTGTGTTCTTGACTGTGCAGATATATGGGTAGAGTGGCACTGTGGGCAAAGCATTTAGGACTTGTTGAAGAATGTTTCAATCAGCTAGAGAGTCTTCAATGTGTTCAAAGGGTAAGGTCTTTGGGTGAGCAGAACTGGAGTCAATACTAGAGCTTCTACAAGGTCCTTGTCCATCATGTGTAGGATCGATGACGTAAAAGATCGAGAGGCTACTTATCATCTTTGCCTACAAGAGAGCTTCGGCAAGAACAAATGAAGGTGCATTAAAGGAAAGCGCCAGTAATCTATGTATTTTAGGTCTTTCTAGCTAGAACATTTTACAAGTACAGTCTCAATTTTCTATGTTTTCTGAATGGTTTATAATGCACACACAATGGTTAATAAAAATAGTATGTTGTTTGAGTTCTTCTCACACAATTTGTTAAGGCAATCCAAGTTGTCCAAGGTTAAGTCATACAACACAATACAAAACCATGTGTTGTATGATGATAAAAGAGTTTAAAATTAAGGCTTCTCCTACAACAGTCACTGCTTGGTACCCAATTTGATTACAATATTCACACAACAGATAACCAAATATAGTTGTTGTGTGAACTAACAACCAACAACAAAAGAAAACAAAATTCTGTTGAGTGAGATTCATAACACACAACAGAAATAAAATGATCATTGTTGTCTGAGTAATCAACAGACAAAGGAGATAATTTTACTTCAGTTGTGTGTTACTTACCTCAGACAACAAATATTAAGTTATTTCCATTGTCTGTTATTAGTTTCAGACAACAAAGAATGAGTTATATCCGTTGTCTGTTATTAGTCTCAGACAACAAAGAATGAGTTATATCCATTGTGTGTTATGAATCTCAGACAACAAAGAATGAGTTATATCTGTTGTGTGTTATGAATCTCAGACAACGGAAAATTTTCTTTTATGTTGTCTGACTGTGCCGCGGCATCCCCGCCCATGCCATGCCAGGCACATGCCTGCGCAGAATTCACACAACGAAAACTAGTATTCTGTTGAGCAAAGTACTATCACACAACGGTGAAATCACCGTTGTCTGATGTTTCAATCACGCAACACTCACTTAGACCACGGTGAGCTTGGTCATCACACAACATAAATCCACCGTCGTCTGATAACCTTTTTGTAGTAGTGGTTCTTCAATAACACCAGAAGATATCTAGGGTAAACATAGCTTCAATATCAGATCACCAAACACAGCGATCAAATAGACGCAACCTCCTAGTGGCAGGATGAAATTAAGTGTCGCCGGATTTGTTTCCTTGCGGCAGCATAGTGGGAAAACTATGCTATTTGTAATGATGCTTCTTTGTGATAAAGTTATCTTTCCGGTATGTCACTCTATGTCAAAGCAAATAGAGTAGTCATTCGTGGACTCTTTGCTAATTAGTGCTTGTTAGAATACATAGATTTTGTGGAGAGTCTTGGTATTATTTCAGGATGTTCTCTTTATGTTTATTGTAATCTAGGGTTCAGGCTTTACGTCCCCTAGTTGTATTCTGCAATTTTATTAATGGATTAAATTCTGTTTACTACCCTGTACATTCAAGGGTTCGTCAGTTTAGTCCTTGCACTTCTAATTTAATCAAAAAAGTCCTCGCACTCTCCAATTTCATCAAATCGATCCATTTCCTCACAATTCCGTCAATTTCCTCTGTTTAGGTGCTGACGTGTCCGGACGCCGTCTGATGCGTCAGATTTGTGGGACCTTCCCACATGCAAAATTCCCAAGCTACCCCTCTAATCTCCCTCCTTCCCCTTTCAGAGCTCTTCTTCTTCTTCTCAGCTCTTGGTTATGGTTCCTCACCTCCTTCACCGATGAACATGGCAGGAGAAGATGAGAGAGAGACTGATAAACAAGAGGGGTGTTGGGTATGGGTTCATTCTTCAACCTCTCATTAATGTCCTCCCTCGCGGCCAAAGATCATGCTCATAGCAAACCCAGAAAATTTAAGTATTTGGGTGTGCGAATTTACCCAATTTGGTTGAGATGAGTCCTCTAGATTCAACTAAGATGCAGAAAAACCAAATATGAACCAAATTCAAATCAAGATGCATGTAAATCCAAGATGAAAATCAAAACCAAAGATATAGATCTCCTCCCAAATCAAAATTTCATTCTTCCCAAATCCAAATTGGAAGCTCATTACCAACCACACCCAGCCTAAGAAGCTCAATATCGTTTGCAGCTCCAACAGCGCAATCCACCGCCGGCCACCATCTGGGAAGCTCCGCTACGTCGGCGGCGAGGCCCTGATCATTTCCATCGACCTGACCATTGCATTCGCCAAGCTCTGGTCGAAGATTTCCGATCTCTCCCCCAACTCCTCGACTCCGGATCGAGCTCCTGTGCTGCCCACGCGTCAACTCCAAAATTCTCAAGATGTTTGGTTTCGTTTTCTTCTGAGCAAACCAAACGCATGCGGCAGAGTCAGAGAGAAAGAGAAAGAAAGAGAGAGAGAGAGTGTGTTGTATACCAGATCGACGGACTCGTTTTGATTTCCTCGAGGCTGATGGCCTTGGCGCCACTTATGGTTGTAGAGTGGGGGAAGCACTGAGCTCGGAGGAGCTCAAAGGCTGAAGAGACGACTGGGATTTTTTTGTTGTGAACGAAAAAAGAAAACGAAGCGATTAAGGATTGGTCACTTGAGGACTGCTTCGACGAGAAGACCGGAGAAGAAAGCAGGGGTCGTGGGTGCCCAGAGAAGATTTCTAGGTGCTTATGGCGGCAGCGCGTGGGTTACGTTCGGGCATACCCCGATGATGGAGAAGCTGCCGGTGGATCGTCGGAGGCCACTGAGCACGATGGTGGTGGAGGTGATGCAAGGTTATGCCTGGATGCCAACTAGTGGAGGAAAGAGAGAAACCCAGTTCTAGTTCCTCTCTCCTCGAGTTCTCTCTGAACAGAAATCCTGAAGCTGCAAAATAGAAGGAAAAAAAACTTTGATTATGATGTTGGGAATTAGGCTGCTCCGGGTGGGAAAGGGGAGGGAGATTGAAGGGGTAGCTTGGGAATTTTTCATGTGGGAAGGTCCCACAAATCTGACACATCAGAGGCATCCGGACACGTCAGCTCCTAGACAGAGGAAATTGACGGAATTGTGAGGAAGTGGATCGATTTGATGAAATTAGAGAGTGCGAGGACTTTTTTGATTAAATTAGAAGTGCAGGGACTAAACTGACGAACCCTTGAAAGTACAGGGTAGTAAACAGAATTTAATCCTTTATTAATCAAGGTTTGAGGGCAGCCGCACCTGCCCTCTTTCAAAAAAATGATCAAGACTTAAGGGCAACCGTACTGGCCCTCTTTCAAAAAAAAAAAAAAGGTCTTATAGAAAATTAACTTGTTAAAAAGGATGCTGCTATAAGGTACCCCAATTAATCTCATTAATTTAATTTAGGTTACCAAAATCATGGAGACAAAATGGAAAATCCTATTACTTTTTGGAAAACGGAAGCTTTTAGAACACCACGAACAATCTAAAAAGGGGGTGCCCAAAAGAAAAATGAAGACGAGAACATGCATTCGGAAACATAGAACCTTAATAAAAAAGAGAATGTTGCAGACATCCCTCTCTTATTTAAACCCCAAACCCAAGCAGGATAGCATGCGATTCTAATCAGAACCCCTAAACCCCAAGGCAAGGGATTCAAATCCTTCATGGCTTCATCTACACTTGAAAACACTGTGGCAGGGTGTTTTCCAATTGAACCCGAATTGATGGAACGTTCGTACTATTTATCTTCCACTCCTCCACCATAACTTAACCGTAAAATCGAACATATATATTCGATACATTAAACATCAATCCTTTGTTGGAAAATTTAGTTTCCCAACTATAGAAGAATGCAAAAATCTTGTTGATGCTAAGAGACATTGGGAGACTCAAAAGAGCCACGACGAAAGATTTCTCACACACCCACAAAGATGTGTGTTACACCAAGACAAATATGTGCTGATTTTCCCAAAACTTATCAAGACTTCAGATTCTTCCCAATTAATGTTCTTCAAGATCCCACAAATACTCATCCGTGACTCGACCGTTGTCACGCATGTTCTTCTACCCAAAATCTTAAGTCTAATATTTTTTTTTCCGAAAATCAGCATATACTTGCCTTGGTATCTTAAACATTCTTGTGGGTGTACGTATGAGAAATTTTGAGTCTTACAAACTTCTGTGTCTCTCAGCATCGGCAAGATTTTTACATTTTTGTATAGTTCCGAAGCAATCTTTTCTGATGAAGGTTTGATGCTTAACGTATCGAAGATGTTCAAGATTGACGTTAAGACACGGTGGAGGATTGGAAGAGAAATAGTGTGGATGTTGCTTCGATATGCGAGTTCGAAACGTATTAGTGGAATTTTTCAAGTCGACTTCGAGTCTAAAAGAAGGATTTTGAGCCATTGCCTTGGGTGCAGGTGTTGATATGATTTAGAGTTGGATGTCTAGATTTTAGGTGGTGACCAGAATCATCTGGTGTTCGGAGCTTAAAATAAGAGAGGGACGCCTACAATATTCTTTTTTGATTAAGGTGCTGTGTTTCCTAGTACATGCTTTGGGGCTTTCATTTCAATCCAAGAGGTTGTAGGAAAGAACTTTAGATGCTTATTGTAATTAGGAGTTTAAACTCAATATCTTCTCTTGTATTCAACAGTTTCATTAATTAAAACTTGAGGGCAACCACACCAGCCATTTATTAAAAAGTTTTTTTTTTTTTTTTTAAATCACAGTATTGTGTTCCCTTACTCTTTTTGTTTATTTATTTATTTTTATTTAAATGACCGCCTTTTTTTGTTTCTTTATTTTATTTTTATTTAGATGACTTTTTAAAGCAAGTTCACCGGTGGGTCACCGTGTCATCTACTATTCACTGCTTTTTATGTGTATTTTCACTCTCTGGGTCACGGGCACAGTATATTTCCTGCCCTGGGTAGCCATGTGTCACCTTGGTGATCTGCAAGCTGACCTAGTAACCCAGATCTTATTGGAAACTGTGCCAGTGATCCAGAAAGTAAAACTAAACACTAAAAAGCAGTGAACTGGTGACCCAACGGGTGAACTTGCTCTTAATGCTATGTGGTTTTGGGAGTATCTATACTATTATTAAGAGAGAATACCTTGCTCTCCAAAATTGAAATTTTTTACTAATTTAACCTTTATATATTAAAAAAATATAAAATATAATTAATCAATAAAGATAATATGGTAAATTGTAAACTAAAAAATAAAAGCATAAAAAAAAGGCAGAAAATGTGGTAGTTGTAAGAAAAAACTTTCTACTACCTTTAACTTCTCTTCACACACACTAGTCTGTAATCACATGTTCTGCATGTGTATGAAAAATTTAATTGTAAAAAAAAAAAGTTATCTGCAGATGAAATAGATTCAGTGGGTAGTTATTGCAGAGAGAAAATAGTGGGAGAGAAAAGTGGAGGTTGTGGAATCATTTCTTTTTAATTTTCTGAATAAAAATCTATTTCATAATTGTCCTATTTATCCTTGTGATTTAATTTATTCTCAAAACTTTTTAGAGTGTTTCTATTGAGACCTCCAAATCTGCTCACTTGACCTCATTCATAATCGAATTATTAAATTACATATATAACCTACTATAAAATGACTATTAAGGACAATAATTATATCAAAAAAATATTTTTTTTATTTCTCTAGACTTTCCAATTCAATAATAATCAGATTGCATACTTTATTATTTTCCTTATCTATTTTCATTTTCCAATTTCACTACATACTCATTAAAGCATTCATATATATTTAATGAGAACTAAAACTATGATTAAGATCATGAGACATAAAAATATATGATATACATGTTGAACACATATTGTGAGGGAGAGCAAAATAAATCATATTATAACCTAAATCTACGTCTATCTATTATATTTGTAAAAAACAAAAAAGTTAGCATTTATAGAAAAACTAAAAAATAAAAATTAAATAATTAATCATGAGGTGCAGAAAATAGAGAAAAAAAAACATTAAGAAAAAAATTATTACTCTTTTTTTTTTGCACAACTAAAAGAAAAAAAAAGTTTTAAAAAAATCACACAATAGTTCATGTTATTTTCTTGTTGATTAGAAATTATTTTGATTTTTTTTATTGGATAAGAGATTTATGTTGTCTGATTAAGGAATATACATGTAATTAAGATTATAGAGTAATTAATCATTGAAATGACTAAGTTTTTTATTTATTTTAAAGATAATAGTTTGTTTGCAAATTATATGAGTGAGGTTATTTAAGGAACTTTAGTGAGGTGTAGTGAGTAAATTTAGTATTTGAAAATTTGATAGGAGGTGCAAAAAGCATAGAGGTCAAGTGAGCAAATTTGGAGGTTCCAATAGAAAAACTCAACTTTTTAATATTTCAGGGTTAAATCTGTCAAAATTTTCAGTTTTGGCTATCAAAACCTCTTCTCTTAATAATAATAGTATAGATAGTAGGTGGACCTGCTAGTAATTATACTATATATTAAAGGAGGGTGCGGGATTCACTGTTCATCATCGGCTTAGTAACAGTACCGGCTTGAGCCGAGCCGATGGTGACAAGACGATTTTGTCCTCTTTTTTCTTTTAATTACAATCGGCCATCGGAATCTTTTTCCACTTCTCGCTTCTGTCTCCCAATACTCGGTTGCGAAATCAGAGCCCAAGATCACAGACACAGAGAAACGCAGCGAGAGCATAGAGATTGAAATCGGAAGAGATGAAACAGCCCAGAAACGTGAGAAGCATCGGAGAGAGGTAGAGGGTTTTTAGGTAGCAATTGTCCCGATCTTCTTTTATGTTTGGATTTCAATGATTTCACTTCTGTTTTTGGTTTCTTGCCTTTGTTTTTGTTCTGAGTTTCCAACCTTGAAATTGATTGTAGGCTCTGTAGAAATCTTATGGTAAGAACCTTTTACAACATGAATGCTATATATCAGCAAATTTCAGATATATAGATCTGCATATATGAATTGGTTATAAGTATTTTTTTTCCCCTTTCTGTTTATGCAGAACTGGAGCCAAGGGGAAGAGAAGCATTTGGGTTTAGGTTTTGATCAGGTGCAACGATATTGATCCAATTGGGTGTGTTTTTTCTTCTTTCTTTTGTTGCAAAATTGTTTTAAATATTCTTTGATTTTGTTTGTGCTGAAAATAATATGGTAATTGAAACCCCTCCTATATTTGATTCGATTTCAGAGGCATACTGAAAATAATATGGTAATTGAATCCCCTCCTATATTTGATTCGATTTCTTAGTTTTTTTTTTTTTTTTTTTTTTTTTTTAAATTATCTTATTTGTTGCTGGGATGTCATTATTTCCAGTCTTTGTCGATTAACATTGGGATTTGTTTGTTGTCTTACAAGTTTTCATGCTTTTGGGGCTGAAATTGTTACCTTTTTTGTGTTTTGGTGTCATGATCTTTTGATTTGATTAAGGTAATTGAACTTAGTGGATTATATCTCCAAATAAATGTAAATGATAAGCCTTATTATCATAGATTTTCTACTTTAAGCTTTTTATCAATTTTATGTCCCGTATAAAGAATGGAGCTGTAAAATGAACTATTGTAACTGTGCATCAGCATGCTGTGGTTTAAAGATGACTTTGTTAGTCAGAATATTGTTAATTGTAAAATTAACTATCGTATCTGTCCATTAGCTTACTGTGGTTTGCAACCTTTTCGGCTTTTATGAAAAGATTGGATGTATTAGAGCTGCAATCTGATAATTTGTAATAGAGCTGCAATATGTAGTTTGAAATCTTTTCAGCTCTATTTCTTCATTTTGTAATAGAGCTGCAATTTGATGATTTTTTGTAAAACAATTTTTCAGTTTTCAATCTTTATCAAAGAGATCGTAGATTGTAATAGAGCTGCAATTTGTAGCAAAGAGATTGTAGATTGTAATAGAGTTGCAATCTGTAGATTGTAATCGTTTAGACTAATCACCGACTATTTTGATGGAGTCAGTGTTTGCAATCTTGAGCTGTAGCCCTTTTTTTCTTTTAGTAGTAGTGATTTATGTACTTTATATGAAAAGTTCACGGACATGGGTTTAGTAATTAGTTGGACCTTATTAGCCTCATTCTAACTATTAGTAATTCATTCTCTACATGATAACATACTTAGTTCCACACCACATCCTCTTCTGTTCAGCTATGTGGCGTGGAACTTTGAGTTAGGTTGTCTGTATGTTTGAATGACTGGAGTTGTATCATACAGATAATGTAACTGCAAAGGCTTATGTCCTTGGTGAGTGATGCAAAGACTGTAAAATCCCTTACACCAGCAATAATGTATAGCCACACCCTTTAAAAGTAATTATTGGCATATGATTTTGTGAATTCCAATCATGGGTGAGAATGTACAAGTATCATATGATTTTGTAATTTGGGACCCAACTTTAGGTACTTCAATTTGTAGACCAAAACCATTTGTAATTTGGGTTTTTCTGAATTTGACTTTATTGATTCTTAATTTCAATCTTTTGGGAGAGCCAAAGATTTCTTTTCAAGAAGCGTATTTATGAGGACAGATTGATTTCTCAATCCGCTATGAACTTCTTTATGTAGATTATACCTAATTAATTTGGAATAATTTGATTTTCCAACTAGTCTGTGGATTTAGATGAGTTATTGCAGTTTCAGCTGATAGTTTATTTCTATAATCTGATTGGACTATGATATACTGTGGCTGATGAATTCAATTGAATTGCATTCTCTGGATAATATATTCATATTTTGCTCTGTGTTTCAACTTTCAACTTCTAGGAATCAAAATTCAATAATAGTTCATATAATGCTCTTGAGCTTAATGCCACAAAATATAGATATAATATGTCGTTCCTAGTGTATTAGGGAACATATAAGACATCTTAGTTTAATGGCATTGTACTTTGGCGGTTAGTTACATAGTCGTAGCTTGTAATATTTTTTTAAGTTTTGAATGTATGACGAAATCTTTAAATAGCAAAGAGGAGGAATTTGCTGAGATTTGGATTTATTGGATCGGTTTGTCTTCAGAGAGGAAAGGAATATTGAAGTGAAATGGTTTTTATTTCTAATTAGTGAGAGATAGGATTTGGTTATGTTCGGGGAAATTAGTTTTGGAAGGGATTCTACCTCCCTAGAGGACGGCCGAAAATCTGATCAGGGTGGGTCTGCGTGTACAGGGTGTGCTTGGTGTCCGTAATTCAAGTTACAGGGCACTGACTGGGAAAGAGGAAAAAGTCTTTTGATGATTTTGACTCTAGTTTGGATTGTAATTCTTACCAACTTATTAGTTTGCTTTTTGGCAGCTTCCCCTTATTCAACTCTATCAAAGTGGGTGTAGACTCATAGAAGAAAATGAGGAGGAGACCTGGTATTGGTGGTTTGCAGAATGCTGCTGCTGCTAGGGTTTGTTTCTTCTTTACCAGTGATTATTGCTACTAATTATTCCAATATGAGTAACTGTGTATGCTGCTTTGCAGGACCAATATCGGGCGCTGGGCCAGAATGTGGCCCAGATTAGAACTGATCTCATGAAGGAACAGCTTGCCACTTTTAAAAGCCAATTAGAAGATTTTGCTCGCAAACACAAGGTCCAGTTTTTTTTCCAGCACTTTCAGAAGAAATTTGGTGAATCTTTTTCTTATTGGAATAAATTTGTATTGACTGTTAATATGGATGCACAGAATGACATTCGCAAGAATCCTGCTTTTAGATCACAATTTCATGATATGTGCACTAAGGTTGGAGTAGACCCCTTGGCCTCCAATAAGGGTTTCTGGGCAGAGCTTTTGGGGATCGGTGACTTCTACTATGAACTTGGTTGGTACCATCTTCCTAGTGTCTTTGCATATCTGCAAGATTGGCTATTCTTATTGTTACTGCTAAATAGTTTAGATACTCATGCTCCAGGCTCCAAATGAATTTATTGCAAATTCAGTATGCAATATTCTATAACATTTATATATTGATTCAGTCACTAGTCGCCGCATTTTGCTTGGGAATATTTGTAAATATTGTATAAATGTTCTAATATTGAGCTCCTTGGTTAGACAGGAGTGCAAATTGTTGATATCTGCTTAGCAACAAGACCCCACAATGGAGGCTTGATCAACCTGCAGGAACTCTGCAATTTGCTTCGTCGGAGACGAAAAAATGATCGTGAAGCTGTTTCTGAGGATGATTGCCTGCGTGCTATAAGTAAGCTGAAGGTAATATGATTTAGCTTGTGCGTACATTACTTGTGCAAGTTTCAATCCAAAATTAATTTGAGTACGACCTTAGGAATCTGTTACATGAGTCAATTGGCCCCTTCACCCACAAAGGGAAAAAAGAAAATCTGTGCTCTCCTATTGTCTTGCTAGATGAGGTTCTGTGTTGGATAACTTGGCATGAATGCTTAAATTCTTACAACAATTTGTTATGGGTTGATTCATCTGAACACCAAATCAGCACTCCAGCCTATGCCTATCACCTAATCCTTCATATGAGTAACTAATACTGTTGCTATTCTGCCTTTTAGCCTAGTGATTACTGGAAGACAAATTAATTTTTGTTTTTACATGTCATTTCCGTTTGTATCACATGGTAGTGGAACTATATAATTCATTATTTATTACAACTCTGTAATGCATGATTATTGACCATGTGATGCATTATACTGTCATCTCTTGCTTGATTCCAGGTATTGGGTAATGGTTTTGAGGTTATTTCTGTTGGAAAGAGGAAGCTTGTTCGTTCTGTTCCAACTGAGTTGAACAAAGACCATAATGAAATTTTAGAGCTCGCGCAGGTTCCAACTTTCTTCCTTTATCGTCCTTCTACCTTCATCTGTATAAAATTCGAGTAAATGTTTCACTATTTACCATCGAGATTCTAGAATGATTATTTACAGTTATTTTCTGCTTTTCTTCTCTTTAGTCTCAAGGCTTTGTGACTGTTGATGAGGTAGAAAGACGGCTATCTTGGACCAGTGGCCGTGCAATTGATGCCTTGGACACTTTACTAGATGTAAGTTTTTGACCTTAAGTAATCTACTCATATTAGTATTCTCTCTTTCCCTTTTGTCTTTTACATGTACAGTACGATTTCCGGGGCTCAAAATACCATTGTTTGTATCAGGAGGGCCTTGCAATGATTGATGATGGCCACAAAGATGGTATACGCCGATATTGGTTTCCCTGTGTATCTTCCATCTCTACCCTAGTTGGAGCTGACACTTAACAAATGAGATATCTCAACATTTTGGAGTTAAATAGGATTATATGTAAAAATGACTCATTTGTGATTCCCTTTGTAATGCTAGTTGGTCCAACAAACTAACGATGATCAATGCTTTTCATCGTATAAATGAGAAATTTGCTACATTTCTCACAACTCGGTCTCCTTGACTCCCACCTCAATTTGAGATGTGGTTTATTAATGAAGTGTTGGAAGAACACAAAAAAAGTTCTGTTTTTGCTGGAACATGATGTTGGAATTAGATTGAAAGAAATATGTAGTTGAACTAGGTCATCCAAAAAAAAAAAAAAAAAAAAAAAAAAAATATATATATATATATATATATATATAGGCCCGATCAGGAGCGGACATCCGCACTTTCGACGTCGACGCAGCAGGCAGCGGCGGCGCGGGGCTGGCCGGAGGGAGGCCGGAGGCATCTCAGACCTCTTCTGGGCGGCGTTCGAGGTCGGAGGAGGTTAGGCTTGCCGGTTTCTGGGCAGCCACCTCACTTGCAGTTGCAGATTCCGTGTAGCACCGCAGAACCGTCGCCGGCGACTCCACCGGACCACAGACCCCTCCGCACGACCCCCAGCATCCCTTCTGCAAGCCGCGCTGCGCCGTCGCCACTCGATCGAGGCCGGAGGAGTGACGTCCGCACTTTTTCTGGGTTGCGGACGTCCGCTCTCGAACGGCGCAGTATATATTTATATATATATATATATACACACACACACACACCTTCCACTAAGGGATGTCTTTTTTTGGTTTTTTTAGGGATAAGGCATTAGATCAACTTTTCGATCACATTTCGATATCTCAATCATTCAGCTTTTAGGTCATAATATGTAGATCATTTCTGCAAATTTTCAGCCAAATCGGTGATCGTTAAGGTGTCAAACTAGATTAAATCAACGAACGAACCAAATCTGTCAGACTTGAACCGTTCAACTTATAATCTTAAATCATCATTTTGAATGCCTTAACGATAATCAATTTGGCTGAAAATTTGCATAAGTGATCTACATATTTGGACCTAAAAACTAAACGGTTGAGATGCAAAAATATGATAAAAAAGTTGGTCTAATGCCTTATCCCTAAAAAAACAAAAAAACAGGGATCCCTCACCAGAAGGACCATATATATATATATATATATATATATATATATATATATATATATATTAAAGGAAAAACACATTATGTGCCTTCGTCACAAACCTCAGATCCTCATTCTCGCCTAGCCTCTGCGCACACATCCCACCACCGCCAAGCCCTTGCTGCCCAACCTGCAGCCCTTGCTTCCCCACTTGCAGCTTAGTCGCACAGCCCCCCTTCCCCCGCGCATCGCCCCCTGCTTGCATCACAGCCCTAGCCCCGAGCGCCTTGCAGCGTCCCCGTGCGCCCTGCAGCAACCCACCTACCTATAGCAGCCGAGCCCAGCCCAGCATCCTCGCAGCCTGCGGCGTCCGGCTCTGGCCCAGAAGAAGGACATAAACCCAGAAGGAAGAAGAAGACACAGACAAGAACGAAGAAGAAGAAAAAAGAAAAGAAAAAGAAAAAAGGTGACTCGGCCCAAAGAAAAGGTCCGGCCCAGAAAAAAAAAAAAGAATCCCGGCCCAATTAAAATTAAAAAAAAAAGAGAAAAAAAAACAAATGGGCCTTGAGTGGTGACAAGGCCCAACAGAAACAAAAGAAAAAAAAACAAAGGAAGCAGGCCTGCGGCCCAGAGAGAAAAAAAGAGAAAAGCAAAGAAAAAAAAACAGAAAAACAGCAAGGCCTTGTGGCCCATGCAAGAAGAAGCAGCCCAGTTTTCTCAAGCCCAAAAGCATCGCTACGCATGTCAATACGCACGTGCGTTAGGATTGTTTTATTTTCTCGAAACCAAGTATGTTATCTTTTATTTATTTAATTTCATAATCCGATATATTTAATTGTTTATAATTAGAACTTTTGAGCATGTTTAGTTAGATAATTTTGATCATTTTAAAGCATGCCATATATATTTTGTTATATATTATTTATGAAATTTTGAGCATGTTTTGTGATTTTTATTTACGTTTATATAATTATTCCTAAGCATGTCTTTATATTATGCTATTGTTTTTATTTTTTACGCATGATATATTATTTCTATTATTATGTTAACATATATTTTGGTGTATATTTGTGAATTTTGGGCATGCCATGTACTTTATTCTTATATATGCTATGTCTTATTCTTTATTACGTGCTATGATTATTCCTTATTTAGAATGCTATACAAAAATTGCGTTTTGCCATGATAATGAAAATTCATGCGCATTATAAATACATACTTACTGTGATAAAGCATTTTCACATAGCATCAAAAAAAAAAGTAACCATTACAAATCTTGGTCTTAAAATCTAATTCATAATTTTGGAAAATAATTCATGTGGATATCTTTATGACTGCGTAATTTATATCTTCCCTCTTGTTTATGTAGATGACTTATCCAACTCGATTTGAATTTGACATTTTTGACTCAGAAGGACTTGAGTACCACCGTTGGGTTTTCGATGTAGAAACTGCCTTTGTGGCAAAAGACAACACTGCCACCATCAAAACTCCTACTGACCCCAAAGACGATGGACTGTCTGACAAGGTGAAAGCAAATATCTTAATGTTTCTGAGGCGACATATTAATCCTAGCCTACGCAGGGGATACCTTCAGTTGAAGACACCCAAAGAACTGTGGGATGCCCTTAAGGGACGTTTTGGGAACGTTCATGACACCTTACTCCCAGAAATGACAGTTCAGTGGAATGAAATCCGCTTGCTTGACTACAAAAGGGTCAATGACTTCAACAAGGACATGTTGCGCCTAAAGGCACGTCTAAATTTATGTGGATAGGAACTCACAGAAGATGATATGATCCAGAAGACTCTTTCTACTTTTTCTACTTCAGCACTTATACTACCGAACCAGTAAAGGCTGGAGTATGACAACAAAAGAATCACAACCTTCAATAAGTTGATCAACCTACTACAAGTGGCTGAGAGGCATAATGATGTTCTTTTAAACAACAATGTCAGGCCTGTTGGGACAAAGAAAATTCTCAAGGCTAATTATGGAAAAGTGAAAGGTGAAAAGAACCCCAATGCAAAGGGACGTGGGGGTCGTGATATGGGCCGTGGAGGCCCTCCCAATGTATGGCGCAGAGATGGTGGTGCTGGCCCTAGTGGTCATGGAAACAAGGTGCAAAGGGCACCTAAGAACCCTTCAGTCAAACATGAAAGATTTGACAATGAACTATGCTATAGGTGTGGAGTCATTGGGCATTGGTACAAGAATTGCTAAGCAAGCAATATAGTTGCGGCCACTTACACTTACAAGTGGTATAGGGAGTCTAAAGAACAAGAGGCTCACTATATGGAAGAAGGCCATGACCCAGACGTCAATCTCACAATTGCAGACTTCAATGGCAACAAGGAACTTGCCCAGTCAATGGTTGCTCCAGATTTGATTGATCTGCTTTATTTATCTTATTTTCCAAGGACAGTTGTGAAGGCATAATGCCTCATTTTTAATTAGACTATTGTTTGGTTTTAAAGAATGGTTTGATGAATTAGATTTCTGAACAAGACATTGATTTTATTATCGTTGACTTATTAATAAATTTCAAATTTTATTCTGAAGCACTGAATTTATTCGACTTTTATTTACTACACATATTTACATGATTCGAAATAGCATTATAAAGATGTAAAGCAATACATCTAGAAAAAGAAAAAATTATTAGAATGAAAAGATTGTCATTCTTCCCAAATAGAAATACTCACCAAGAGCTAATCGAACCTTGTTAAGTTCCGAAGATATTCATGCCAACGGTTATCATATAGAAATATACTGTGAGAATGGAACTGAATACCTTTATATTACCTCTAATGAATGTGGAAGGAAACGCATTTTAGAGAAACTTATGAGTCAATCTAGTGGATTGTACCTCACTACTATTCGAATCATTGAATCCTATGCTGTCACCAACAATGAAATGTGGGACACTGACTCATACAGGCTTTAGCATAACCGCCTAGGGCACCCTGGTCGTGACATGATGATTCATATTTTAAAGAACTTACACGAACATCCTTTCTTTCGAGTGAAAAATAAAATGGGACAAAAATTTGTCACACTGCAAGGTGTCGGTCCTAGTACTGCTCAAATGCAGTCATTGCCTTCTGAAGTACCAGAAGCTCAACCTCCCTCCCATTATGCCTCATTGACTATTTCAAAGGCACATCACTCGTTTTACAGAGCTTGCTCTTTAGCAAAAACAGGATCAAGACTTTCCTATGCTAAAGATACAAAACAAAATATTCCATTCTTGCAAAGGATACAATGAGATATTTGTGGACATATCCATCTAGAATGCGGACCATTCAAGTAATTTATGGTTCTGGTGGATGCTTCGACACGCTGGTCACATGTCGCTTTATTGTCCACAAGAAATGCTGCATTTGTAAAACTCCTAGCACATATTATATGCTTAAGGGCTCACCACCCTGATCACCCTATCAAGTCTATAAGGCTTGATAATGTTGGAGAGTTTACATCAAAAGCATTTGATGAATATTGCATCTCTATTGGGATCGATGTAGAGCATCTTGTACCCTATGTGCATACACAAAATGGTCTCGCAGAAGCCACCATCAAAAGGCTACATATGGTGGCTAGGGCACTGGTTATGGGCACCAACCTACCTATATCTGCCTGGGCTTATGCATTATTGCACGCAGCTTTACTTATTCGTTTAAGACCCACTGCTAGCCAACCATTTTCTGCGTACCAGTTGGTAATTGGATATAAGCCTGACATTTCACACTTACGCATATTTGGTTGCACAGTATATGTGTCTATTGCGCCCCCACAACGCATCAAAATGCGTCCTCAAAGATGATTAAGTATTTATTTTGGATACGAATCTCCAACAATTATCCGCTACTTGGAACCCTTGACAGGTGATCTCTTTACTGCTAGATTCGCGGATTGTCACTTTGATGAGACAGTCTTCACGTCGTTAGCGGGAGATAGGAAAAAAGATTTTCCAAGAGAACGACAGGAATTGTCGTGGTTTGTCCCCACTCTGTCTCATTTTGATCCCCGCACTTCACAATGTGAAAGTGAAGTGAAAAGAATAATCAATCTTCAGAACATAGCAGATTCGATGTCTGATGCGTTTGCTGATATCGCAAAAATGACGAGATCACATATATCAGTTGCAAATGTGCCTGTAAGGTTAGAAGTCCCCAACAAGGGGCACAATGCCGCATATAGAGGCATTGCAATCACACTTGGTGGAGGTGTGGTTAAGGCCGTGGCTCCCCAAAGGAATAGGGGGAGGCCACTTGGTTCGATTAACAATCACCCAAGGAAGAAGAGGGCGAGTAAGGCACAAACCGATCCATTAATCATCAATGTAGAGAATCCCTCTCATGAGATTGTCTCTGATTATAGTTATGTCCATGAATAAATACTGGAGGACGATCCGATGTTTGAAATGATTCCAGAGAACAAAGAAATCTCAATGGATTATGAGAGTGCGTATGAGTTGATGGAAAGATCTTCCATACACATTAATGATGTATTTGCATACATTGTTGCTCAAGAAATCATAGAGCACTATGATATAGAACCACGCTCTATTGCAGAATGTCAACAAAGAGCAGATTGGCCTAAATGGAAAGAAGCAATCCAAGCAGAACTAGATTCTCTGGCAAAGAGCCAAGTATTTGATTCGGTAGTGCTAACCCTACCAAGTGTAAAGCCTATAGGACATAAATGGGTCTTTGTCAGAAAGCGTAATGAGAAGAATGAAGTCCTGAGGTACAAGGCTCGCCTTGTGGCGCAAGGTTTCTCACAACTCCCTGGAATTGACTACGAGGAGACATACGCTCCCGTAATGGACGTTATACGTTCCGCTACTTAGTTAGCTTGGTAGTTTCCGAATGACTGGAAACGCAGCTCATGGATGTGGTTACTGTATATCTCTATGGGGATCTTGATTCAGATATATAAATATATATATATATATATATATATATATATATATGAATGTGCCTGATGGCCTTACATTACCCAAGTCAAGTGACTCTAAACCACGGAGTGAGTTTGCAATTAGGTTGAAACACTCACTTTACGGATTGAAACAATCTGGGCAGATTTGGTATACCCGTCTAAGTGACTACTTGATTGGGAATGGCTATAAGAACGATGAATTGTGACCTTGCGTATTCATAAATAAAACAAGTTCTGGATTTGCAATTGTAGCTATATATGTCCATGATATGAACATAATAGGTACTCTTGATGAAATAAGAGAAACCGCGAGCTACTTGAAATCCGAATTTGAGATTAATGATCTTGGGAAAACTTGATTCTGTCTAGGCCTTAAACTAGAACACCGAGTTTAATTGACCAATCTGTGTATGTCCAAAAAATGCTTAGGCGATTTAACATGGACAAAGCGTATCTTGCTAGCACTCCCATGATCGGTCGAAGTTTGGATGCAAAGAAAGATCAATTTCGTCCAAAGGAAGATGGCGAAGAGGTGTTGGGAGCTGAAATTCCCTATCTAAGTGCAATAGGTGTATTATTGTACTTAGTCCAATGTACTCGACCAGACATTGCATTCTCAATGAACTTGTTAGCTAGATTTAGCTTAGCGCCAACGCAGCGTCGCTGGAATGGTATCAAGAATATCTTCTGATACCTAAAAGGAACCATTGACTTGGGACTATTCTTTCCCTACAGAGAGACAAGAGGGACCGCAGATGGAACTATAATCCCTAAAGGAAATGTTGATGGCGAAAGCGCCACTCACTACACTAAAACGTCAAATGAAGTTTTGGTTGGTTTTGCTGATGTTGGGTACTTGTCTGACCCACATAAAGGTCGTTCCCAAATTGGTTATGTATTTACCATTGGGAACACGGCGATATCTTAGAGATCAACCAAGTAAACCCTTGTGGCTACCTCCTTGAACCACTCAGAGATCATTGCTCTACATGAGGTGGTACGTGAGTGTGTATGGTTAAGAGCTATCATTACACATATTCGAAGGACTAGTGATTTAAGTTCTACCACTGAAGAGCCTACTTGAATCTATGAAGATAATGCAGCTTGCATCGAACAGATGAAGCTAGAATATATCAAGGGTGATAATGCAAAACACATATCGCCAAAGTTTTTCTATAATCAGCAACAATAGGCCCTCCTCAATATTCAAGTGAATCAAGCACTACTACAAAAATCCCTCCTCAAGATTCAAGTGAATCAAGCACTACTACAAAAATTGGATCAGACGACACCTCTCACACGACGCTATGCAATTGTCCGTCGTGTGATTGAATTTTGTTTTCAGACGTAGTTTCTGTAAGAGCTGTCGTCTGATAGGGACTTATGAATTAGCTCAGAACACGTTTAAGATAAAAACTATTGTGTGACGCTAAAAAAAATTGAGCGCTAAGTTTCCCACTGCGTTAGTGGTGTCAAACCCCATATGAAACCCCAAATTTTCCCCAACATGTATTGATCATACGATGAGAAATGTTATAACTGTGGTCTGATCAAATAGTTTGACAGAGAGGAGGGAGATTTCCCACCAACATTTTTTTCCAACTCTCCTAAGAGGGAAGTCAAATTAATAGGAAACAATCCCAAATTTAAAACTGATGCAGTCAGACCACATTGTTATAAAATTCTGTTGTGTGAGTCTTTGTAGGGCTTGTCCAAATTGATAGGACAGGGCATGAAACCCTACATGTGAGCAAAAAAATAACATATCGACCCAAAAACCAAAAGCCTCACTCCTCACTCTCGATAGCACCTTACGCTCTCTCGACACAAACCTAAAACCAAAACCCTCACTCTCTTCTTCGACAAACCCCTCTCTCTTGTTGACAAACCCCGATCTTTCTCTCTCCTCTACAAACACTATCTCTTCTTTGACAAACCTCGACCAAAGCTCTCTCTCTTCAACAAACCTCCACCAAAACCTAATGGGTTATTCCATCTGGGAAATAGAGAAGGCCTGTGAACTGATTGGTTTGGGATTTTCGGGTTCAGAGGTGGTAGAAAACCTAATGGGTAACCTCTAGGGTTCTTTAGATCTTTTGGAAATGGTGGTTGTTGGTTTACGCGGAGATGTGGATTTGGGATTGAAGGCAAAAATGTCAAGATTGGGGCTAAGAAGGTAAAGATATCAGCACATGTTCGACAAAATGACTCCGCCATGGCCTTGGTCTACGTCCTCCGCGTCTACCTCATTCAGGGATTCTACATCGTGTCGTACGGCTTAGGGATCTACCTCCTCAACTTGCTCATCGGCTTTCTCTCTCCTCAGGTAACCCGGAGATCCACGACCTTTCCTATGGCCCTTCGACCTTTCCTCAATCATCATAAGCCTCCCGAGCCGCTGATCCGACTAGTTCAGGCCCTTCGTTTGACCTCTCCCCAAGTTTAAACTCTGGTAGTTTTGACTTGTTCTTCCCCATGAACATCTTCTCCAACCCAATGCCAAAGGTCAGTGCCCTAGCTCTTCCCCAATCTAATTCTTTTGAATTTGAGTTGAATTTCAAGCACTTTGTTTGCTAATAGGATCTGAATAGTGCATGTGATTCTTAATTTTTGTTACAGAGACTTTCGGGAAAGCAAGAGAGAAATGGCTAATGGTACTAGAGGTAATTTGTTGATTTTGAGGTCTGGTGATCGTTGATCATGATCCTAAGGTTAAATTCAGAGCATGGAAATTGTAATGTCTGTATTGTGTTTGTTAATGATATTGGTGGATTGTAAACTATTGGAATAATTGAGGAATTGGGGTTTAGTTTTGGGATTGCCATGCTTGAATAGACTGGATTAGATTTTCTGACTAGGTGGTTTTGAACTGTGAAAGAACTCTTATTTCAGGTTTGTTAGCTTTGACGTTAGTTGTTTGTTTCATAGAGCAGCGAGTACCTCTCGCTCCTTGCAGTGGAATAATAATATGTTGGTGCCTCCCGAATCCACCATGACTTGCTAGACTCTGCCAATTGGACCTTAATTTTTGTGTTTGGCTTCATTGACAGTTCCCCTGCTAAGGTGTGTTTATTGTTTTGCACCTTTTGCTATATTTTATTTGTCGGACTTAATGTCCAATTTAGACGGAGTTTGAGAAATTGGACATAGCTGACTAAAATTGGAAAGGTCAGCAATGTTTCTGATTAAATTGAGACCACGCAGGGACTAACGTGAAGTTACCCCCAAACCTCAAGGAGGTAAACTGAATTTAATCCTATCTTTAATTATATACCTTCACGTTCTTATTGTGTATTGAATGCCCCTTAAGGATAGTTCCACTTGGTTATATATTGGAAGGACACCCTTGTTTTTCAGTCATTGTCGAATTCTAGAGACCAGACGTCATTACATGCTACACCGGTTTAAGTCCCAATGGCGAAAATCAATTTTAAGATAATGGAGTACATTGGAGAGACTCAAATTCTTACAAATACATTTACAATGTCTTATTTTCTCAATGTGAGACAAATAATTCATATTTTCACAAGTCCCTGCACCGCTATATATATGGCGATTTTTCAAACCGTGCACATAAATCATTTATATTGAGTTATGCGAACAAAACTGCTCTAATTCTGTAATAAAGTAATATGAGCACTATAACAAAAACCAATTTGCAATAATCGGAGAGATTCAAATCCGTATAAAAACATTGGTAAGATCTCACTTTTCCAATATAGGACAAACACTTCACAATTTTGCTACAAGACTGAATAGATCGAGCATGAAGTTCATCAACAAGAGAAAGAAAGAATGTAATAGTTCAAGCTATTGTATCTTCAATGTACTGGAATTACATTATCTTACATATATA
This sequence comes from Rosa chinensis, assembly GCF_002994745.2. Lineage (NCBI taxonomy): Eukaryota > Viridiplantae > Streptophyta > Magnoliopsida > Rosales > Rosaceae > Rosa > Rosa chinensis. The sequence goes on from NC_037092.1 coordinate 33,821,631, forward strand.
ATCCAATCTCTGGAAAAGGAATTTCACAAATTACACGATCTGCACTGGGCAAGCAAATCAATATATGAACCAGAGCAAAGTCAATTGAAAACGAGAAAAAGAATAAAGAAAGGTTCAATTGTTTGCAAGTTGAGAAATAGTCTCAGCCTCTTCAATCCACTCAGAGCAAGGTTCACTCCAAGACCTAGGTCTTAACCCTTGCTTAAAAAACAAGATCATCTCCAACGCTTCAAATACCTTCTGCTTATCCAAAAACTCATTCCAAACTCCACTCACTATGCAGTAGTTGTTGTTATAAGGTTGCCGGTGGTGCGCCGAATGTTGCGACCGAGATATCAGTAAGCCGGAATCTTGCAATGCCAGCACCAATGGAGGTAGCCGGCTCTTTGTGCCATGAGCCCAAGCATGAAATTGCTGGCTAAACATAATGCAACCAGAGCAAACAGCAACAAAGCCATGAAAAATAGGATCATCAAAGGCAAGGTCTAAGGGAAGCACTGTGAAAGTTATGACACGAGCCAAGGCATGTAAATTGTTAGCAAATTGGCGCTTAGTGATTGTCCATGGCCACTTATGGTGACCTTGGAATGCCTCTATTTGGGCACCAAAAATTGGAGTTGAGGCACCACCATAGTTGTCAATGCCCCAATGGTAAACTCCAGATCCGAGATCCGCCAACACGTACCCGACCAAGCCTGCTAAAATGGGCTCGGCCCATATGTGTGAATGGGCTGCACCCGCTACGGATTTAGCTAGAGAAATGAGCACAGTAGTGCACCCGCTCGCTACCCATGCACGGTGAGACCACGTTGATAGTAGACTCGGGTCATTGAGCATCGGCCGGATGTTGTCCGGTGAGGGTTCCAGCTGCTGCAGCCGGGGAGGTTCGATGATGAGCTTTTCGGGGACTGGTTTCGGCTTTGCGGTGGTGGAGACAGAGCAATGTACGGTTGTTCGGAGGATTGGAGAGTGGCATATTGTGTGAACATGGTGTTTGGGGCTTGGGAGGAGCTTATTTTGAGTGAAGATAGACATTGAACGGTGTCAAAGAGAAACCAATATGAGAGACTAAATGGAGGGAATATGTATACAAATATACAAAGTGAAGTTTGGGAGTAGTGGCTTTCAATAAAAGTGGTGGGTTTTGTGGTGAGGAACTGAGAAAGGGAGAAAGGCAATGGTGTGGTGGGTATAGAGGAATCGTGGGATTTCTGAAATCCTCTATTGCCTTGTTGTGAATTTGTCACAGATTTGGTTTCTTGTTGGATGCTAAACAGCCACCCACCAATGAATAGGTCTCATCTGAGACTTGAGATGTATGGTCAATTGCCTTTGGCTTGGTTCTAATGAGTTAAAAGCAAAAACGGCAAGTCTTTCAATTACGTGGTGGCTCATAAGTCACAAGCTCTTGTGTCAAGATGACTGTGATGGAACATGGAGTGATTTTGTAGAAAGCGCTTTGTTCAGTGGTAGTGCTTTGTTTCGAAGCATATTTGAAGATTCATCAATAATTAGAATTAGAACTTGTTATAATCTATACTATATTTAAAAGAAGAGAAGTTGTCAACCAAAACAGATTTTTTTCTTACATAAATGCTCCTTACAGTTACACACACACACACGGAAAACCAAATTAATTCGAAAGCTTAAAGAAGTAAAACCACAAATAAAAATAAATAAAAATACTTTCATAACCACCAACATTCTTTAAAATTACTTTCCTCACTCCCACATCTATTCCGTGTTTAAAAATTTATTGTTTTAAATAACCAAATGTGTTTTTGGTTCCTACACGTATTTCATAATGTCCGAACTAAAGTTCCATTGACATTTTGTGATCCTCACATACAAACATTGCAGAACCAAAGTGTACATATGATGGACAGCCGCTTGCTATTGTATGGTTACTCTATCCTAGGTGCGGCCTTATGGGTGTGTGGATGGTGTGGGTTTTCAAATTTTTTAATTTGTTTATATATGGCGTATAGAATATCACTGCAGCATCTGCAATGTTCTAAGATCCTTCATATGATCAGATCGATCGGAATATACACGGCATCATTCAAAGTTTCAAACGAATAAGTCCTTGTCAACACTCAACTAGGGCCGACTTTGTTGGCAAAATGCTAGGTTTCATCAAAGAAACGAAGAATTTGTTGCAATCAAGCACATTTACATATGCCAGTCCAAAACAAAGAACAATAAGTCCTGATAAATCGTCTAAATTAGTATGACGTGTAAATGGACTTAGTTGCGTTGCGTGGAGTGCTTTGCGTCTTTATTTTCATGAATCTTTCTAATCTTTCTATTCATGGCTCTGGTTGGTTTATATGGTTATTGCTCACAGTAACCATATGTCTATTTTCACCCATTTTTATCGTGTTGGTCCGGCTAAGTACGTAATAGTTAGCTGGCGTGCTTAGGCTATCTCCGACTGGGGCTAAAATTTTAGCCTTGAATTATGTACTATTTATCGATGTGACATCAACCGTCAAGACTAAATTATAGTCCTAAAATATATTTTAACATTTTGGATATGTTATATATATATTCTTAATTTTTATCAGCAATTTACTTACAGTAATTGAAATCATTTTTATGATAAAAAAAAATTTCGCTTGTATTTTTTTTCTTTTACTATCTTTAGCTGATTTTGAAATGGAATAAAACTAATTTCGAAATTGAATAAAGCTGATTTTGAATAGGGAGAAAAAGAAAGATTTAGAATAGAGAGATATATATGAGGAAGTAGAAGGAAGATGTGAAAAAGAAGGTTGAGGTGATATGTATTTATAGTGTAAAAGTTAAAAAAAGGAAAACCAACGGCTAAAAAAAACAAAAAAAAAACCAACAGCTCGTTGACACCAACAACTAGCCGTTGCTGACGTCATGCTTAGGTCACAGTCCACTACAACCCGTAGGCCACAGCTTTCTGATCTCATTTGTTTGAAGGGGCAAAGGGCTATGTTTAGGGCTAAATTTAACCCTCTCTACTCACCTTTAGCCCTAACTTTTGGCACTTTGATCCTTAGTTTGGTGGGTTGGAGACCATTTTGGGCTAAAAAAATGGCCCTTTAGCCCTTGGTTTGTTGGGTAGGCCATCTCCAGCCGGAAGGGATAACAATAGCCTTGGGGCTAAATTTTAGCCATATATTCTACACTATTCATCAATGTGACATCAACCATCTCCAACTGTTGACGCCCCAAAAGTACAAGGAGTGACCAGTAATTTCCCCATATATATATTTTCTTAATATTTTGTTGTCTGAATGTCTGTAACAGTCTTTTTATATGAGGATATATATATATATATATATATATGTCATTTAATAATTAAAAAATAAGAGAGGTCTAATAAGTAGATTAAGATATTCTAATAAAAACTCTCATTTCTTTATCTTTATCAATAAGAATGGATGCGCTTAATCGGAATATAAGTGGATATCACAACAAACAGTAACTATATTCAATTATTCTCCCATTTCTTCCTCATTTAGGTTACATTTTTTTCTTTGATGTAACGTGCTCATACTTTTTAATATGGCCCGGATTCATGGGCAAAGAATAGTACGTACTAGAAGACTATATTACATATATCTTTGATAACTCATAGTAGTCTACGCTAACAAAAACACATCATCTCATATACAATATATTCTACTTGACTCCAATGCCGAGCATGCCATTACGATACGTTTAAACCAAGTACTTCTACAAAGACTCCTAGAGGAGCTTCTACTAGCTAGGATAGACAAGACAAAACTGATCTGGCTAAACGTAGTTTGTAGTTTGTCACATAACTAATTAACGAGTAAAAAAACAACATAAAAAAAATGCCTAGACTGGGTCGAAGCCCACTACCTCCCCAAACAAAAAGGGAATTATTGAAAGGAAAATCTGATCTATTGAAAATGGCAACAACCCAAGCAAGGCCCAAAGAAAAGCTTGGTCAAGAAAGTACAATAGCAGGCCCAGCCAGCCCTACCTCAGCCCTCATTGTAGATCTGTCAGGAGCATCCAAGTCTGCCATCACCGCCACGAAGAGCGCCTCCATTCCACCACAACGCCACCAACCAAGCCCCCGCCGTAGTTTGAAATCCATCCACGCCCGCCTAACGTCGAGCCAAACACTGCACCCACCTTCACTTGCCTCAGAACAGCCTAAGTACAGACAAATAGAGCACCACCACCTACCAGCCTCAAAAACCCAGCCAAACTAAGAATCCAGCTAAAGGAACTATCACCTATAGAAAATCACCTGTCCGGCAATGATAAATGACAACAACGCAATCAAGGTCGCACTGCTGCTGGCCATCACTGGACCAGCCTCAATTGAGAGCGACGAGGCTGCTAGGGCTCAAGATGCTCAACGCGGCTTTGCTAAAAGGTCCTCATTTAGGTTACATGATGTCGGTACATAGGATTACCTATTTTATTTTTGGATTTTGCCTATCCTTTTTTTTTTGTTACGTAAATAAACATGTTATTAAGTTTGCCTTTAACAGACGGTGTTTGTTTGTTTCATTGTTTTTTTTTTGGTAAGGATTGAAAGAGGTTTCTTACTTGATTTATTTCTAATAGCCTCTTAACACACGCTCACGCGTGTGTCAATTGGTCTTTTTATATATTTTTTTTATACTTTATTTGTGTCTTGTTCAAGTAAATCTCTATTTTGTGTCTGGCCTAAACTCTAGGTTATTTGACCTAGTGGTAATAGGGTTCAATTAGAAGAATCTAGAGATTCCTATTCAATGTATGATTATCTGTCCTTGTATGATTCAGATTCTATGTATTGTAACCCTCTATATAAAGAGACCCCTATTATTAATAAGAATACACAGCGATTTTCTCTTAATTCCCGTTTCTCTAAAACACGTTATCAGCATGAAGCCCTAACCCTGAAAACCCTAATTTCGTAGCCCTCAAATCCCAGCATCCACCACTGCACACAAAAAAGCCCTCAGCCTCAGGAGCCAAGAACCTGCTGCGGATTCTAAAGAACCGGTCGGAATCACCCTGAATCGGCCGTCGGAAGTTACTGAACCGGAGAAATTAGCCTCACCTGCCTCTACCGCACCCCTGTGCCTGCCCTGCGCGCATCTGATGAGTCACCGCGTGCTTCTGCCGAGCCCCTGTCAACATCTGTCGACAGATCCTGCCCTAGCCCTCGACAGCCTCCGCACAAGCCCGCGCGAGCCCCTCGCACACTTGTCGACATCCCCTAGCACACTTGTCGATAGCCCCTGCAGCCCTGTCGAGTCCTGCACGCAGCTCCCCGTAACTAGCCTTACTAGCTGTCGATATCTACAGACAGCCCTCGCACAGGCCTCGCAGCAACCCTTCAAGCACTGCATAACAGCCCCGCAGCAGCCTCGCAGCAGCCCTGCAACAGTTCTGGCCAACTACCACCTCTGATTTCTGGCCACCTCCGGCAGACTTTTCCTGCAATTTTTCGACACTTTTAGATGTAAACTTTTCTAAAAATTCATGTTTTTGAAGTTTTTATTCTTTTCTCTTCTTTTTCTCGGGGACTTGCAACCTCCCTTCTTCTACCCCCCTTTCTTCTTTATAGGGGAGACCAAAAGCCAAGCTGTCGGGGTTCGTGCTCACTCCAAGCTTGGAGCTTGTAGAGTCCTCCAAACTTAGAGTTTGTTGAGAAGAAAAACGATCGACCACATACATCGTTGTTTCGATCTAATCCAAACCCCCCTTGGAATCTGATTTTCTTGGAAGCGACTACGCTCAGAAATCCCTAATTTCTTGGAAGCGACTAAGCTTAGAAATTTTATAGTTTTTCGTGGTAGTTTTTTTTTTCGCTCCGAAACTAACCCTAATCTTGTGTTGTTTTTCAGGATGAGCAAGTTGAACTTTGTTCCACTGAAGACAACAGGCGCTGGATACCATAGGTGGGTCCGAGATGTGCGCCAAAATCTTAAGGCTAATGGACTTCTGAAGACCATCCAAGAGCCAAGTCGAGACGTACTTACTCCTTAATAAGCTGCTGCTTTTGAAGCAAATAGAGCTACGAGAGAGGAAAATGAAGCTAAAGCCATCATTCTCATGACAAGGTACATGAATGACGCGCTCCAAAGTGAATACCTCAACGAGGAAAACCCTAGAAAACTATGAGTGGAACTTGAGCAGCGATTTGGCAACGTTCGTGACTCCCTGCTTCCTGATTTAGAAGTGAGATGGCATAGTCTCCACTTCTGTGATTTCAAGTCTGTACTTGATTATAACTCGGAAGCTCTTCGTATCAAGTCTTTGATGGAGTTTTGTGGCAAAACCAAAACTGATACGATTTTGATCGAGAAGACTCTCTCTACCTTCCCCGTCTCTGCACTGATGATTTCTAAGAATTATCGGATTGATGTGAATGTAGGATGCATCATAAGGTTTCAAGAGCTTATTGGTGCCATGAACGTAGCTGAGAAGCACGACAATATCCTTGTTAAGAACTATAATGCTATACCCGTGGGAACCAAGTCTATTCCAGAGTCTATTTATAGTCGCGCCCCCAAGGGAGGACTCAAGGAGCGAAACCCTAAGAGTAGGGACAATTCTAGACGTTCTGTCCATATACTTGCCCCAAAGAGGAAGGAAACCGCTAAGAGAGGCGTGCACAGAACCGTAGAGGTCAAGGTGTGAAGAGAGAGAGAGGCGGAGCCTCCGGCCATGGTGGTGAAGCCACCAAAGGGAATGGTCGTCCAAATCGCGCCCCAAAGGCTCCTCGATCAAGGGAGCCTAACCATAATGATGTTTGTCTTTGATGTGGATCAATCAGACATTGGGTCAAAGCATGTAGAGTATCCCAGAATGTTGCAGACGCATACAAGGCGTATAGTGAAGTAAGGGAGGCGCACTACATGGAGCAAGAGGATCAAGAGGACGATCTTGTTCTTAGGGTGGACTACTTCAAGGGCCAATAAACTGGTGATTTTGATTAAGTCCTTTTATTTTCCAAGAGATGTAGACAATTGCCATATTATTTTTGTAGTAAATGTCAATGGTTTAGTCTTTCTTGAAAGTAGGCGTACTCAATATAAATGTGATGTCTAGGAAGGTTTTGAGATAAGTGGTACTTAAGTGAGCCTCACTCCACCGACATCTCTCTACTTACTTGGTCACATTTGTGTTGGAATTACCAAAAGAAGTTAAACAACCGCCATTGTTTTGCATTCGCTAGTTTATTGGATTAGATTTTTCTTGGTTAAGAAACAATGATGTAATTCCGTTTGGCTTATTAATTAAAGTTGAGTTATTTCCTTTATGACTCTTTTTTTTAATTACGAGCTTTTCTTTAGGAATGGATTCTGGAGAACTACAATATCTGCGCAAACCATTCTACGCCATAGGTAATTATTCTTAGAGATGTTGCCTACATATTCCTCTGTGACTACGATGGCTGGGCCATCAGCTTTAGTTTAAGGACATGGAATGACCCAATTCCTATTGCCTAATGGCACCTTGATTATAGTCGCAGAAGCTCTCTACGCTCCTAAGGCAAATCGAACCTTATTGAGCTTTAAAGATATAAGAGCTAACATATTCCATGCGGAAACGCATACTGAGAACGGAAAAGAATTCATTTGCATTACCTCTAATGATTGCAGAAAGAAGCGCATCTTAGAGAAGCTTATGTGTCAATCTAGTGGACTTTATGTCACTACAATTTGACCAATTGAATCCAATAATGTAATAAGAGAAGATCTCTTGGATTCTGACACATACTGGCTTCGGCATGATTGACTAGGACATCCTGGTCGTGATATGATGATTCGTATACTAAAGACTTCGCATGGACATCAATTCTTTAGAGTGAGATGAAGCAAGAATCGAAAATTGATTCCTAGACTTAGTACGACCGCCACCACCGCTGCTTCTGGTGCTGCCGCTGTGCTGAGCTACCCTAGAGCCGCCCAAGTCCCTTGTGACGACACCATAAATGGTGCCAACCACGGCCATGACACCATGGATACTTCTCCCCTAGCCAAGACGCCATGGATGGCACTTTCCATGGTTTCAACACCATGATGGGTGATGTAGTCACACATTTTGCTTCTAATAGCGCTACAAACGCTTAGGCCCAACCAAAATCCTCATTAGTTGTTTCTAAGGCCCCTTGCTCGTTTTGTAAAGCTTGTTCCTTCGAAAAATTAGGACCGAGATCGTCCTAGGCAAAAGATCCTAAAATACTAATTCCGTTCTTACAGAGAATCCAAGGGGATATCTGTGGACCAATTCAACCATCATGTAGACCTTTTAAATACTTTATGGTATTGGTTGATGCGTCAACACACTAGTCACATGTCGCGCTATTGTCCACTCGAAATGCTGCTCTTGCTAAACTCCTCACCCAGATTATCCGTCTACGGGCTCACTACCCGGACCATCATATTAAGTCAATTCCACTTGACAATGTGGGGGAGTTTACATCGAAAACATTCGATGACTATTGCATGTCACTGGGGATTGATGTAGAGCATCCAGTTCCCCATGTTCATACCCAAAATGGTCTCGCTGAACCTGCTATCAAACGACTACAAATGATAGCACAAACATTGGTTATGCGCACCAGTCTCCCTCACTACAAGAGAAAATGTCATCGGCGACAACCCAAAGTTGTCGTAAAAAGTCTAAATTTCTTGTTGAATTGAAAATGTGACGACTTTGGGTTATTCACAACAAAATCAGGACACACTAACAAACAGAAACCAAGAGATAGAATGTGATCGATAAGACTGGCGGTTTGAGGCAAAGAGAACACAAAAAGTAGCAGTAATTCACCAAGCGTCAATCTCATCAACAAAAATATAGCATTTGTACACCATAACTAAGGCAGTATCAAAATTTCACCATGGAAATTTGTTTTCAAAAATACCGCAATAGTAGAGCAAGTGATAACATGAAACTTACAGTGTCCCAAATCTAAAGCTTGATTGGTTGACCCTCGATGATGAAAATAGTGAGATTATGCACAACTTGAACCTCTTTGTGAATTGCAAGAGCATGCATAATTTCCCTACACCTGCTTCCACACTGAAACCCCAATTTTGTTCATAACCAAAACATCACATAAAGGTACCAAGTTCATAACTCCATAGCTAGCTCATTTGTTCCACAAAGACAGATTAGAGTAGATTTTTTCATCATCTAATCTAAACAACATTGTAGTTCAATCCCAAATGTCCCAACAAGTAATTACAAAATATGGAAAGGAGTCAAACTGGTATTGTAAATTCTCAATTAGATTAGTGGTTCTTTAGATTACCTTGGAAATGGCTAGAGCATCAAGATGTCCAAGGAGGTCATTGATGAGGTCATTCAATGTGGTCTTTGGGTACAGGTGGTGGATCGGAGAGATGCAAAAAGACACACCAGAATGATATCTTTCATTGTATCTACCAAACCTAGGATTCACCAGAATCCATTGCAGCCCAGATAGCTTCTGCATCATGCCTGCATAATATCACAACAGCAAGTAGGCAAGTTGCTCAGTCTAATCCCAAATCCCAACTTATCCCATTAACTGAGTTTTCTACCCAAAATTGAAAAACTATTGATTAACTAAATAGAAAACAGACCAAATTACATGGTGAATAGGCCAAGAAACAATCATCTCGGTTGCGGTGCCAGCCAAAGCACTGATAGTGAACTGTTCTGCATCAAAAAGCTTCATTGTATTCCATAGTCCCTGACCAATTGTATCACTAAAGTCACAAGTTCCAGAATAAACAATGTCATATTCATTCTAACTGCAAAGCATAAATATTGTTACCTACTCCATCTACATGAATGCTTCCACCCCAAGAGGAACCTTGGAAGATTCTTAAATGCTATGATACACGGAGAAAAATCCAGTCATCACATAGAGTGATAGAACTCAATTAACCATTCAAGTTGAAATAACTATATCTTTCACCATCTCAGTTGAAATAACTATTCAAATCAATAGTTACTTCTACTTCACCAACTAATTTATCTTGTGGGGTTAACTTGGCATTAAGCATCAAGCATATATCTATCTTTGATCAATGTTAGTTACAGAAAAGAAAACTCTAATAGATGAAAAGACATCTTATAGTAGTAACTTTGAGTTGGAGTACAATAACACGAGGGAAAGTTAGTTTAACAATCGGCAATGTTAAACATGCTACTTCAATAAGAATTCCTCCAGCCACATCAGCTCTTCATTTCTCTAAAATGCAATCAGCACCAAAACAAAATCAAAGCTCAATCATTAGAGCGAAGAAAGCAAAATTATGTAGGATTTGATTGCCAAAAGAAAACTAAAAATACAAATAAAATCTTAGTGATCATGATTACTTGCTACTGGTTTTGCTTTGCCTAGAAGGCAGTAGAAGTAACAGCTAGCAAGATTACTAGTTTACTACTACTAGGGCTATTAAAAATCAGGCCAAAGTCGAACAGATGAAATAGATGTGAGATGTCAATGAAGAGTATAATTAAACAATATAAAGCTAAATTAAACCCGAAGCAGGACATTCACCATTGTTTTTCTCCGGTCCGGTAGTTGCCGCGGCGCACAGCAGCGACGAAGGAGGAGACTTTCGGCTCGCCATTTCAGAGAATGAGGAGCGTGATGGCGGCAACTATCAGACTGAGTTTGGCACGATCCACTCCGCTGTCTCGGCATTCATCGCCATCTACTCATGACGAGAGATTGAGGGTGGAGGTTAGGTTGGTGTTGAGGTGAGAGAAGTTGTCTTGGGAGGTAGAGAAGAATATGGCCGCCAGCCCCTTTCTCTCTAGATTTGGAGTGTAGAGTCGTAATTAACTAGGTTTTTATCCTATGATTTCTATGTATAATTTTTTTTTATTTTCTGATAAAAATCGGGTCTTTTGATGGACTGCTCCTTTTTTTTCAATCAGGTGGCGCCTTTTTTTTAATAATTTTTATTCAAAATCTCTATATTTTGTATTATTTAGGGTTTAAAATTTACAATTTTAGACTCTGGAAGATACCACCGCCACCGGGTATTATTCAAAAAAATTCATATGAGAGCGAGTTTGTGACATATAGATTGTAGTATGGTAGTTTAAGCAAGGGTGTCTTCCTAGTAAAAGTCTTATTTTATAAATCTTATTCTATTAAAAAAAAAAAGGATAACTATTAAGACACTGGTTTGGTATCCCATATAAGGCTCCGATTTCTAAGTTAATTCAAAAGTAGAAATTTATAGGATAACAAGATAGTTAGAACCCTTTATTTTATCAATCCAATCTCTCTTTTGATCAATAACTTGACCTCTACCACCTATCGGTAATTTTAGACAAGTTTCCTTTGAAGTGGATACCTGAATGCCAAGTATGGCTCGTAATAATCTATCTTTCGGAGCATATGACGATTCTTTCGCCATCTGCAGCGTTAATTTACCTACTAAAATATCACCCGTCTTTACCCATGATCCCAGCCTCACAATTCCATTTTTGTCTAAATTGCGGTAGGAATTTATAGTTGTACCTCGTGAAGGAATTTATAGTTGTACCTCGTGAAAAAAAAAAACTTCTTTTATGGAATTAACCGGTTAATGGTACCATTCCTTTTTTGTTACAAGGATGTCTTAAACATTAATTAACATTTACCGACAACTCGTAGAAGTATGGTATTACATATTCTTTCTTTTGATGGATTTCTCCTTAGCTGGATTTCTCTCAAGAGGATTACTCCTTACTCAGATTCGTCTTGAGGAGATTTCTCCTTACTTGGATTCCTCTTGAGGGGATTTCTCTTCACCTAGATTTACCTTGAGGGGATTACTCCTTACACATATTCGTCTTGAGGCGATTTCTCCTCACACGGATTCACTTTGAGGGAATTTCATCTCACCCAAATCCTCATTGAGAGGTTTCATGACTTCATCTAGATTCACCTTGAGGGGATTTCACCTCGCCCAGATCAGCTATAAGAGATTTCACCTCAAGATTTTTTCACAAACATATTGAGCTGCCTCTCTATTAGGCCTTTAAGCCTTTTCCTGCCTCTCTATAAGGGGATTCACCTTGGAGATATATTAGATATTTGGGTTATATGATATATCTAATATTTTTTCTCTTCGCACAGATATTTGACGATATTAGAGAAATTTCGCAGAAACTGTGGAAAATAAGATATTTTCCTCTATCGATATATCAGTGGGTTGTGAGAAAGTTCAAGTTGTCACATAATCATTAAGCGACAACCAGTAAAAGTTGTCGCTTAATTGGTTTTTTGTGAGAAATTAAAGCTGTCACATAAACATTAACCGACAACTCGTACAAGTTGTCGTCTAATTGGTTTTCAGCGAGAGAGTTCAAGTTGTCACACAAACATTAAGTGACAACATGTAGAAGTCGTCACCTAATTCGTCTTTTGCAAGAAAATTGCAGTTGTTACATAAACTTCAACCGACAACTAATAGAAGTCGTCGCCTAATTGGTTTTTAGCGAGGAATTTCAAGTTGTCACATAAACATTAAGTGACAACCTGTTGAGGTCGTTGCCTAATTGGCTTTTTGCGAGAAAATTAAAGTTGTCACATAAGTATTAACCGACAACTCGTAGAAGTCATTGCCTAATTGAGCTTCAGTGAGAAAGTTCAAGTTGTCACATAATCATCAAGCGACTACATGTAAAAGTTGTCGCCTATTTGGTCTTTTGCGAGAACATTAAAGTTGTTACATAAACATTAACCGACAACTAGTAGAAGTCGTCGCCTAATTAGTTTTTAGTGATGAAGTTTAAGTTGTCACATAAATATTAAGCAGCAACCCGTTAAAGTTGTCGCCCAATTAATTTTTAGTGAGGAAGTTAAGGTTGCCGCATAAACATTAACCGACAACTCACAGAAGTTGTCACTAAATCATTCTTTAGCGACAAAAATTTAATTGTCACATAAACACTAAGCGACAATTGGCAGAAGTCATCGCCTAATTAATCTTTTGCAAGGAAGTCAAAGTTGTCACCCAAACATTCACCGACAGTTGGTAGAAATTGTCGCCTAATTGACATTTTGTGAGGAATTGGGTCTCGCATAATGTCAAATGGGCGACAACTGTCAATTTGTTACAAATACTTACTTTATGCGACAAATTGGTTGTCGCCGATGGGATCATGTGCGACAACTGAAATTTCCTCGTATTTGCTAAGTTTTTGCGACGAATTTTGGGTTGTCACAATGAAATTCCTCGCTTTTGCTATTTTCTCTTGTAGTGCCTGTTTCCACTTGGGGATATGCAATATTGCATGCAGCGACGCTAATTCGTCTACGACCCACTGCCACCCAATCTTATTTTGCGGTACAACTAGTGACTGGGTACAAGCCTGATATCTCGCACTTACGCATTTTTTGGTGTGCCATTTATGTGCCTATTACACCGCCACAGCGTACTAAGATGGGTCTATAATGACGAATGGGCACCTATGTTGGCTATGAATCTCCAACCATCGTCTGCTATCTTGAACCCTTGACAGGCAATCTCTTTACCGCTAGATTTGCAGATTGTCACTTTGATGAGACACTTTTCCCATCGTTAGGGGGAGATAAGAACACAAATGTTCAACAGGAACGATAGAAATTATCGTGGTCTGTCCCCACTATGTCTCATCTCGATCCCCGTACCGCACAGTCTGAACTTGAAGTGCGATGAATAATCGAGCTCCAGAATGTAGCAGATACTCTGCTTGATGTGTTTTCTGATGTTGCCAAAGTGACGAGATCACACATACTTGCTGCAAACGTGCCTGCAAGGATTGACGTCCCGAATATTGGACGTAATGCCACTCCTATGACTCTAGGAGATGGCGCCACTGCTCAGGATGGTAGTGATGTGGCGTCTATGGTCGCTGGTCCAGCAAGGAAGCGCGGTAGACTAATTAGTTTGAAGGATACTCGCCCTAGAAAGAGAACGAATGAGGCACAAACAAATCCTTTGATCATTGATACTCAAAATCAGTCTCATGAGAATGTTCCGGATTATGGTTATGTCCAAGAGACATCATTGGGGGACGCGTCAATGTCAGAATCTATTCTTGAGAATGTAGAGATCTCTGTAAATTACACTAGTGTACATGGGAGGTGGGAAAGAAGCTCCATCATCGTCGATGATGTATTCTCGTATTCCGTAGCGCGTGAGATTATTGTGACCGATGACATCGAACTATGATCCGTTGATGAATGCCAACGTAGAGCTGATTGGCCAAAATAGAAAGATGTGATCCAGGCAGAACTTGATTCTTTAGCGAAAAGAAAGGTATTTGGAAAGGTTGTGCCAATACCGCCCAACACCAAACCAGTTGCTCATAAGTGGGTATTTATTAGAAAGCGTAATGAGAGAAACGAGATTGTAAGATACTAAGCTCGCCTTGTGGCGCAAGGCTTCTCACAATGCCCTGGAATCGACTACGAGGAGACCTATTCTCCCGTAATGGACGTCATTAGGTTCCGTTACTTTGTCAGTTTGGTAGTTTCCAAAAAATTAAACATGCAACTTATGGATGTGGTTACTGCGTATCTATATGGGGATCTAGATATAGAAATATACATGAAAGTTCCTGATGGACTTCAGTTACCCAAATCAAGTGGCTCTAAACCACGGACGCGTTTGCTATAAGGTTGAAACGCTCACTATATGGATTAAAACAATCCGGAAGGATGCGGTATAACCGTCTAAGTGACTACTTGATTGGTAAGGGGTATGTCAACAATGAACTATGCCCATGTGTGCTCATAAAAAGGACAAGTTCCAGATTTGCAATAGTAGCGGTTTATGTTGATGACATGAACATAATTGGTACCCTTAAAGAGTTAAGGGAAACCGCTGAACACTTGAAATCCGAGTTTGAGATGAAAGATCTTGGAAAAACATGATTTTGCCTCGGCTTGGAACTTGAGCACCGTGAAGATGGTATTTTGATTCATCAATCAGCTTATACCCAAAAATGCTTAAGCATTTCAACACTGACAAGATTAAGCCTTTAAGCACCCCAATTGTCGTCCGTAGTCTTGATCCAAAGAATGATCTATTTTGTCCAAAAGATGACGACGAAGAAGTGCAAGAGGCATAAGTGCCCTACCTAAGCGCAATAGGCACATTATTGTACTTAGCACAATGTAAAGACCACACATCTCATTCGTTATGAACTTGTTAGCTAGATATAGCTCTGCGGCAACATGACGCCATTGGACTGGTGTTAAAGATATCTTTCGATACCTAAGTGGTACGATTGATATGAGCTTGTTCTATCCTTACAGAGAGACGATGAATTCGAACCCATCAAATTCCAGGGACGCCATACATAGTGGTTCACGTCCCCTATCCCCATCCCAAAATGATACAAGTGTTTTGGAAGGTTTTGCTGATGTTGGGTACCCCTCTGACCCGCACAAAAGTCCTTCCCAAACTGGTTATGTATTCACCATGGAAAAGATCGCGATATCTTGGAGGTCTACAAAGTAGACCTTAGTTGCTACATCTTCAAATCATGCAAAGATTATTGCTCTTCACGAAGTAGTTCGTGAATGTATATGGCTTCGATCCATAGTTACGCATGTTCGAAGTAATTGTGGTCTGAATTCTACCACAGATAAGCTCACGAGCATTTATGAGGATAATGCTGCTTGCATTGAACAAATGAAGTAAGACTACATGAATGGCGACAATACCAAGCACATATCGCCCAAATTCTTCTATAATCAGCAACAACAGAAACTCCTCAAGATCAAAGTGAATCAGGTTCGATCTGAGGACAATGTGGCGGACTTGTTTACTAAGTCATTGCTCAAATCCACGTTCGAGAAACATGTGGCAAGGATTGGCTTGCAAAGGTTATCTGAACTCCCATGATCGTAGTCATTAGAGGGAGGCGCAGACATCAGGGGGAGAAGTCTACGTGTTCATCTCGAAACGTGAATGGTGTGTTGTGCTCTTTTTCCCCTTCGACCGAGGTTATTTTTGTCCCACTGGGTTTTTGTTACTCGGCAAGATTTTTAGTGAGGCAACGAGAGAAGCACCGCGTTTGGGCGACACAAGGGGGAGTGTTCAAGTAAATCTCTATTTTGTGTATGACCCAAACTCTAGGTTATTTGACCTAGTGATAATAGAGTTTAATTAGAAGAATCTAGAGATTACATTGAATATGTATAATTATCTTTCCTTATATGATTCAGATTCTATGCATTGTAACCCTCTATATAAAGAGACCTCTATCATCAATAAGAATACACAGAGATTTTCTCTCAATTCCCGTTTCTCTAAAACATGTCTATAATATTTCGTTCGAGTTTTTATTAGTATTTCTAAAAAAAGAGTTTGTTTTAGTAATTTATCTAAAAAATGTTTTATTTTTTATGAAATTATGAATAACTTTTTTTTTCTTAAAAAAAAAAAGAATAACTTTTTGTTTAATAAGAAATTTTTTTATTTAAACTGCCAACTTCAAAAAAAAAAAAAAGAAAAAAAAAACTGCCATAGTGCTAGAGACACCAAATATTTATACCAAATTCATATACCGAATGATGTGGCAGGTGCCAACTCATCAAAGAAATTGCTAATATAGACTTTCTCTACTAATTTTTTCTTTATCAAAAAATTAAAAATCAAGAAAACCTAAAACCATTGCAAAGTCCCATATATGGCCGCCATCCTCATCGAGAGGAGATCATCTACCATTAGACGTAGATCTAGTTGGTTGGGTGAGGCTGTTTTCTCTATTTTCAATGTTTCACTCATTTCACTCACCTTATTCACCTGTCTTGCATGATATTTTTGGAGGACCTTTTTCTTCCAATAAGACTATTGGGGC
Source organism: Rosa chinensis (assembly GCF_002994745.2). Lineage (NCBI taxonomy): Eukaryota > Viridiplantae > Streptophyta > Magnoliopsida > Rosales > Rosaceae > Rosa > Rosa chinensis. Next base: position 33,838,434 of record NC_037092.1, read on the forward strand.
CTATTAATCAACACTCCTTGGGTACCCCCTGTCTAAGCAACAAGGATATTCCATCAAAAAATATGGTCAGGCCAATAGCCAATAAGTCACAATTAACTGCAGACATAACACAATCCCCAATTGTTGGCACTGAATATAGCCCATTCTCTAATTGATTCTTTAATTCAAATTTTTAAAGTTCAAATGTCTCGAGGAAATCATGAAAAGAGAGGGAGTAAAAGAAGGAGAAATGAACTTTGGTAAGTTTGGATGACTTTTAATTAATTCATTAATTCATCTGACAACAAAGGCAAAAGTTTTAGCACTTTTTCATGCTCCGGTTAGGAAGGGTGAAGCAAGAGTGGATGCAAGAACAGCGAAACATGAGTGGATACTCAAATGTATAAGGAAGAAGATAATTAATGGTCTAGGTTTAACCTTATCTTGTTTTTTTTTTTCTAGTTTTTTTTTTTAAGGAGAAGCATAAAATTGTATTATTTCCATATCATCACCATCTTAGAACCAAAATTGATGACATAGCAGGTGCCACATCATTTGGTAATGAGTTTTGGTATAATTTTTTGGGATCTCAAACATTTTCCTTGCAGTTAACAAAACGTCTAAGATCTTTTTTTTTTTTTGTAATTTCTGCAATTCAGTTTGCTGTGAAATTTACTATTTTATCCTTTATGTGTTAAATTATATATTTTTAAACTATAATCAAAGAAGGGTAACTTGTGAATTTTTGAAAATTTAACTATTTAGCTTAATTAATACCGATATCAATTATTTCTCCCTTTAAGTGAACTTTTCAAATAAATAAACATTGTCATGAATATTCATATGTATGTAAGTTGTGTCACGATTCTTCCAACAGAAGAAAACCAAAACCTCTCACCTTGTTTCTAATTAGACAAATCTCACACCTTGCAACCAATTTATAGTATTTTCTACATTCCAAAAAAAAAGAGGGAAAAAAAAAATGCAAAAAAAAAAAACAAACTGGTCCGAGTTAAAAGAACGTTTCTTCCTCCAACGAATCGGGTCCAACGCTGAAGCTCTCTTCCCTCCCCATGGCTTCCCCCTCTCCCTCTTTACTCCTCGCAGCAGCCATCACCCTCACTCTGCTCTTCTCATACTCGGTCAAATTACCATTCCACCCCCGCGACCTACTCCCTCTCCTTCCCAGACAGCTCTCATGGCCAATCCTCAACTCCCTCCACAGCCCAGTCGATCTCCTCCCCACTTTCGTCGGCTCCGCCTCGTCCCAAAACAACACTCTCGGCTGGAAAGGCGCCTGCTTTTACCAGAACACGGCTTGGATGGAGTTCCACAACAAAACCGGCTCACAATTTGGTGGCGGAACTCTTCATATCAAGGTCTCCCAACTTTTCATTTATATATTTCGATTCAGTTTATCGAAATTTGGAGTTTTGAGCATCTGGGTTTTTTTGGTTGACCGTGATAAATAGTAGTCTCAGGATTTGTACTCCTAAAAAGTTAACTAAAACTTTTGAGTTTGTTTTTATTTGTTGATTTTGGCTTTTAGTTTGGTTCTAGGTGATGTGTTAGGATTTTGGGGTATGGGAGCTGTTGACAAAAATAGCTGCTGTTGGTGTTTTCTGAGCTCAGTGGTTGAATTAGTGAGCTTTGTTGGGAGTTTAAGAACATTAGAGCACTGTGTGCTGGGTATTAAGCTGTTAATGACATTTTCGACTGCTGCTCCTCTGGGGTTGCTTTTGATTGTTTTCGCGGGTTTAATGGGCCAAAGCATAGGATAGGCTTTGAGAGTTAATTTTGTAGAAAATTTGGGTGTGAGGAGTGTTGATTCAGGTGAAAATGGTCCTGGATATCAATCTTTTAGCAGTCCTGTGCATTTTTGGTTGCTTGATGGGGAAGGAAAATGCGTGATTTTGGATATGTGTGACCTTACATTTTCATCAGATATTGAGTTCATATGTTTTGAAACTCTGGACCATTTACGAGAGTTGCCGTGCTGTTATTCTAGTTGCTGAAAGTTGATGCTGTGCTTGTATCCAGGTTAGCAAGGCTCATAGTTGGACGTGTATGGATATTTATGTCTTTGCAACTCCATATACTGTCACATGGGATTACTATCTTCTGTCGCGGGAGCACACACTCGAGTTTAAGGAGTGGACAGGGAAAACTGAGTATGAATATGTAAGTTGCCTCTTTCTAGTATTTATAAATTACTTGATATTCAAACTTTTGTTCCCGAAGAAAAGTTGTGAGTGTAACCTGGATTTAATGTTACTAAATCAGGTTAAAAACAGGGGAGTTTCTATATTCCTCATGCAAGCAGGGATGTTAGGCACCCTTCAAGCATTGTGGGATGTCTTTCCCTTGTTTACAAATACAGGATGGGGAGAGCTGTCCAATATTGGGTTTCTCAAAAAGCATATGGGTGCAACCTTTGAGCAACGTCCTCAACCTTGGGTAACAAATATTAGCACTGATGATATTCACTCCGGAGATTTCCTTGCAATATCTAAGATTCGCGGGAGGTGGGGTGGATTTGAGACTCTAGAGAAGTGGGTCAGTGGAGCTTACGCTGGTCATTCTGCGGTTTGTTTAAGGGATTCTGAAGGAAAGTTGTGGGTTGGTGAATCAGGGAATGAAAATGAGCAGGTGAACCGTGAATCTATAAAGTTAATACACAGTATATTACGTCATATCTGTTCATTTTTAGGCGTACTGGCACTCAGGATCTAGGAAGTTCAGTTTCCTACTAATGCTTATGTGTGATATGCATGGCAATTTCATTCTATAAGTTCTAAAACTATTTATCCTGTGGTTTGTATAGATATTCGTATACCTAATGTTATCTTTGCTCTATGCTGACGTGCTTCCTTGTTCATTTCATTTTCTAGGGAGAAGATATTATTGCTATTCTGCCATGGGATGAGTGGTGGGATTTTGAGCTAAACAAAGATGATTCTGATCCCCACATTGCATTGCTTCCCTTGCATCCTGATATCCGAGCGAAGTTTAACAAGACTGCGGCCTGGGAGTATGCGAGGAGCATGGAAGGCCAACCATATGGTTATCATAACATGATATTCAGCTGGATAGATACTATAAATGAAAACTATCCACCCCCTTTGGATGCTCATGTGGTATGTTTATTTAACTACATTTAACATTTCTTTGTCAGGCTAGGTCTCCCATATTAGTGGTTGCTACAATGTTAACTATTTCTTTTAATATTGTTGATGTTGCCAGTGCCTATTGCCTGTCTAGATTCAGGCCTGGGATTCAATGGCCCTGAAAAGCTACCTATTAAATGCTTTACACCAATCTTAACTTTTAGAATTAATTTCTGGCTTTCACTGGACCACTCTACAAACTTATCTGTATCAATTGCTGATGCGAAGATACTATTTGTTACAGAGTGGACTGAAAAGGGTCAGATAGAGTTCAGATTCCTTCCAAGTACAAATTTTTGATGCGAATATAATCGGTGGCTGTTTACAACTATAAAAGAGAAGAAAAAGAATAATGCCTTCTTTAGATTCATAGTTAAATTTGTGGACCAAAATCAGTAAATTAATTAACTCTCTCTCTCTCTCTCTCTCTCTCTCTGTGACACACACACATCCCGATAGTGAGTGCTTGTGCTTGTTTTAATTGACATTCTTAATTCATTGTTCCTGATTGTTAGCTCTATGGTTACACAGATTGCTTCTGTTATGACAGTTTGGAATCAAATAAAGCCTACATATGCTGCTAACTTGTGGAATGAAGCCTTGAACAAGCGACTTGAAACTCAGGTATTGTGGAACTGTCTCCTTCAATTGCAATACCGTGTCTAACAAGGGCTGTATGACTCTCTTTGACAAATACGTTTTACAAATCTTATGACCACCATGGCATCATATTTTAGGAGGACACATAAATGGCCATATCTTGAGTTAAAAGGATCGACTGGTTAAGATTCTTATTTTTGATTGGAATTAAGCAAGTTTACAAGATTGAGCTTGGAATTCATTGTGATCTTTCATTGTCTTTGAGTGTCTGATGCAAACCGGTCTGATGTACTATTTCTATTTCTTGCAGAACCTTAGCTTTCCTGAGATCCTGGTTGAAGTTGAAAAGCGTGGGTCATCTTTTGATCAATTGCTTACAATTCCGGAACAAGATGATTGGCTGTACAGTGATGGGAAGTCAACTTCATGCGTTGCCTTCATTCTGGAAATGTATAAGGAGGCTGGACTTTTTGATCCAATTGCAAGCTCTATCCAAGTTACTGAATTTACGGTAAATTCATCCACAATAAAGTTTAATCTCTATTTGCTTCCAATAAACAGCTGCCTTTTTTCTGCATCATCTCCAAATCCAGTGTGTGAAAAAGGCAAGCATTTACTAGTTATAGGGAGATACAAAAGATAAGTGATGACTGAGCCCTTTTATTCCCTCTACAATAGGAACTGAATAGTATTTGACCATAGCTGCTTGATCGAAATCATAATACCCTATTTTTGGTATTGATACTTGCATCTATTTCTGATAAATTCTGTTGTAGTGATATTCGAATATTTAAAACTGAGGAAATAGATAGTTGAGGTCACTTAAGTTGTACATTCAAAACATTACATGTGGTTGGAATGAAGTTGTTTCATAAGGAGTATTTATTGATTTTTATTTCTTTCAATTGCTGTTATTGCAGATAAAAGACGCTTACATGCTCAAGTTCTTTGAAAATGATTCGAACCGCCTGCCCAAGTGGTGCAATGATGGGGACACCGTGAAGCTTCCGTTCTGTCAGATTAAGGGGAAGTATCGAATGGAATTGCCTGAATACAACATCATGGAACCATACCCCCATATGAATGAGAGATGCCCATCACTGCCCCCCAAGTATTCCAGGCGGCAGAATTGCTGAGTCCTCTGTTCGTTTAACAAATTGGTCACGTCTATAGGTGATGCCATGCCACTTTCTTTTGATTGTAGTTTAATTATATTGTTGGATACTAAGGTATGAAAGGTGGTGAAGCTGTAATTATGGTGATTAGTCGGGTACAAATGGGAAGACTCGAGATGTCCAATTCTTGTACAATGTACATGGTAAAACAGATGAATCGTAGTGCAGATAAATATTTAATGTCCTTTTCTCAAATGATTCTTGGTTCTTTTTATGTCGTTTCGATTTGATCTAGTGGTGCCTTGTTTGGGAGAGAAGTTGGGGGCAGTTTCAAAGAATGGTCTTGGATCTTTATATAATTACTTGTGCACTATGCCCCCGTGCGCGCGAACACACATGCAGACCATTTCAGGGCATTCATTAAGGTTGCCATTTTTATGATTAATTACAAAATACACTTTTAGAAAGCTATTTTCATTTTCATACCCAACTATTAAAATTTTACATTTATTAAAATTTTACATTTGCATGTCATTCGGGTAGCATTATACTTTGACCACTAAGAGCAATTTTAACAATTTCTTCAAATTTGAATTTTCCGCTACTTGAGAAGGATTCAAGGATAAGTTTTTTATTATTATTTTTTTATTGCTCTAACAAATTCTCTATATCTAGCACAATTTTAGGGATAGTGGTGAAAAAGAATACAAAATTTTCTAAATTTACAACAATTTTTAAAATTTTAGAGCAACTCTAACAACTTTCCCATATTTAATTTTTCTCTATTTTAGGAAAAAATGAGCCATTTTTGCTCCAGTAAATTTCATATAACTATCCCCATTTTATGAATAGTAATGAAAGAGAAAATAAAATTTCCTAAATTTACAGCAATCTCTAAAATTCTAAGGAATAACTATGAAGGTTTTAGATATTGCTGTAAAATAAGGAATCTGTTCGAATTGGAGAGGATAAATTACTTAAAACTTTGACTTTTGCTTCCCTATAATACAAAAATTATAAGTGATTGTTTGAGTTGCTATAGGGAAGAATTATGGAGAATGGAAAATATGGAATATGTTGGAGTTAGAGTAGAAAAATTATGGAGATTTTGATTTTTGCTTCCTATAATACAGAAATTATAGAGAAGTTGTTGGAGTTGGAACAGAAAATTTATGGAGATTTTAATTTTTGCTTCCTATATAATACAGAAATTATAAAGAAATTGTTGAAATTGCTCTAACACTGTTAAAATCTGCCAATAGTCAAGGGCATTTATGTCAACACTGTGTAATGTTGCTCTTTATAAATACAACTGATGTCCCTAGCACTAGAAATCAAAGGACAAATTAATGTACAGCACATGAGGAAATTCTAGTGTATGTTAACGTGACATACATATATTTTTCAAAATATTTTAGACTGTAGGATACAATTAAGAAGACCCAAAACAGCATAAAAAAAAAAAACTAAGCTAATTGCAGGTCTAACAGACGACCAGATCTAGAAAAAAAAGCAGTAGCAGCTTGGGGAGGAGGGCTTCATTGAAATTTTTGAACAGTTCCGTAATCATATAATTATATATAATCAATATGTTACAACACTCTGGCCACATGTTCTGAACATTTTGAGTTGGTAAAGCACTTCAGTGTTCCAAATCATGTTCTAGGCATGATTTCAATAGGAAGTCCTCCAGTAGGGACTGGCATTGGATCCCTACTGAAGTGATTGTCTGCATTTAGCTTCCAGGTGAATTGAGTTACAATATGGTGCATTGCAATAAGGGTTTCGATCCTGGCAAACTCATATCCTGGACATACTCGAGGTCCCCCTCCAAATGGTATAAAGCAGTAGGGCGGAACTGATGCTTGCTTGTTGAACCTACTTGGATCAAACTTTGATGGCTCTGGGAATATGCTATCGTCCATGTGGGTCATAGGAGCAACCCAGAATATCTAGCAGTGGATGTTATGACTTGATCAGTTTTCTATATTACAATTAATGTCTTGATGTTTTGCTGATCTTTTCTGTACTTGAACTGTGCTCTTGTCCAAAACTATGCTGTTTTAGGACTCCATTTGATTATGAAACCAAACAACAACATTGCTATGAACAAAAGCACTATATCCATATCTAGGATTCGTTTGGAGGAGAACAACAATGGAAAATAATGACAATGCAATGCTATGCTTTGTGTAAATTTGAACTTACCTGCCACCCTTTAGGTATGAGGAATCCACCGAACTCAATATCTTTGATAGCATTCCTGAAGCCACCAAAGACAGGAGGAGTCATCCTCAGAGTTTCCTGTGCTACTCTCCATGTGTATTTCATTTTGGCAAGGTCTTCCCATGTTAGAAACTCTCCTGCCAATTTGCTTCTAGCTATTTCTTCCTGCTCTGTAAACCAAAAGTCAACAGGCATCAACGGTTGAATAAATCCTTTTTAGGCAAGAAATGTGAACAAACTATCGACTTGTTTAGGTGTACCTTGAAGAAGGGATGCATAAACAACTGGTTCATTAGCTAGAAGCCGCAAAAGGAACGTAATCAGAACAGATGAAGTGTCATGTCCTGCAACCATGACTACCATGACATTGTGCACCATCTCCAATTCTGTTAATTCTTCTTTGCCTTCACCATTTCGGATGCTGAGGAAGCAAGTGATGAGGTCTTGTTGTGGAGAAGCTTTTTTTTGCTGAAGCTCTACCCTCTTTTCACGTATAAGTTGCTTGATCATGTTTTGAACCCTCTTGCTTGCCTTGAGGCTGCTGTTGTAACGCGTGAAGGGAAAGTTAACCGGCACTGACCACATTCCTTCTATCATTGTTTGGAAACACTCCACGAATTCGTCTCTGCGGGTTCCTCGTTCAAGCCCAAAAAGTAGAGAGCATATTATGTTGAACGTGAGGTTCTTCATCAGGGGCAAGACCTGTCAACAGTCCAAAAGGTTTGCTAAATAAAGACCATCTCTATTTTTTTTTTTGTTCAGTTCAGCATTTTTGTTGCTACATGAGAAAAAATGGGTTTTACAAGCAATATTATTGGATAAATTGGGAGGTTTCTTGCAGCTGGCTGGTTCATGTTTCACAAGTTTATTAATTTCAACTAGCTGCCTATAATTACAGAAAATGATTAGCTGATGAAAAGGTAGCTAACTTACTGTTACTTGTTGTTTTCCATGCCAATGCATTTCAAGGTGCTCCCTGATTTCTTCATCCATTTTCCCCACATATTGCTTCAGTGACTCGGGCTTTAAAAACAGCATAAGAGCACTCCTTACACGCTTGTGATCCTCGGCACTCAGCTCAAATATACTCCGTTCCCCCAAAATCCTACGAATAGACTCAGTCTGTTGGCTGGAAATGGTGCTCCCGTCACTGGTGAATACGAACTTGTTTGCAGCTTGCCCGTGGATGAAGACTGTTGGCTTGCCAAAGAGACTTAGCTTCGAAACTGGACCATATTTTTTTATCCTTCGTTCAAGCCATTTCTCAGCAGTGTTGGCACGCATGGCTCGGAGAAGACCAAGGCTCTGGCCTATCAGCGGTAGTCCTAATGATCCCGGCGGAAGTCTATCGGATGACTTTTTTCTTCTCGTAAGGAGAAGGAATATGGGAATGAGGAAGAGGAAAACTGCGAAAAGGGAGTTCATGGTTTGGAGGCTTCGTTTGTATGAGAAAGAGTTTGCAGAGTACAGATTAAAGAGAGTGGAAGTTCAGTATAAATGGGGGAGTCTGGGAAATATCGACGCTAGTAGCTCAATATGTTTTTGTTGGCTCTTGGGTTGGCATATAATACCTTGCAGGACTATATGCCATTTCAGAACGTGTAGATCAAACCTCAACCTCAACCCTTAGCTAAAAACAATCAACATGACAAAACTATGCACAAGCAGATTGATTACTACTAGAAAGCGTTGTTTTTAGTTGCTTGTACAAAATGAAATAAAGATAAGCTGGTCCAAAATCTCGGGAATCCTTCTCACTTTTATTGCAATTCCTTAATCGGACGGCTGATGATAAGCTATTTTATCGCAGTTTCCGCCAAGTTTGTAATTAAGTTAGTGCAACTGATCAAAAATGTCAAATGTAGACATGATTTCATTTCATCAATATGAACCCCCATTTGTATGAACATATTATACTAATCACAATTGACAATTGCTGCCGACTCCCACTCAGCCAATCATGATCTGGAACTTATTCTAATCACAATGACGAGTGTTGCCGACTCACTATCAGCCAATAATGATCCGGGCAGGTGAAGCATGCGTTGAGTTTAGAATCCTTAGAATGGGATACTGTCAAACAAATCAAATTCAGGTTGGGGTTCAGGGCACCGGATTTAGACTCATACCAGCTCTCTTACTAGATAACAAACATGTTATTTTTGTTGGACCTGTCAATCTAGAACACTCGTACACTAGAATTACAGCAATTCACGTCGATGATCCATATTGCCTTGAGCAAGGGGATATCTCCGTATCTGTGAGTGAATATATATATATTATACCTAAGTCGGACCATACATTGAAATTATTTGTAGAATCTTGGCTGAACCAAGTTGTTTGATTCCCTGGTGAGTATGGACAGACAGCCAACTCCTCTACGGAAGTTCACCAAAAATGACTGATTCTTTGAAAATGAAAATCAGAACATATCTGGATGTCCCATCAAAAAAAGCAGTTCCACACTTAAATTCATGAGAAAACACAGATTTCTAGCCCTGAGGGCATTTCCCCCCTCATCGGTAAAGAACTTTATGCTAAAAAGACCAAAACAACAGGATCAGGTTTATCACCTAAGTCTGTCTAGAGCTGTAGTTAATTTGATGAGAAATACAGTAAATAATGAAAGTCAGGTCTGAGACAAGGATCCAATCAATTTCAAAGACAAAAGCCATCTTCTGTTTCATACACATAACCAGGTAGCACATTATCTAGTGATATTGGATTAATTATAAGTTTCAGTAAACATCAAATATGCGTATCGTGATAGATACAGTTTTAATATGTCAGTTTATAAGTACCAATAGTAACCCTCAAATACCATTACTTGGTCTTTGCAGCAATGTGGTTGCCACCAGTTGCAATTTTGTAGAGATAAAATCCTGTCATGAGAACACTGCAACAAATAAAGTTGTTTTAGCTTCAGAAAACTTCATATATATGTCATATTAGGAGATATACAGAACAACATACAACTGTCAGGTACAGCAATCAAAAGGGTTGCATCACAGATAAATAATATTCTGCAAATAATTTTACAAGAACGTCTTAAAAACAATACAATAACCATGAAAGGGCAACCCATACATTACTATAGTTGAATGACTTTATTTATTTATTTGAACAACCAATGAAAAGACATCCACATGACAGAGCATTGGAACATAAATTCCATTCCAAACATCTCACACCCCATTACCACCATGCCAATTTCACCCCTCCTATTCTATATAGTACCAAATATATTATAAACAAGTAGTCAAGTAGCCGGAAAGGTTTGGTGGACTCGATCCAAACTTCACAACTAGTATAGCTATGCTGTTGAAAGCCACAAGTGGCCCATTTATATGATTGATGATGTGAATCATGGAAAAATAATGCAAGTATGGTCTCCCAACGACAGTGGTTGTAAGGTGCTATGACCTGTACAGGATTTGAAACTCCATTCAACTAAGAGTCTGAAAACTGTTTTTAACAAAAAAGATAAAACTTGTTCATATAATTGGGCCACTTCTTCTATCATTAAGGAGACATTTACATATTCAACAAACGGGGAGACATGTAGATTGTCCATAAAACATGACAGCAAAGTGATTAATTTTGATGAGCATTCAATTGAATCAAGTTTTTACAAACAATTACAGACGATAACATTTATAAAACCACAAACAGCCATTCATGACAGACAACCCCATATAACATTAACATTTGCCAGCCTTTAACAAAACTACTTTCCACATTAGAGGCCTTCAGTTGATGAGGAACCTACCATCCGCAAACCACAAACTGAAAGGACATTAACACTTGTGTTCCATGTACCTCGGTGGGTACACAAACTGACTCATACCAGCACATTTTTTAAGATTACATTGTTCACAAAGTTAGATACAAAGGAGAAAGAAGTCAAAATGCAGCGATACAAACCAATGCATAAGGTACATATACTACTTCTAATGTTTGGTAGTCAACAGCTGAAAAATGACATTCATGATTTAGATGCAGTACTATACAGTAATCACTAAATGATATGCAAATATCCTGCAAGCCAAAATATGAGAAATGCCATTCATGATTCAGATGCACTACTACAGAAATATTAAATGATATATATGTATCCAGAAAATTGAGCAGAGACACATAAATAGGTGGTTATCTGAATTTACCTGAGGCCAGCAACAACACCAGCTGGCATGATCTTAGAAGTTTGTAAATAGCGTTGTCCCATGACCCATGTTAGTGTTGCGGCACAAACTGTTATAAGGAATACAAATCATTTTACAACAACGTTTCTATAGATTGAGAACCAACAATAATGCAAGCAGGACATGAAACCAGAAAAATACTGACAAAAAAAAAAAAAATGAAAAACCTTCTAAAACTCAATCTTCCTCAGTCTCTTATAGCACTCACAAAGCTCATTTCATTTAAATCACTCTAGCAAGGTCCAATTGCATTGACAATGACTAATACAAAACTCTTTAGTATTAACCTATATGTAATCCATACTTCCCCGTGGTTAGGGGCGCACTGCCTAGCCACTAACTAGTTAGAGAAGCCTATTATAGTCTGCAATTCACTATTTCTTCACATCTTACATCTTATCTGCCAACTTTATGAGACCTTCCAGAAAACTAACACACACCTTGAAATCATTTTTAACATTAACTAGGTAAACATCCATAGATCATAATCATGCAGAAGAAGCACAGAGCTTCCAAATAGCTAGACAGAACAAAGTAATAACCTCACAAGAGAAAGAACAAGTCACATTTCTTCCATTTCAGGAAAGTCAATGCCATCAAGCTAATCAAACTACAAAGCTTACATCTTTCATGACCCATCATTGTTTCTTGATCATTCTCCCAAAGCAACAAAAAACCCAGATCAAGATTTATTACTCCTTCCTATAACTTCAGTCAATTCATCACTATCACATCTGGGATTTCAAATCAACCATGTAAACAGTAAAAAGTGTACCTGTTTGAAGAATCAGAGCAGGATAGGAGTTCTTCTTCTTATGAAAGGCTTGGAGACTGAGATAGCCAGCAAGAGTGAGAAGCAATCCAATGCCTGCACCTCCAAACAGAGAAGCTGTGCTCCCCTTCCTGAAATACCCAAATACTCCTCCACCCACCAGCAAAAGCCCGTAGGGGATCGTGAAGCAGAAATCGTGCATTTTCTCAAACTGGGTTTTCTGGGTAAGCTCGGATTCTTGGGAAATTTGTAGTCTTTCACAGATCGAATGAAGAAAGAACAAGGCTTTGAATTTATTGCTCCTACTCCTTTTGTGCCTGAAATGAAGTGTGTGTGTGTGTATATATAAACGGTCAACTACTGGCGCGTGGAGATCGTGTGGGTCAATTTGTCGTGTGGCCAATCATTCCAACTCCCCAGTTTGATTGTTTCAGATAAGGTCATAATGGCGACCTTTCACTGTCACGGATCCAGATAGAATCTGGAGCCGGAGTTAGGATTCGAGTCGGACCGATTACCCGGTTTAAGTTTCATATACAAATAGATTTCAAAATGGAGTAAATTTTAATGAAAACGATGGTAATGAAATGACCAATTTTAATTCGGGAAAATCATCCGCATCATCCCTGACGTTTCGATCATTCGAAATTTTCGTACCTCAACTTTCAGAAATATCAAAAAAATATCATAGGTTTTTATTCTGACCGAAGATTGTATGCGTGGACATGGTTCCGTACGAGTCGGTTTTAGGCCCAACCCGCATCGAACTCGTAGTAAACGGGTTTTCCTTCTTTTTACACCGCAACCACTTATTTTTTTTTTGGGCCGGTTTTTCCAGTTGCACCGAAATCAGGTTTGGTGCGGGCCGGTTTTAGTGTGGGTCGGTTTAACTATTTGTCCTAAAAAGTCAGGCCCAATTACCAAATATGAGGGCTAAATTACTTTTTTCTATTTATTTTTTGAGTTAATTACTGTTTACTTCCTATACTTATAGGGTTTTATCGTTTCAATCTCTGACCTTCGAATTTCACCTAAAAGGTCCCTGAACTCTCAATTTCCTCCCATTTCGTCCCTGCCATCAAGCTCTGTCCAAATTGTCCGTTAAATTACTGACGTGACATTCCTCACGCGCTGAAATGTCTAATTTACCCTCACTTACTTTTTTTTAAAATTTATTTATTTTCTTTTTTATCCACTTGCATCAGTGCTGATGGATCTTGAATAGGTAATGACTTAATTGGAAGCTGCAAAAGGATGCCCAAATGACACAAATAAAAACCCGAATGCATGTACATAAACTTTGCTTTTCTTCTTGACTATTCTACTATATATATATATATATATATCGTTTAACAAGCCCCTAAAAGTACACATAAGTTTCCAAAAGAAAAGGACTTTCAAAAATCTTTGCTCATGGGTAACAAGTGGTTTCAAACCAAATAGAAAAGCAAGCAAAGTTCTAAACAATCTCCACTCACTGCAAAAGAAATCAACTGTCAAGTATCAACTCATCTATAACCGTTTTTTTTCCTATCACAGTGGCGGTGTCTACCGAAAAATACAGAGTCAACCAAGCATAACCTAAATCTAGCAATTACAACTTCGACAGAAAATTGCACTGCACCAAATTCGTAATACTTCTTCCAAGAGTGAAAATGCATAACTTCATCATCCCAAAACCCTAGTCCAATTTCCAAACCTCACATTCTGACCAATACATAAAAATCAATTCTTGCATGTCAATCCTTCAATAATCAATCTTTCTACCATTTCCTTCGAAACAAAAACCGACTCAAAAATCAAATTCCAGAGCTCAAAAGAGAGGAAATTCATGAAAACCCAGTCACAAAAAACCACTCAGAATTCACAAAATTACAGATTACAACAACGATTACAACAATTCAAGTTCATCTTCTACGAATTTCAACCCGCCAAAAACCAATGGCGACGAGATTAACAACATGCATTTGAATTATCAAGTTCCCAATGCTACGATTCTTTCAAATTCTTCAAGAACAGAAACAGTGAGAATTACATAAACCTAATCAATTTGTTCTCACATTTTCGCAGAGTGAAGAGAAATTTGAGAGTGACGACTCACCTGGTTGTTGTTGTTGTTGGGTCGGAACATCTTTCTTCTTCTCCTTCCGAGTTGACTCAGTGAGTTAGCTCTCCCTCTCTGACTCGCTCTCTCTCGCTCGCTCTCTTCCTTTTTCAACTGAAATTTTAGCTATTAAGGGGAGGAGAGAATCTGAAATATCATTTCTTCCAGCTCTCTAAAACCGGGCATCGCCATCCTCTGAAAATCACCATCCCGATCTCGACCTCACGATCGTCTCCGCCAAGCACCTGAAGAACGTTAACTGGAAGAACGACGACCTCAAGCCCAACGCCGTCTTCTGGGTCGACCCCGACCTCTGCCTCGCCACCAAATTCGACGACTCCGGCTCCACCCGACCCGTCTGGAATGAGCGCTTCACTCTCCCTTCCTCACCCTCGAAATCTTCCACTCCAAACCCTCTGACACTCCTAAACCCTTAGTCGGCTCTCTCCACCTCCCCCTTAAAGACCTACGCGACCCGGATAAACAGAGGAGGAGAGACATGGAAGAAGAAGAGGTAAAAAGAAAGGGAGAGGATCCTCTCCTGAGCATATTAAACACCTGAGCTACCTGAGCTTTCAACGAGATGACGACACGTGTCCAAGCTCACATCTAATGGCCTACAGCTCCTCTTTTTCTTTTTCTTTTTTGATGACAACAACTCCTCTTTTCCTCTGTTCCACGGACGGCAGACCCGGGAAGCGGTCGAGTGGGCCAAGTAAGGCAGCCGGGTCAGGCACTCGAGTCGGAGCTCTTCCGGCAGGCCAGGAATCCACTCGGGGACTTTAGGAATCTCCATTTCAGCCAAGAATTGATTTTTATGCAACAGAGGGTGTATTTTTTTCGGGCGTGGGTTGCTGGAGGCCATGAAAGTTTGGATATTTATAGAACCAGAGAGAGATGATGGAAAATGTGAATTGGAAATCAATTACTCTTTCACGAAGCCAAAGGAATGCTGGATATGAATCCAGGTTAGCCTTCTAGAAGGCGAATAACTTTTTAGCTTTTGGGTTTGGGTATGGGAGAGTGGACCCAAGATAAGGTTTTCGAGTAGCTGTTACAAATATGATGATCGAAGGAGGCTAGGCTAGGATAAGGCTCTGGACTCGGGGAGGGACTCAGTGAACTGAACAAGGAAACACAGAGGGAGTTGGATAAGAGCAAAAATAATAATAATAAAACCCAAAATTGAAATATGGTCTATTTGGTTTGTTTTTAGCAGGTTGTGCATCATTCTGTTTTGTTTTTGTAATAGAAGAGTTGCAGGCTTATGTTTTGTTCTTATAAGAAATGGAAAGGGCAATTGTGCAGTGCAGGCTTCATGGAGAAGGCAATTGTGCAGTGCAGGCTTCTGTATATTTTTTGTAAGAAATGGAGAAGGCAATTCTGCAGCTTACTGTTTTGCTTTTTTAAGAGAGGGCAAATGTGCAGCCTTGTACTTGCTATTGACTCCTATTAGTCATTCTGTTACCAATTTCTAGGTTACATGTATGAATACCAAAATGACTTCCAAACTGGTTTATGTCTGATTTGGCACTCTTCTCATTGCTTTTGTTCATATTGAAGACTTGCTGACTATAAACAAGATTAAATGAACTGAGAATGGTGAAAAGAAAATTTATTTATCTTCAACATGATTAATTACATTTTTCCTTACATAAAAGTAAGGTTTGTTGAGTATCCTATAGAAACAAACAAAAACAAAGAAAATTCTAAGTACCAGCCATGAAAAGATCACGGCTAACATCTCTTTTACTCCACCAAGGAACTATACATGACAAGTACTTTGGTTTTGCCATTGTCTAAACTACATAAGAGGTAAGCTAATTCAAAATCAACGAGGCTGCTGGATGAAGTGAGGCCTGCATTTTGGACTCACAAACTTGGCTGGCTTGTCTGCATACTTCCTTGGCTCCACCAGTAACTTATGATGCTTCCAAATTCTTCAGAACTGCAGCACTCATATCTAACCCTGCTATTCAATACAAACTGTTTTGAGTCCACCAATCCAAAATAGCTTATTTGAAAAACAAAATTTCAACACAATGCTTTGGGAGAGGACTGGGGCAGAGGAGCCCGATATTGAGGACCTTGCATACTTCTTCCTTGTAACAAGAATAGAGTTTGGGGTCAATGACATGGTCCACTCATTTCTGATCCAAGGTGGTACAGACCCACTTAACCAGGTCCTTTTCTCCGAATTCTGGGTCAACTGGAAGTTTCCCAGTAACCAATTCCAGAATCACCGTACCAAAACTCTAGATGTCACTCTTCTCCTTGACCCTCAGTGTGTATGCATATTCAGCAAGTTCGTTAATTTACTGGTTCAGAACGATACAACAACCTTTAAAGTAGAGTTTGTAATCTGAAAGTTGTGCGCACATAAATGATCATTATGGAGAATAAAGAACTACAATTTCAGGTTCAAAAACTAAACTTTCTACAAGAACATGGGTACATAACATGAACTTAATTGAAGGCAATCCCATATTTGAATAAAAGTGATGTTAAAAACAGAAATTTAAGTAGGCCAATGAGCAATTCAATCACTAACCTGGAGCAATGTAACCACAAGAACCACCAATGACTGACATGGATTTAGCCCCTTCTCCAGTTGCATCAACCACTTTAGCTACTCCAAAATCCGCTACTCTGGCTCCAAAAGTCCAAACAACTCAATCCACTCCTATTGAACAAATCAATCTAAAATGCAGATCCCTAAATTCGAGGGATGAAAAACAAGCGCAGATAAGAAGAATAAAATCAACCAAAAGTAATCAAACAAATTGAAGGATCACGAATCTTACACTGGAAATCACCCAAACCAAAATCAACCAAGGTGCCGACGGTGAACTTATTGTAGTTGAAAATTGTGCGACGGTCTAAGCGGCAAGTTTTGGGTCGTGAGAGTGAAGAACAGTAGAGATAGGGGGAACGAAAAGAGGAGTTGTTGTCATCAAAAAAAACAAAAAAAGAGGAGTTGTAGGCCATTGGATGTGAGCTTGGACACGTGTCGTCATCTCGTTGAAAGCTCAGGTAGCTCAAGTGTTTAATATGCTTAGGAGAGGATCCTCTCCCAAAAAGAAAAAAAGAAAAACAAAAGAGAGAGAGAGAGAAGAAAATAAATAAATTTTTTTTTAAAAAGTAAGTGAGGGTAAATTAGACACTTCAGCGTGTGAGAAATGCCATGTCAGCAATTTAACGGACAATTTGGACGGAGCTTGACGGCAGGGACGAAATTGAGAGTTCATGGACTTTTTAGGTGAAATTCGAAGGTCAGTGACTGAAACGACGAAACCCTATAAGTATAGGGAGTAAGCAGTATTTAATCCTTATTTTTTTCAGGCCCAAAGTAGATGCAATACACAGAAACTCTCAAACTAGCTGCAAAACTAAAGTGCAGTTCCAGACTATGCAAAACTGCTAGCAAATTTTGAAACTACTCAAAGTTTGAACTCTATCAAACACCAAACCTATAAACCGTAAAGTGTAAACAGTTAATTAAGCAAAGTCTCAACTTGATTCAAACAGTTAATTACTTAATTTACAAACCAACAAGTCAACAACAAATTAAGCAAAGTTCCAGCAAATTAAACAAACAACAAAGTTTAACCAAAGTTCCACAGCAGCAAATTAAACCAACAGCAAAGTAAAATAAAGAAAACACAAGCCAGTTCAAATCTGTAACTCTGCAAGTCTTCAAGTTCAGAACCTCTTCAATGCTTGCTTTCTTCCACAACGAAACCAGCTCAATCCTCATCATTAGATGCTTGAGCAACCCCTGGTTAGAACGCAGAAAAGTGAGAAAAATGCAGATTAAAACAGATAGTTAAGTATGTAAATATAAAGTATAAAAACAAAAACTGAAACTCATAGTAAGCAGATTACCACTCTCCATCTTTTCCAACTCATTGTACAGTTCCAATTCATCCTTACTAGGCTCCTTGTAAGCATTAAGGCCTGCAGCCCTTAACCAGTCGCTCATGCAGACCAAGCTTCAACCATTCTTAGAGTGAGAAATGACCTGAAAGGGTCAACTACCCTTTTGCCGAGGCTAAATGCATATTCACTAGCAACTGTTGATGTTGGGACAGCGAAGACATCTTTGGCAACTTGGGAAAGCGTAGGGTACCTCAGAGCATTCTCCTTTCACCAGCCAAGAACATCAAACTTGTCATTGCACAGATCTCCTAATGCTTCCAGTAAGTGCTTGTCAACCTCATTTTTTTATCTCAACGACATCTTTTTCTTGCCTCAACAACTTGAATTGACGCAGATTCTGTGCATGCTGTCCTCATCACCGAGACCAGCACTTAAAGCCTCCATCCTTGGCTGAATAGCATTCATTGAAGCCTCTGCAGCCACTGGATCCTCTTTTTCATAATGAGTGTACAACTGCATGAAGATGCTATTCACTTCTTCAATCATCACATCAATTAGTGCCTTGTCTGACTGCAACTTTGGGAAAAAAATACTCAAGATACAGTAACTTGTGTCTTGGATCTAAGAGAACAGCAATGACCAAAATCTTATTGAGGTCTTCAAGCTACCCCCAGTACTTCTCAAAACCTTTTTTCATAGATGTCTCAATGCTCACCATGAGTGCTTATTTTATGCACTTATCCAGCTCTTGGATAATAGTACACATCCACAAGAATGGTTCATTTGCAGTCACAGACTTAACAGCACTAAATTTCAATATAGCATCATAAAAAAAATTCAGAGATTTAACTAGCCTAGTTGCTTTCTCCCAATCAGCACCCCTTGGAAGTCCCTCTCTTTTTTTCCACCAATTCTCTCTTGAAAATATCCCTCAAACTGCTGATCTTCATCCTCTAACCCCTTGAAAGCCTTCTTGTACTTAACTGCAACATCTAACATGAAATAGGTGGAATTCCACCTTGTGTAGACATCCAAATGGACAATTCCTCCCTGGTGTTCCACCTTCTCATCCAGTGCACACTTCCTAAACTTATCAAGCCTTGTCAGGGATGATATAATATATTTCACACAATTCCTAATTCCCTCAATTGACTGATCTAGCTCCTCCATTCCATCCCTCACAATGAAGTTCAGAATGTGGCAGCAGCAACACAAGGGTAAGAAACTACCCCTCAAGAACAATTCATGCCAATTTCCTATTTTCTCTCTCATATAATCAAGGGCAACTTGATTCGGAGAGGCATTATCAACAACAATGCAAAAAACCTTCTCAATACCCCACTTAATCAAACAACTCTTGACTAATTTTCCTATGGTCTTGCCCTTATGATTGGGAATCGCACAGAAATTTAAAATTCTCTTATGCAAAACCTACTTTGAATCTATAAAATGGGTTGTTAAGACCATGTAGTTGATGTTTTGGGTCGAAGTCCAAGTGTCAGTTGTTAATGACAGTCTTTGCTCACAACTAGACAGAAAACCCTTAATCCTCTCCTTCTCAGCTAGATAAAGTTTTCAAATATCTCTAGCTAGTGTCCTCCAAGAGGGGCACTTAAATAGGGGCTGTGTGACTTTCATAAAATCAATAAAGCCCTGACCCTAAAAAAACTGAATGCAAGTTCATCCCTCATTACCATTTTCGCACAAGCTAACCTAGAGACAGTGTCATCAAGACCCACAACAATAAGATTCCCACCCTTTTTGCCATATTCAAAAGTAAGGTACCTTTGTTTTTGTTGGGGACAACATCAAACACTTCTTGCACTGGAACAGCATGTGGTTCCTCATTGAAGTAGTCCCATTTGATCTGGAGTCGCACGCTTATGTTTGGGGGCAGTACTTGCATGTAGATCGAGCTGGCACCTTGAACATCCCATCCGGATTCTTCACCCTCTCAAAGTGATCCCAGGCCTTTGACTTGTTCTTCCTACCACTAAACCTGTTCAATTGCATAAAGTCATAAACAAATCACAAAGTAGCAGATAGTTTCACAACATCCACTTGCATCCACAGTTTATATAATCACAATGTCCACTTGTAGTTTGTCATTATACATGTTTGCTCCTTCAAGCTCTTCTGGAAGTGGTGGAAGGGGTGGAAGTGCTTGATCAACCGTCTGATTGAGAAGAATGGGTGTCAGAGTGGTTCTAATGCTCGAATCACCAGTCGGAGTCTCCAATGTCCCTTCCATAATCTACGAACATAATCCCAAATTGAATCAGTCATAAACCCTAATTTTGAGTGACAACCCCATTTATAGTTTGAAATCCTAATTTAAAGATACGAGTATAAACAACCCTAATTTCAATGAAAAACCTAATCCAAACTTCAAATCAAAAAAGTGAAAACCCTAATTAAAATTAGGGCTCATGTTCAAATCAAAAAAGGAAAGTGCCTGATCGAGAAGAGAAGAGATAGCTGGGTAACCCTGGGTTTGAGGCTTTGAGTACGAGGTCGATTTTTTTGAGTTTGACTGTTTGAGAAGGACGTCGATTTTTCTGGGTTTCGAGAGATAATAGAGAGCGGCGTGAATGAGCAGAGTAGGAAATTTGGAAATGAGAGAATGTGGTGAGGTCATAAGGGTTAGGCCGTTAAGGTTTGATATTAGGACTTAGGTGTAGTCGTGTTCACATAGGTTCAGATTTCTTCCAATGAGTGTTTGACACCTATTTAATAATTAAGAAAAAAACTATGAAATATTAAAGCGGTCTGGTTTAGTTGTATTCGGGGGGTTTAGGGGTGCGGACCGGTTCTGACCTGGATACGTACGGTTCGGTAGGCCAAGCCCGTTTTCTTTCTCTCTTTTCAACCTATTTGGGGACAGAACCGGTTTTTTCGGTTCGAAGGGTTCAGTCGACCAGATTTCAGGTGAGAAATGCCCAGCACCAGCCGTAAGCTCCGTTACAAAAACTGCCAGTTAAAGGATATTTTAGTCTTTTCATGTCTTAATTAATTACTTTTTTTATCCAAGCATTTTTTTTCTACTCTCTCTCTCTCTCTCGTCCACATTCAAACCAGCAAACCCAGAAACATGCCATCAACAATGGTAGAGGAAAAATGTCATCAACAATAGTGGAGTCTACCCATAAACCCATTAACAATTGTGAATTAATAGCAAAAATCACACACAGACACCCAAGAGAGGTAGCAATCAACAATGGTGGAGTCTACGCTCCAACAGAGCTGATCGAGAGACCTCAACAACCTCTTTCTCCGACTTGGAAATATTGTCAGCCAAGGAGTAAACATAAGGACATGCTCATGGATTGTGAATTGCTCAAGGACTCGGCAACTTTCTCTCAGTTTCAGGAAATTGAAATGATCGACATGGATCATGTCGGGGTCTCTAACCTCAATCAACAAACTCTTCTTAGTTTGTTTTCCTTTAACCACTTTGGTGGCGTTTCGGGTTGAAATTTTCTATGGGTGTTGTTTGAATCACAGTGTTTGGGGACGGGGTCGTGTAGTTGTGGTTGATGGATGATGGCTTCCCAATTCCTCCGCCACCCACTCCGTATTCATGGCCCAAACCCGATGGGTCACCTATGACCATCCTGACCCTTTCACTTTGTGCTTCCTCCCTTGTTTCATCTTCCTCACCCCTAATTTTGGAATTCCAACCTTCTTCTCCAAAAACAAGGATGCCATCATTGTTGAGGTGGGTTCCAAGTCGACTTGATCGAATTTGAGATCCTGGAAAATCAAGTGCTTCCGGAGAGGGGAAGGGACGATGGCATGGTTCTCGCTATATTCCGGGTGGTCACCTTGGGCCTGGGGTGGTGACACCTTCAGAGTAGAAATGAGGCTTGCCATGCGCCGCCGATGGCCCATCAACGCATTTGACTGGGGGTGCCGGAGGTAGGAGTACGTCTGCCATTCCCGTAAAAAAGTTTTTTTTTTGCTTTTTTTATTATATGAAAAAAAAACTAAGGAAAATAAAAAATAAAGGGTGACTTGGTCATTTAATGATCAAAATATGCCAGTTGTTAGTTTTCGTAACAGAGGTAACGGCTCCACGTACCAATCTTCGGTCGGGGTCAGAACCTCAGATACCATTCTGATATTTCTGAAAGTTAAAGTATGAAAATTTTGAATGGATGAAACACTACATATGGTACAGATGATTTTTCTTTTCAATTATTGAATTACTTGCTGAAACGAGAAAATTCGTAAATATCATATTTAAGGAAAGTCCTTTATGAATGTGTATGCATGTTTATACAACTTTTAAAGGTTAACTTATGTTCTTTAAGTTAGAGTTCTCTCTCTCGAGAGAGAGAAGGTATTGGCCCTAGGGTGGCCGCTACCATCTATTCTTCTGCTTTGTCCGACGACGCATCATCACGATGGGTCTTCTTGATCTTTATGTTGATTTGCTTTCTTACCGCGGTAGGAGGTGATCGTGGGGAATGGGGATAAATAAGCGCCTCAGCGCCATGGCTTGGTGGCTAGATCTCCGATCTGGTTTATCTTGGTTGAAGCTCGTGAGATGGTAGTTTCAGCGAGGTTAAGCATGATGGGTTTTGCCAGGTTAAGCATGATGGGTTTTGCTTGGTGGATGAGGGAGATTGGCAGGTTGGGCTGTCGTGATCTATCATGGCTGCACTGATGAGGTTTGCTTCAGTTAGCTGGCGGCGGCAACTGCTCGGTGGGTGTTTGGTCTGGATCGAGCGCGGGGCTTATATGAGATGGGAGTCAGTGGCGGTAGGAACCCAATTGGTGCAGACGGTAGTGGAAGGTGGTGGCGTCCAAGTGGCTTGATTTGGGTGGTGCTCGATGGTAGATGCTGGGTAGTTTGGGCCTCCATCTTGTTAGGCTGGCTAGAGGCTGGGCCTATTTTGGGCTTAGCCTATATAAGGTTTTTTTTTAAGGGCTAAATACTAGTTAGTACCCTATGGTTTAGGTCCAAAATCAATTCAGTCCCTGGACTTCTAATTTCATCAAAAACACCCCTGCACTTTCAATTTTGATCTAATAGGTCTAATTCGTTAATATTCTATTATGGGTTCAAGTTATAGTTGGATTATTTGTTGAAAAATTATTTATTTTTAATAGTAGGACTCACTCCTAAATTGACTATGCAGACCACATCGACACCACATCATAAAACATAGGTCATATATGAGCCACATTAACAAGTTAAATAACTCAATTGTCGGAAAACTAACAAATTGGACCTATTAGATCAAAATTGAAAGTGCAGGGGTGTTTTTGATGAAATTAGAAGTTCAGGGACTGAATTGATTTTGGACCTAAACCACAGGGTAGTAATTTGTATTTAGCCCTTTTTTTAATCTAGCATTGTTTAGGTTTTTTAAGCTAGCATTGTTCTCTAGAGTTGCCTCCCAGGATTTTAAGAAATAAATTAGGGTTGGTGCTTGGTTCCGTCCCCGTGCCTTCTCTAGTAGTGTTAGGTTACTGGCTTTGATCTTAATGTTAGGATGATGTTGCATTTTAGGTTGCCATAATTATATTGTTTCATTTGGTTTTAGCTAAAGGGCTTCCTGAGGATGGCTCAATCTTGTTAATTGTAGCCCTTCTTTTAATGGTTCACTTTATAGAACTTACAACTTTTAAAATGATAGATAGCTTATAGAATATAACATTGAGAAATGTGTCCGCAAGCTACATTGAAATTTTTGAACAACTCTATAATTGCAATGATCCAATCAATAAATCACAATACTGTTAGAACAAATGTAAAAGACCATGACAATTAGTTGAGTTGGTAAAGCATTTATGTTTACAATGGTGTCCTAGGCATGACTTCAATGGGCAATCCTTGGGTAGGAACAGACATTAGACCCCTACTGAAGTGATTGTCTGCACATAGCTTCCAAGTGAATTGAGTTACCATCTTGTGCATTGCAGTGATCAGGGTTTGCATCCAGGAAAACTAGTATCCAGGACCTATTCTAGGTCCCCATCCAAATGGTACAAAGCAGTAGGGTGGAACTGTTGCTTGCTTGTAAAAACCTACTTGGATCAAACTTCGATGGCTCTGGGAATATGCTATCGTCCATGTGGGTCATATATATGAGCAACCTGGAATATCTAGTATTAGTTGTTATGACTTGATCAATTCTCTACTTTACTATTAACATCTAGATGGTTTGCTGATCTTTTCTGTTCTTGAATTGTTGTTCTCTAAAACTATGTTGTTTTAGAAATCCATTTGATTATTTAGCTGAAAAACAACATTGCTATTAAAACAAGCACCATATCCATAAATACAAAAGAAGCCTCCAAATCAGGAACTCCCTTTTCGCAGTTTTTCTCTTCCTCATTCCCATATTCCTTCTCCTTACAAGAAGAAAAAAGTCATCAGAAAGACTTCCTCCGGGCTCATTAGGACTACCCCTAATAGGCCAGAGCCTTGGTCTTCTCCGAGCCATGCATGCCAATACTGCTGAGAAATGGCTTGAACAAAGGATCAAAAAATACGGTCCAGTTTCGAAGCTAAGTCTCAATGGCAAGCCAACAGTCTTCATCCACGGATAAGATGCAAACAAGTTTGTATTCATCACTGATGGGAGCACCATTTCCAGCCAACAGACTGGGTCTATTAGTAGGATTTTAGGGGAACAGAGTATATTTGAGCTGAGCACTGCGGATCATAAGCGCGTAATAAGGAGTGCTCTTATATATGTTGTTTTTAAAGCCGAAGTCACTGAAGCAATATGTGGGCAAAATGGATGAAGAAATCACAGAGCACCTTGAAATGCATTGCCATGGAAAACAACAAGTAACAGTAAGTTAGCTACCTTTTCATCAGCTAATCATTTTCTGTAAATATAGGCAGCTAATTGAAATTAATAAACTTGTGAAACATGAATCAGCCAGCCCAAGAAATCTCCCAATTTATCCAATAATATTGCTTATAAAACCCATTTTTTCTCATGTAATTTCAAAACAAAAATGCTTAACTGTACAAAAACATATAGTGATGATCGTTCGTTGACAAACCTTTTGGACTATTGATAGGTTTTGCCCCTGCTGATTAATTTTTCACAATTTGTTTTATTTCTACTGTTGCCACATTCAACATAATTAATATGACTATTGTAGAGTGACAAAGAGGTAACTTACTGTTACTTGTTGTTTTCCATGGCACTGCATTTTAAGGTGCTCCGTGATTTCTTCATCCATTTTTCCCACATATTGCTTCAGTGACTCTGGCTTTAAAAACAGCATAAGAGCACTCCTTACACGATTGTAATCCTCGGTACTCAGCTCAAATGCAGGGCCAGTCCTAAGTCGATCTTTCAAGATCCCGGACGAGAATTATCTTGGGGCCGCTAACTTGCATATTAATATAAGTCTTGCAAATAGTCTTTGGTTCACAAGGCTTGTCAGAGATCGAGTGCAATAAGATCTATATAAATTCATGATTCAAAATTTATTGAGGATTAACACAACTATATATAAATAAAAAAATATATTTCAATGGAAGTGTCAAACTCTACTGCAAAATTTTAGCAACCAAAAAAACCTCTACTACAAAACGCAGCAAAATTATAAACAAAACGTGCATATTAGTATGGAGGGTTAACCAAACTCATCCCAAAAAAAAAAAAAAAAAAAACATAATCTCTTTCTCATTCTGTATTAGTCTAGAAAAGTAGAAGACATACCTCTTATTATTATATTATTATTTTAAAAACCCTAATTTTTGGAGATTACAACAAAGAGAGAATATAAAAAAAGCAGAAGAAAAAACAATAGGGAAGAAAATATGATGAGGCAATGACTCGATGAACTTGTGAGGGAAGAGGGATTGAGAGAGATATGGAGGGAAAATTTGAGAAAAGAGAAAGTGTTTTCTTGTTTTATGAAA
Source organism: Rosa chinensis (assembly GCF_002994745.2). Taxonomy (NCBI): domain Eukaryota; kingdom Viridiplantae; phylum Streptophyta; class Magnoliopsida; order Rosales; family Rosaceae; genus Rosa; species Rosa chinensis. The sequence continues at coordinate 33,864,375 of NC_037092.1, forward strand.
GAGAGAAAGAGGTTGTAAAGAAAGAGAAAAATGCCTAGAAGAGAGAACCTATTTGAATTCTATTTAATTAGAATCTCCTTGGTTCTTGATCAGTTTTTTTTCTTTCCTGTCTCTATCATTGCAAAAATGGCATCATATCACATACATATATACTAAAATAAATTGGAATTTTAAATTTGGTGCCCTCTTCGATCTGCGGCCCTGGGCTATCCCCAATGCTGCCCAGCAGCAAGGCCGGGCCTGCTCAAATGTACTACGTTCCCTCAAAATCCTATGAATAGACTTAGTTTGTTGGCTGGAAATGGTGCTCCCATCAGTGATGAATACAAACTTGTTTGCAGCTTGTCTATGGATGAAGACTGTTAGCTTGCCAAAGAGACTTACAATTATTAGCTTCGAAACTGGACCATATTTTTTGACACTTTGCTCTAGCCATTTTCAGCAGTGTTGGCACGAATGGCTCGGAGAAGACCGATGCTCTAGTCTATCAGGGGTAGTCCTAATGAGCCTAGAAGAAGCCTTTTTAATGATTTTTTTTTCTTCTCTTTAGGAGAGGGAATATGATAATGAGGAAGAGGAAAATTTGTGAAAAGGGTAGTCATCATGGTTTTGTGAGGCTTTGTTTGTGAGAGAAAGAGTTTGCAAACCTTTGAAGATCGAAAGGACTGAGAGTTGAGTATAAATGGGAGTGTCTAGGAAAGAAAGACTCAAGGCTAACATGACCAGCCCCTAATTGCCAAATGCCAATCATATATCACCAGGGACAGATCTACACATAAGCTTGTATGGGCTCAAGCCCACCCGAGATTTCTAGAATAAATAACTCAGCATATGTAAAATTTAGATATGTAAAGGACTAGAGCAATCTTTTGGCTTAATTTCTTTAAACCTTTTTTTTTTCTTCTTCTTCTTCTTTTCTCCCAATGCATACTAGCTTCTTCTTTCTCCTAATGCATACTGGGCTTGAAGTTGGACATTGGGCCTCCTTTGTGTGTGGCTTTGGATCTATTTGGTCTTAAGGCCTTCATTGTGTGTGGATTTGGATCTATTTGGTATTTAAGTTTGTATTTTTTATTTTATTTTTGGGCCTGCATTCTTTTGTAGATGTTAGCTAGGTTGCATTAGTTTTAATTAAATTCTTTTCTCAATCTGATAGTTATTTTATTTAATAAAAATTGATTCCAAAAAAAAAATTTCTTTTCGGTAATCAATTAAATAGTATCTTTGGATGAAGAATATCATTGAGTTTAAAGGAAGCTAATGGAGAAGAAAAGGTAGAAGAACCAATATGTTTAATGGGCAAACCTGAGCCATGAACACCACCACCAATGTTCTCATTGCCATGATACTCACGAGGATTACTCAAATATGGAGTTATATGAGCATTGGCCCCACTATCCAATAGCCAAGTTCCAGGCGAAAATCGGGAGGAATTTTGAGCTGCCATAGCACTGAGGCGACTAGTGGGAACACGTCCTTCATAGGAAAGATTCAAACGGTTGAAGCAATCTAAGGCTAAATGACCACCACGACCACAAATTTGACAAGTGATGCGTTGAGACTGAGAAGATGAATTGGGAGCACCTTGAGGTTGATTAAATGGACCGCCTTGAGAAGAGTTTCCATGTGAGGGAGCAACTCCAAGAATAGAACTAGTGCGGGAAGAAAAACCACATCCACCAACTGTAGGCATAGACGGCAACATATGAGAAGTGCCACGGCCTGAGAAAGAACCATGAGTTCCTCCAAACTGAAAACCACGTCCACCACCACAAGGACGGGAAGCAACCAAGGCAGTTGCACTAGAATCAACTAGAGAGGTTTGAGCATTAAGCCTGCGTTCAGCACTGAGCAACAAAGCTTCAAGAGTATCATATGTGATAGGTGTATCCCTTGCTTGAGCAGAACTAACAGTATTCTCATATAAAGGGCCCAAGTTATTCATGATAATGGCAACAAGATCATCATCAGAGACATGATGGCCAGCAAGAGCAAGATTATCAGCAACACTATTGATCTTATCAAGATAATCAGAAATAGACAAGTCACCTCGAGTAGTGCAAAGGAGTTCACTTCGTAATTGAAGAATTCAAGTATGAGATTGAGAAGCATAACGTTTCTCCAATGATGACCAGGTGGCACGGGATGATGTAGAACGAGCCACGGTTGCAAGACGGAAGGCGTGAGAGAGCCATTAATCCAACTGAGGACTAGTTGATCATTCAAGATCCAATCAGCATAGTCTGGGTTCACTTCTTTAGTGGGTTTTCCATCAGTAGTAGTTTTGAATTGGGAAGGACATTTGTTGGTGCCATCAACAAAACCAAGAAGATTGCGACTCTGAAAAATAGGGATAATCTGAGCCAACCAAAGAGAGTAGTTGGTACGGTCGAGTTTGACAGAGAGAAGATTAGTGATTGTGGGAATAGCAGGTGAAGAAGAGGATAAGGAAGCCATGGTGGTAGTGTTGGGTTACTGAGGGGAAAGGTTGAAAAGAAAAAGAAAACAAAGGATCGATTGTTGTTTAGCGTTGTGGCTTTGATACCATGAAAGATAGATAAATAACAGAGAGAAGTCTGGGAAAACCTCACACACAGAGGATCCATTGTATTGCCGTATTTATATTACATCATACACAAGCTATAAGGTAAGTATTAAACATAAAGATTTACAAACAGATTTACAAAGAACTAAACGTAGGCAGCAAGTAGACTTTGCCTCCAAGCCTAGAATCAACTAGAAGATTTGGACTTGATCTGCAAGGAATGAAGACTTGGTTCATCATATATTACATTGAGATAGTACAATCATTAAGGCATCTAATGAGCCTGGAGGAAAAAAAAATAAACAAAGACTTCAACAGCTTACATGTTGGCGACCAAAGTCCATGTTCCCCTGTAAGAAAGGAGGAAAAAAAAAAAAAAAGATTTCAGATCCTCTCCGGATATCTGTTTCCTCCAAAATCCCAAAGTTACTAATTATCCACGTCAGCATCTCACTGTTAATTACCTCAAAATTGGATTTTCTACACTACAGAAACTGGACCATACTTTTTTATCCTTAGTTGAAGCCATTCATCTACAGTGTTGGCACGCATGGGGGGGAGAAGACCAAGGCTCTGGCCTATTAGGGGCAGTCCAAATGAGCCTGGAGGAAGCCTTTCTGATGATTTTTTTTCTGCTTGTTAGGATATATATGGGAATCAGAAATAGGATTATTGCGAAAAGGGTGTTCATGATATGTGAGGCTTGCTTTGCAGAATGATGATTCAAGAGGGTAAACTCGATTATCAATGGGGTTAGGAGGAATTCCCAAAGTTATGAAGCTCAATATGTTGCTGTTGGTTACTACTTGCTGGTGTTCTCATTTGTTTGCATTTGTCTACTCAGACAACAGAAGACAGGTTATTTCGATGGTTTAGGTTAATTGATTAAAGTAACCACTGCAAGTGGCCTAGTGGTTCTTGCCTAGTTGGCACTACGCCAATATTTGAATCAGACAACACGCATCAGACAACTGCGCACATTTTTTCTGTCGTCTGAAAAAATCAGACGACAACAAGAATTATTCTATTGTGTATGATTCAATCATACAACAGTTATTGTAGAATAGGTGTGATGTTGTCTGCATTTCTTTAAGAGACAACAGATTTTTAGATTGCTGTTCTCCAAATATCTAGTTTCAGACAACATAATAAATGATGATGTTGTTTCATAGTTATTCAGACAATGATTGAATATTGATGTCGTCTGAATAAATTCAATCAGACAACTCTTTTTTACATTGCTATTGTGCAATTAATAATAAGACAATCACCATATTTTTATGTTGTCTGATATTTTCAGTTCAGACAACATCTTTTGTTGTCTGTTGTGTGACATTGTTACATACAATTGGTCCTTAATTTATGTTGTCTGTTTTTAGGGTTAAAATTTATTCTACCCTAGCTCGCTGACTATACATGCGCACCTCTCAACACTTAGACAAAATTAAAAATTAAAACTTCCCTCTACTTTTGCGCTCCCAAAACATTCGAGCCCGCCCTCAGCTCGACCTCGATCTCTCTCCCAAAATCGCTTTCCCTGACAATCTTACCTCTCTCTGTCTCAACCCTCAGCTCGACCTCTCCGAAGCCCTCATCACCTCTCTCTCACTCAACCCTCAGCCATCACATTCTCAGCCATCTCTCTCACTCGTCCCTCAGCTCTCACTGTCTCTCTCAATCGAAGCTTTGTAGTCGTCTCCTTCAATCGAAGTCAGCTTTGGAGGTTCTTGACTGTAGACTGCTCCCTCTTTCGAGCTAGGTACGAACTGTACTTTACAAGTTTGTTAGGGTTTCGGGGTTGATTTGGATTTGAATTTGGGAGTAGAGTTTCAAATTCAAATCGATTTTTGAGTTGAGTATTTTCTGGATAACATGGATTTGGGGATTGGGGTAGAACTCGAATTGGGTTTATGGTTTGTTGTTAATTTCGATTTGGGGGTTGTCAAATTTGGGGAAATTGCCTCTTAAATTTGGGTTTTTTTGTTAATTTCAATTTTGGGGTTGTGAAATTTTGTTTTCTGTGAAATTTCGTTGTACTGGGTTTTGCTTTTAATAGCTTCTGGGTTTCAATTTTCTTGTTTCTTTTTAAATTTATGATTGGTACAGGTAGAATGACCTGTGTTTCTTTCGTGCCCACATAATAAGTTGTGTGATTTGTATGAAAACTATTTTATCTTTGATAAAATTAAGTGTTGTACAAGTGGAGATGGAGTTGGAGTGGTAACAGGTTCTTACAGCAATCTGTTTCGAGTAACCATTCTTTCCCCTTTTTTCAGAATCTCCTGATTTTAAAGATCTTTAGCTAGTATTCGTACCTTTGGATTGAAGTACCTCATACAATATATTCTTTGAACAATTGGAATCACGATTTTGTGGGTCTCAATTATCTGGTTTTCTGGTACGGTGTCTATTGTTTTTGTTATGTATCTGCTGTACTCAACTGATCATCTCCATAAAAAGCAGAATCATATATACTGAAGCATGGAGTACTAGACTACTAGCATATTGCTTTGCATGATTTTGAACTTGTTTGCTGTGATTTCAATGACAATGCATGGTGGTCAAAATGTAACTTTTGGTTTGCAATATGGGTAGATGAATTGAGCTTATTGGTTTGTGTGACTTTGAAGTTGTTTGCTGTTGATTTCGATGACAATGCATGCATGCATGGTTGTGAAAATGTAACTTTTGGTTTGCAATATGGGCAGATGAACTGAGATTTGATCTTATTGTTGTTGGAGGAGTATATATAAGCTTATTGCTGGTGGAGGAGTACTATAAACTGAAGTGAGTATGTCTTAGCAAATATTCTCTTATTCGATATGTACTAGCTAGTGAAGCATATATATAGGTTTATAGTTTTAAATGGAGAAGGTTGTGGAGAAGTAAGTTTGGAGCATCTTTCATTTTGATTAAATGATGGACTGATGATTTCTGTGTTTGTTTCTTTGTAATTGATCGATTTTCACTTATTGCTTTCTTATGTTTATTTGTTAGTGGTATCAAAATTTACAATGCTCACAGGAATAGATCTAGCCGCAAATCAATATTGTGGCAAAACATGGCAGTATGTCTAGCTAGTATTCATTTGTTGGTTTACACTTTCTACTTTGGTTGGTACATATGATGGTTAGTGCACTGCTGAGCTCTTGTAATGTACTGTTTTTAGGGTATTCCGGTGCAGCAAACTTACAAGGATTGTGCCATATTCATCATGCGGTTCATGAAAGAAATAGTTGAGGATAGGAATCTGGAATTTGCATCAAAGGTAAAGCCTGAAATTTAGGCCTAAACTGCTTTGTAACTTCATTTTCTTGTTGCATGTGATTTGTGATGTTGAGATAGTACTATATTTGTTTCAGTGGCAGCGGCGATCATCCAAGGAACTGGTTTACACCCAAAAGGATCTTGATGCTGTGAGGACAGAGTGGGCTAAGTTTGTCATGAAGTATCACACATAGCTGGTAAATGCATGGGATAATGTTTTTGGTATTTTGATCACCCTAGCTAGTTGCCATTTTTGTCCTTTATGTATAGGCATATTATGGTGAATGTGCATTGGACAGAGTTATACAAGCACATGTTTTTGGTTTTAATGTATATGTGTAGGCATCAGGGTGTTGATTACTATGTTGATCGATGTTGGGATGAATCGAACTAATGGAATATTGTAGATCTTGTTGGAATCAATGGAAAGTTTTTGGTATCAATATTGGATGTGTTCGTAAATGCGTTGATTGATAGGTTTTTGTTAGATGCAATATCCAGAATGTATGTCTTCTTATCCAATCTCAGACAATTCAATTTCACCAGAAAACCATTGTCTGACAATTGAGCACAAAAAATTCAAGTGAAAAAACTGTTGTCTGTACAACATAACAACATCTTTTACACTGGTTCTATTGCCCAACATTGTAAAACCCAATGTTAAAGGTACATATTCTGTTGTCTCACTTCATTCACCACTACATCATAGTGCCCAAACTACAAATATGTTGTTGTTTGACCAAAAGCAAAACAACATAGAGTACAAATTAAACATTGTCTCACTTCAATAAGCAGTACATCATAGTAGCAAAACCATGGTTGAAAATAAACTTCAATAACTGCAAAATCTAGAAAGATGTTGTTTGAGTCGACTACAAACAACATTTTATTATGAGAAAAATGTTGTCCGGTCATTTTCTTTACATTTTGATGACTTTATTCACTTTCGACAACAGCTATTTAGGAGGTCTGTTGTCTTTTCTGGTGTTCAGACAACAGCCTTGTTAGTTCTTGCTCTTGTCCAAATTTTCTTCAGACGATAGAATCTCGCTGTTTCTGATACCTCCATCAGACGGCTGTCACTCAGTCAACAGCAAAGAGGGGTATCAGACGACAGTGAAAAACTGTCATCTGATCATATTATTGGTGTAGTGTGGGTGTGCTCCCCAACCTAGGTTCGAACCCCAAAGCTGTCAAAGTGGCCAGACACTGTGCTGGAATGCACAGTTGGAGCATTGCACATGCGCCGAAGGGGTTTATCTTGGGCCTAGGAAGCCTTTGAGTTCCCCTTAACAAAGTCAAAAAAAGAAAAAAAGGTTAATTGATTAAAGTGTCAAATACAGTAAGACACATGTTTGTCATTAATTTTGTATGAAAACAAATTAAATTAACTTTATTAAAAAAGAATTTAAATTAACTTATTTAGTCAGAAGTGACCAGTGCTGCCAACTCACTAGGCTTAAACAAAGGTGTTAGATTCCCTGGAGAGTATGGACAAAATGACAATTCCTTCACAAAAGTTCAGCAAAGTATGAGTCATTCTTGAAATAGGAAAATGCTGAACTTATTTCAATGTCCTATTAAAATAAGATTCCATGCATCTAATTTATGTTTCCAAACAAGCATTTCTAGTTTTCGACACTTTTATTTATGAGAAAACAGGGTTACTTCTGCCCTGAAGGCATTTCTCATAAAAGTTTATGCCTGAAAATACAAAACAGAACAAAAGTTCAGGTCTATCACCTAAAGTACACAAACGGACTCATAAAAGACATTATTTGAGATTACATTTGTCCGCAAAAATTCTATGCAAAAGATAGGGGGGAGAAAGCTCATAATGCAGCAACAGAATATAGAATCAAATGCACTAGGTATATAAACTAGTTCTGATGTTTACTAGCCAACTGCTGAAAAATGACGCTCATAATTTCAATGCAGTACCATACGACAATCACCGAATGATTAACAAATATCCAGTAGACAAAGAGCTGAGGAAAAACATTCATAATTCAGATGCAATACTATGGTAATCACTAAAGGATATGTATGTATCCAGGAAATCAAGGAGCAGAGATACATCAAAAGATCGATTGAATCTGACTTGCCTCATACCAGCAACAACACCAGCAGAAGTTTGAATGTGGCATTGTCCCATACTCCCATGACCTATACTGAGCATCAAGATCACAGTGAGCAAAAAATGAAAGCAGTAATACAACATAGAATCTGAAACGAGTTAGGATTCGGGTTGGGTCAATAACCTGGTTTAAGTTTCACATACAAGTAAATTTCAAAATGGAGTAAATTCGAATGAAGATGATGGTAATGAAATAAACAGTTCTGTTGAAGGAAAATCGACTTAGTGTGCCTTATCAAACTAGGAGTAGTAATAGGAGAGAAGGTTCTAGATTTCACAATCCTACACAGATTGGTATTCCTTGTAACATTAGAACTAGTACTTTGTAATCCCTATATATAGGGCTCCTATTCTCAATAATAATACACAATTCTCTCATCAATTCTCTCTAGAATCTATTTTACTTAAACACGTTATCAGCACGAGCCCTAACCTTAAGATCAAAAAATCCAAAACCAGAAAATTCTTCAACATCACCTTTTCACCATTGCACCTAGCCCATGCTAGACTAGCCACCCTGCACTACACGCTGCCCCTGCAACCCTTACGCACCCGTGTGCCGCCTACTTCCCTTGCAGCATTGCCGCACGCCTGCTGCCCCTGCAGCACAACAGGACGCTCGTTCCTGTGCAGATCATTCTGCTTGCAAGCCCCGAAAAGTCTTGATAGGGACCTCAGATCAAAATTCTTCCTTCATCAAAGTTGTTCATCTCTGTCTCTTCTATCTGACCTCTGAATTTCAGCCTTATCGGAGTTGTTTTGAGACTTGTAGACCAATCGAAGTGAAAGCTATTCAGAGGCAATTCTTCTCTGAATTTCAACAAAAAAAAAAATCCTTGAAAACCGCTGCTGCCACCTTCAAGCATCACTGCAGAAGCTCCTACCCCACTCTAACCTCATCTGTGTGCCTGCCCCTGCAGCGCCTACGCGCCCCTGCGCACGCATCTGTCGGCCAGCTCCTCGGCTTACCTCGGTCAGACCTATATCGGTCACACAGCAGGGATTGAAAGATTGTTTGCAATCCCCGAACCAGGATCGATAGCACGCCTACAATCCTACACGCCTGCATCAACACGCGCGTGTATTGAGAATTTCAAATTCCGAAATTCATGAGTAAGTTTTCACTAGTAAGTTGTTCCCATTGTTGAAATTTAAATTTATTTTTATTTTTCTCCGGGGACTTACAAAATCCCTTCTTCTACATCCCACTTTTCTGTAACGTGGGTTCGATTTGCTAAAAGCGGAATAGTGGGGATTCACGCTATATACGAACTAAGAGCGTTCATGATCTTCAGACTAAGAGTGTCTGTAAGCATCGATTTTTACGAACTAAGAGTGATCGTAGGCTACGGACTAAGAGCGTTCGTAAGCATAAAAAATTTGACCATATAAACGTCATTGGTTTCAATCCAAATCCAAAAAATTTGGAAACTATCAACATAGATAGTGGTTATAACTTTTTCTCACTAGGCATACTCAAGAGTAATTGTGATATCTAGGAAAGGTTTGAACTGAGAGAACAGTTTTAAAAGTGAGCAACGCTCCACCAAAATCTCGCCTTACCTTACCTGGTCACAACCAAATTGGAATTACCAAACGGATTGAGTAACTACTACTTGTCTAAAGCTTGATTATCCTTTTTGGATTAAATTTAGAAACTTTGACGTAATCATTGGCTTTCATTGAAATAAAGTGTCATTTTTTATTCGAACTTTATTCATTCAAGTATGTTTCCCGGAGAGCTAGAATGCCTCGTGGATAGTGCTACTACGCACACCATACTTCAAAATAGGCAGTTATTTCTTGAGATGACGCCTACTTGATCTTCAGTGACTACGATGGCAGGGTCATCTAAATTGATTCATGGTCAAGGACCAGCTCAATTCTTGTTGCCACATGGCACAATCATTAATGTCACTGAAGCTCTCTACGCTCCTAGGGCAGGAAGAACCCTATTGAGCTTCAAAGATATAAGAGCCAATGGTTTTCATGTGGAAACACATTGTGAGAATGGACAAGAGTTCCTTTGCATCACCTCTAATGACTACGGACATAAACGAGTATTAGAGAAACTTATGTGTCGATCTAGTGGGTTGTATGCAACCACTATTCGAGTAATTGAATCCAATCATGTTATGAGAGATGATTTATGGGATTCTGACACATATAGGCTTTGGCATGACCGTCTGGGACACCCAGGTCGTGATATGATGATCCGTATATTAAAGACTTCACACGGACATCCATTCTTCAGAACGAAGAGAAGTATAAACCAAAAATTGGTTCGAGGAGATGCACCTGCGCCTCACGGCTCCAAGACTGTGCAAGACCGGCCACTTAGGGCCGGCGCTGTCTACCCCTTATGGTAACAACATGGCATTGACGCCATGGATCATTGTTTGACTCCTCCTTCTACTTCTAAAGTCAATTGTGACTTCGTGGCTACACCAGAATCCTCATTGGTTGTTTCTAAAGCCCATCATTCGTTCTGCAAAGCCTGCTCTTTAGCAAAATTAGGATCGATACCATCCTATGCAAAGGACACTAAAGAAAATATACCATTCTTACAAAGAATCCAAGGTGATATTTGTGGACCTATTCAACCATCTTGCGGACCATTTAGATATTTTATGGTGTTGGTTGATGCATTGACACGCTGGTCACATGTCATGCTATTGTCCACTAGGAACGCTGCATTTGCTAAACTCCTAGCACAGATTATTAAGTTAAGGGCTCACCACCCTGATCATTCTATTAAGTCTATAAGATTAGACAATGCTGGGGAGTTTACATCAAAAACTTTTGATGATTATTGCATGTCCATTGAGATTGATGTTGAACATCCAGTTCCTCATGTTCACACCCAAAATGGTCTCGCAGAAGCCGCCATTAAACGACTACAAATGGTCGCTCGGGCATTGGTAATGCGCACCAATCTCCCTATTTCTGCTTGGGGCTATGCAATATTGCATGCAGCTGTGCTTATTCGTCTGAGGCCCACTGCCACTCAACCTTTTTCTGCGTCCCAGATGGTGACTGGGTATGAGCCTAATGTCTCACACTTACACATATTTGGGTGTGCAGTTTATGTGCCAACTGCGCCGCCACAGCGCACCAAAATGGGTCCTCAACGACGATTAGGCATTTACGTTGGATATGATTCTCCAACGATTGTCCACTACTTAGAACCCTTGACAGGCGATCTCTTTACCGCTAGATTTGCGGATTGTCACTTCGATGAGACAGTCTTCCCGTCGTTAGGGGGAGATAAGAACATCAATGTTCAACAGGAACAACATGAATTGTGGTGGTCTGTCCCCACTCTGTCTCATCTTGATCCCCGAACCGCACAGTCCGAAATTGAAGTGCAGAGAATTCTCAATCTTCAGAACGTAGCAGAATCGATGCCTGATGCGTTTTCTGATATCGCTAAAGTGACGAGATCATACATACCTGCTGCAAACGTGCCTGCAAGAATTGATGTCCCTAAAAATAGAGGACATGATGCCATCTCAAGGGCAATTGAGCATGGCGCCAACGTCCCCTCTCACAGTGATGATGACGTTGTGGCTAGGCCCATGGCCCCTGCCAAGAAGCGCGGGAGGCCCATAGGTTCGATGGATTCTCGCCCAAGAAAGAAAGCGAGTTTGGCACAGAATAATCCATTAATCATCGATGTGAATAATCCATCTCATGAGAATATTTCGGATTATGGTTATGTCCAAGAGACATCATTGGGGGACGGTCCAATGTCAGAACCAACTCCAGAGAATAGAGAGATCTTCATAAATTACACTAGTGTACATGAGATGATGGATAGAAATTCTATGGCGATTGATGATGCATTTGCATATCATATTGCAAAAGGAATCATAGAATATGATGATATCGAACCTTGCTCTGTTGAAGAATGTCAACGAAGAGCAGATTGGCCTAAATGGAAAGATGCGATCCAGGCTGAATTGGATTCACTAACAAAGAGACAGGTATTTGGGCCTGTAACGCAGACACCCCCAAATGTAAAGCCTGTTGGCCATAAATGGGTCTTTATTAGAAAGCGTAATGAGAAAAATGAGGTGGTAAGATATAAAGCCCGCCTTGTGGCGCAAGGTTTCTCACAACGCCCTGGAATCGGCTACGAGGAGACATATTCCCCCGTAATGGACGTTATAACGTTCTGCTACCTTGTCAGTTTGGTAGTTTCCGAAAAACTTGACATGCAGCTTATGGATGTGGTTATAGCATATCTCTATGGGGATCTAGATTCAGAGATATATATGAAGGTTCTAGATGGACTTCAATTACCCAAATCAAGTGGCTCTAAACCACGGAGCGCGTTTTCAATAAGATTAAAACGCTCACTATATGGATTAAAACAATCTGGATGGATGTGGTATAACCGTCTAAATGACTACTTGATTGGGAAGGGATATATTAACAATGAAATATGCCCATGCGTGTTCATTAAAAGAACAAGTTCCGGATTTGCAATCGTAGCAGTTTATGTCGATGACATGAACCTAATTGGAACTCTAGATGAGTTAAAGGAAACTGCTAAATATTTGAAATCCGAATTTGAGATGAAAGATTTTGGGAAAACACGGTTTTGTCTCGGTTTAGAACTCGAGCACCGTAGTGATGGGATTTTGATCCATCAGTCTGCATATACTCAGAAAATTCTAAGGCGCTTTCATGAAGATAAAGCAAAGCCTGTGAGTACTCCCATGATTGGTCGTAGTCTTGAGCCAGGAAAAGATCCGTTTCGTCCAAAGGATGAGGACGAAGAACCATTAGAGGCTGAAGTGCCCTATTTGAGTGCAATAGGCGCATTATTATACTTAGCTCAATGCACAAGACCAGACATCTCATTCGCAGTGAACTTGTTAGCTCGACATAGCTCTACGCCAACACGCCGCCATTGGATTAGTGTAAAGACAATCTTTCGATACCTAAGAGGTACGATTGATATAGATCTATTTTATCCCTACAAAGAGAAGAGGAATGACGGAAGAATGGGATCAAACCCCATTAGGTATGAAGCCGCCGTCCATAACATGACCGTCGGCCATGTTGTCACCGCCAGCGCCGCCGCCGCCCATGGTGGCCGGCCTCACCCTATTCCCCTCCATCAAAACGATAACAATGTTTTGATGGGTTTTGCTGATGCAGGGTACCTCTCTGACCCTCACAAAGGTCGCTCCCAAACGGGTTATGTATTTTCCATGGGAAGCACTGCGATATCTTGGAGGTCTACGAAACAGACCCTTGTTGCTACTTCCTCGAATCATGCAGAGATTATTGCTTTACATAAAGCCGTTCGTGAATGTATATGGCTAAGGTCTGTAATTAGACATATTCAAGGAAGTTGTGGTTTGAAGTCTACCACAGATGAACCTACATGCATTTATGAGGATAATGCAGCTTGTATTGAACAAATGAAGTTAGGTTTCATCAAGGGCGACAACACCAAGCATATATCGCCTAAGTTCTTTTATAATCAGCAACAACAATCACTTCTAAAGATTGAAGTGAATCAAATCCGATCAGAGGATAATGTAGCGGACTTATTCACTAAGTCGTTACCTAAATCCACCTTCGAGAAACATGTGAAGAGCATCAGATTAAGAAAGTTATCCGAACTCCCACGATTGTAGCAATCAGGGGGAGATATCGACATCAGGGGGAATTATGATGTCTACATGTTCGATCTCGAAGAGTGAAGGACGTGTTGTGCTCTTTTTTGTCCTTCGACCAGGGTTATTTTTGTTACCTGGCAAGGTTTTTAACAAGGCAACAAATGAAGCGTCACCACCAAGTTTGAAGCGGCACAAGGGGGAGTGTTGAAGGAAAATCGACTTAGTGTGCCTTATCAAACTAGGAGTAGTAATAGGAGAGAAGGTTCTAGATTTCCCAATCCTACACGGATTGGTATTCTTTATAACATTAGAACTAGTACTTTGTAATCCCTATATATAGGGCTCCTATTCTCAATAATAATACACAATTCTCTCATCAATTCTCTCTAGAATCTATTTTACTTAAACAAGTTCCATTTTATTGAATTACTTGATATTGAAATCAGAGAGTTCGCAAATTTCAAATATGTTATATGTGTGTGCATGTTTATACAACTTCTAAGCGTTGCTTTTATATAATTCACAAATAAAATGATGGATAGCTTATAAAATATTACATTGAGAAATGTGTTCACAGGCTACATTGAAATTTTCGAAAAGTTGATCTAATCAATAAGTTACAGTACTGTTGGAACATTTTCCAAACAACCATGAAAAATATTTTGAGTTGGCAATGCATTTGGATTCACAGTAGTATTCTCGGCATGATTTCAATGGGCAGTCCTTGAGTAGGTACAGGCAATAGATCCCTACTGAAGTGATTGTCTGCACATAGCTTCCAGGTGAATTGAGTTACCATATGGTGCATTGCAATTAGGGTTTCGATCCTGGCAAACTCATATCCTGGACATATTCTAGGTCCCCCTCCAAATGGTACAAAGCAGTAGGGTGGAACGGTTGCTTGGTTGTTGAACCTACTTGGATCAAACTTCGATGGCTCTGGAAATATATTCTATCATCCATGTGGGTCATAGGAGTGCCCAGAATATCTAGCATTGGATGTTATGACTTGATCAGTTCTCGATTTTACGATTAACATCTAGATGTTTTGCTGATCTTTTCTGCACTTGAACAGTGCTCTTGTCCAAAACTATGTTGTTTCTGGACTACACTTGATTACGTAACCGAAAAACAACATTGCTGTGAACATAAGCACTATTATGCTTTGGAGGAGAATGACAATGGAAAATAATGGGAATGCAATATTATGAGCGGCGAAAATTTGAACTTACCTGCCACCCTTTAGGAATGTGGAATCCACCGAACTCAATATCTTTGACAGCTGTCCTAAAGCTACCAAAGGAAGGAGGAATCATTCTCAGAGTTTCCAGTGCTACACTCCATGTGTATTTCATTTTGGCAAGATCTTCCCATGTTAAAAATTCTCCCGCCAATTTGCTTCTAGCTATTTCTTCCTGCTCTGTAAACCAAAAGTCAACAAGCATCAAACGTCAAAAAAATCTATTTTAGGCAACAAATGTGAACACAAACCATCTACTTGTTTAGGCGTACCTTGATGAAGGGCAGCATACACTGCTGGTTCATTAGCTAGAATCCGCAAAAGGAACGTAATAAGAATAGCCGAAGTATCATGCCCTGCAACCATGAGTCCATGACTACCATGACATTGTGCACCATCTCCAACTCTGTTAATTCTTCTTGACCTTCATCATTCCGGATGCTAAGGAAGCAAGTGATGAGGTCTTGTTGTGGAGAAGCCCTTTTTTGATCAAGTTGTACCCTCCTTTCGCGTATAAGTTCTTTGAGCATTTTTTGAACCCTCTTGCTTGCCTTGAGGCTGCTGTTGTAACGCTTGAAGGGCAAGTTGACCGGCACTGACCACAATCCTTGCATCATCTTTTCAAAACACTCCAAAATTCATCTCTCCGAGTTCCTCGTTCAAGCCCAAAAAGTAGAGAGGATATTATGTTAAATGTGAGGTTCTTCATCAGGGGCATAACCTGTCAACAATAGAAAAATGTTGTTAATTGACATTGATTTCTGTTTCTTTTCTTCAATTCCGCAATTATGCTTTGAGATCACTCAGAAACAACAAAGTTGGATAATTTGGAGGTTTTCTGTAGCTGGCTAATTAGCTTTCCACAAATTTTATTATTTCTAGTGCTGCCACAATTTACATAATATAACTAGTGGAGAGTGAAAAAGAGGTAACTCACTGTTACTTGTTGTTTGCCATGCCAGTGCATCTCAAGGTGCTTCCTGATTTCTTCATCCATTTTCCACACATATTGCTTCAGTGACTCAGGCCTCAAGAATAGCATAAGTGCACTTCTGACACGTTTGTGATCCTCAGCACTTAACTCAGATATACTCCGTTCCCCCAAAATCCTACGAATAGACTCGGTTTGTTGGGCTGAAATGGTGCTCCCATCACTGGTGAATATAAACTTGTTTGCAGCTTGTCCATGGATGAAGACTGTTGGCTTGCCAAAGAGACTTAGCTTTGAAACTGGACCATACTTTCTGATCCTTTGTTCAAGCCAATCCTCTGCAGTGTTGGCACGCATCGCTCGGAGAAAATCAAGGCTCTGGCCTATTAGGGGCAGTCCTAATGAGCCTGGAGGAAGCCTTTCTGATGATTTTTCTCTGCTCTTTAGGAGAAGGTATATGGGAATGAGGAAGAGGATAATTGTGAAAAGAGTAGTCATCATGGTTTTGTGAGGCTTTGTTTGTGAGAGAGAGAGAGAGTTTGCAAACCTTTGTAGATTGAAAGGAGTGAGAGTTGAGTATAAATGGGAGATTCTAGGAAAGAAAGCTCAAGAACATGACCAACCCCCAATTGACAAATGCCAATCATATATCACCAAATGAAAACAAACCTCGGACATATATTCATTAAATGAAAACCAACCTCGTACATATATTTCACCATATGAAAACCAACTCCCACATAGGGAGCCATTTTAATGAAGACCGCTATAATGAGGATTAGCTGAGAACTTTCTAATAAACTGTTTAAGAGACCAACTTTTCGATTACATTAGAGCAAATCAACCGTTAAATTAATGTTTATATATGTATGAGTAGATCACTTCTGAAAATATTTTTCTAAATTGATAATCTTTAAGGTACCGAACTATATCAAATCAATAGACGAACCGAATATGTCAAATATGAACCATTCATGTTTATAATTAATAAATCACAATTTAGTATCTCCAGTTAATATACTACAATCATAAATCACAATTACAATTGTAGTATATTAAATTGAGATACTACAATTATTAAGGCATCTACAACAAATAGATGCTTTCCAACAATAAAAAATAAACAAAGACTTCAACGTACAGTTTGCATGTTGGCTACCAAAGTCCGTGTTCCCCGTCTAAAAAAAAAAACAAGAATATATTCAGTTCCTATCCTTGGCTAGTCTTCTTCATTGGCTGTCTTTGACTTTTGTTTTCATCCGTTGATCCAAATCCCAAGGTTAATAATTATCCACTTAGTCAGAAGTGAGTCAAGTAACTAGTGCTGCCAACTCACTAGGCTTAAACAAGGTGTTGGATTCCCTGGAGAGTCTGGACAAAAAGACAACTCCTTCATAGAAGTTCAGTAAAGTATGAGTTATTCTTGGGATAGGAAAATGCTGAACTTAATTATTTCAATGTCCCATTAAAATAAGATCCCATGCATCTGATTTATGTTTCCAAACAAGCATTTCTACACTTTAGTTTATGAGAAAACAGGGTTACTTCTGCCCTGAAGGCATTTCCCATAAAAGTTTATGCCGGAAAATATAAAACAGAACAAAAGTTCAGGTCTATCACCTAAAGGCCCACATCGGACACTTAGTAACAATCCGATCAGAATTTTTCCGATGACAATATAAGGAACCCAAATTCGGGCCCATGATAATTGGAGACAACAGGGGCTTTGATACCATGTTAAACAGTGACAAGCGTGGCCCGTGGCCCACTATTGTACCGATACTGTCTCAACTTAACCACCCATTAGGTGTTAGATTTTAATCACAAAAGGCCTTGGTACAATTGGGTGAGATCCATCCACTTATAAGTTATATTTTATTTGTCACTTTTCCAATGTGGGATCTTTCCTCTCCAACATGACATTCATAATTTTGATGCAGTACTATACGGCAATCACTGAATGATTAACAAATATCCAGCAGACCAAGAGCTGAGGAATGACATTCATAATTCAGATGCATTACTCTGGTAATCACTAAAGGATATATACGTATCCAGCAAATCAAGCAGCAGAGATACATCAAAAGGTCAATTGAATCTGACTTGCTTGATACCAGCAGCAACAACACCGGCAGAAGTTTGCATGTGGCATTGTCCCATGAGCTATTCTAGTGTGGCTGTACAAACTGTTAATAGGAATATAAATAAGTTTAAAACAAGGGTTATTATCACAAATGGTACCTGAACTTTTCCTCTATTTTATCGATGGTACCTGAACTTCAATTTTGATCACAACCAGTACCTGAACTTTTCGATTTTATTTTAAATGGTACCTAAGGCCACATTTGGTTACTATTCCGGCTAAAAAACCCAAATCTAAAAAAATAAAAAATAAAAAAACAAGTTCAAGTCATCACTATATATGATCACAACCCTTGAAATCATCAAAAATCATCACTTTGATCGCCTCCCATGCCGTTTTTAGTCAGAATAGTGACCGGAGGTGGCTCTAGGTACCATTTAAAATGAAATTGAAAAGTTCGGGTACTGGTTGTGATCAAAATTGAAGTTCAGGTACCATCAATAAAATTGAGGTGTAGTTCAGGTACCATTTGTGATAATAACCCTTAAAACAATGTTTCTATAGATTGAGCATCAAGATCACAGTGAGCAAAAAATGAAAGCAGACATATACAAGATAGAATCTGAAACGAGTTAGGATTCGGATCGGGTCGATAACCCTGTTTAAGTTTCATATACAAGTAAATTTAATAATGGAGTAAATTCGAATGAAAATGATGTTAATCAAATAAACGGTTCCAATTATTTAAAGTACTTGATAATGAAAATTAGAGAATTTGCAAATTTCAAATTTGAGGAAACTTCTCTCTTCAAATGTGTGTATGTATGCATGTTTATACAAACTTCTAAGCGTTGGTTTTATAAAATTCACAACTTACAAAATAATGGATAGGTTATAAAATATTACATCGAGAAATGTGTCCACATGGTACATTGAAATTTTCGAGAAGTTCTGTAATTGTAATGAACTAATCAATAAGTTACAATACTGTTGGAACATTTTCTGAACAACCACGACAAATATTTTGATTTGGTAAAGCATTTGTGTTCACAGTAGTATTCTAGGCGTGATTTCAATGGGCAGTCCTTGAGTAGGTACAGGCATTAGATCCCTACTGAAGTGATTGTCTGCACATAGCTTCCAGGTGAATTGAGTTACCATATGGTGTATTGCAATTAGGGTTTCGATCCTGGCAAACTCATATCCTGGACATATTCGAGGTCCCCCTCCAAATGGTACAAAGCAGTAGGGTGGAACAATTGCTTGCTTGTCGAACCTACTTGGATCAAACTTCGATGGCTCTGGGAATATGTTATCATCCATGTGGGTCATAGGAGCAGCCCAGAATATCTACCATTGGAAGTTATGACTTGATCAATTCTCTATTTTACGATAAAATATCAAAATGTTTTGCTGATCTTTTATGTACTTGAACTGTGCTCTTGTCCAAAACTATGTTGTTTTAGGACTTCATCTGATTATGTAACCAAAAGACAACATTGCTATGAGCAAAAGCACTATATCCATATATAGGATTTGTTTGGAGGAGAACAACAATGGAAAATAATGACAATGCAATATTATGCTTTGTGCAAATTTGAACTTACCTGCCACCCTTTAGGAATGAGGAATCCACCGAACTCAAAATCTTTGGTAGCATTCCTGAAGCCACCAAAGACAGGAGGAGTCATCCTTAGAGTTTCCTGTGCTACTCTCCATGTGTATTTCATTTTGGCAAGGTCTTCCCATGTCAGAAACTCTCCTGCCGATTTGCTTCTAGCTATTTCTTCCTGCTCTGTAAACCAAAAGTCAACAGGCATCAATGGTCGAATAAATCCTTTTTAGGCAAGAAATGTGAACAAACCATTTACTTGTTTAGGCGTACCTTGAAGAAGGGCAGCATACACAGCTGGTTCATTAGCTAGAAGCCGCAAAAGGAACGTAATCAAAACAGATGAAGTGTCATGTCCTGCAACCAGGACTACCATGACATTGTGCACCATCTCCAATTCTGTTAATTCTTCTCTACCTTCATCATTTCGGATGCTAAGGAAGCAAGTGATAAGGTCTTGTTGTGGAGAAGCCCTTTTTTCCTCAAGCTGTACCCTCTTTTCGCGTATAAGATCTTTGAGCATGGTTTGAACCCTCTTGCTTGCCTTGAGGCTGCTGTTGTAACGCGTGAAGGGCAAGTTGATCGGCAGTGACCACATTCCTTGCATCATTTTTTGGAAACACTCCAGGAGTTCATCTCTGCGAGTTCCTCGTTCAAGCCCAAAAAGAAGAGAGCATATTATGTTAAATGTGAGGTTCTTCATCCGGGGCAAGACCTGTCAACAATAGAAAAATGCTGTTAATTGACATTGATTTCTTTTGTTTTCTTCAGTTCTGCTCATGTTTTGAGATCACTGGAGAAAAAAGAAGTTGGAGAATTTGGGGCTTTTTGCTGCTGGCTGATTAATTTTCCACACATTCTATTATTTCTAGTGCTGCCACAATCTACATAATATGGCTAGTGTAGAGTGGTAAGGAAGTAACTTACTGTAACTTGTTGTTTGCCATGCCAATGCATCTCAAGGTGCTTCTTGATTTCTTCATCCATTTTCGCCACATATTGCTTCAGTGACTCGGGCTTCATGAATAGCATAAGTGCACTTCTGACACGTTTGTGATCCTCAGCACTTAACTCGGATATACTCCGTTCCCCCAAAATCCTACGAATAGACTCGGTTTGTTGGGCTGAAATGGTGCTCCCATCACTGGTGAATATAAACTTATTTGCAGCTTGTCCATGGATGAAGACTGTTGGCTTGCCAAAGAGACTTAGCTTTGAAACTGGACCATACTTTCTGATCCTTTGTTCAAGCCAATCCTCTGCAGTGTTGGCACGCATTGCTCGGAGAAAATCAAGGCTCTGGCCTATTAGGGGCAGTCCTAATGAGCCTGGAGGAAGCCTTTCTAATGATTTTTTTCTGCTCTTTAGGAGAAGGTATATGGGAATGAGGAAGAGGAAAATTGTGAAAAGAGTAGTCATCATGGCTTTGTGAGGCTTTGTTTGAGAGAGAGAGAGTTTGCAAACCTTTGTAGATTGAAAGGAGTGACAGTTGAGTATAAATGGGAGTCTGGGAAAGAAAGGCTCAAGGGCAACATGACCAACTCCCAATTGCCAAGTGCCAATCATATACCTCAGATACATATTTCACCGAAATGAAGACCAACTTCGTACATATATTTCACCAAATGAAAACAAACCTCTTACATATATTAAATTGAGATACTACAAAAATCTACAATCATTAAGGCATCTACAACAAATATATACCCCCACCCCCAAAAAAAAAAAAATTAAATAAATAAAAAGACTTCAACAGCTTACATGGCGACGAAAGTCCCTGTTCCCTGGTGACAAAAAAAGACAAATAAATAAATAGTACAATTATTGTCATAAAATTATAATAAAGGACAATATCTTATAAAAAATTACAATTTAGTGCGGGAAAAATTCGGGAGAAGATTTTTCACTTACTTTTTCTTTATTGGAGTGAGAGTGAAACTTTCGTGGTCATTTTCCTCACGCTAGCTCGTCCTCTGAATTCGGATCGGTGCAAGCAAGTCAATTCAAAAGAAGAAGGGGGAGTACTTGCACAAGATACTCTGATGCCTAAGTCAATAATAATTTGAGTAGTATAATGTGTAGATGGGATGTGTTGCATACCATAAAACTTCACTTTACCAAGTATTTATAGGCGAGCTCGAGTGAATATCTAGACTAGTGCACATAATGGCGTGCTTGGTCTGGAAGTCATGCGTTAATAGATTCGTGACACCACTCTCAAGACAACGTGGGAAAGTGCTTTCGACCACTTGCTACAGATTCGGATGAGTTGACTAACTATGTTGACTGATTTCATCTTATCATGATTCACTTCGAGAAGATTCTTCCTCATAGAGGGTGCTCTGGCCATGGCAAAGGCTAGTCTGAATCTTTCATAAACAAGATTTTGACCTGCTTTGGCATTACTAATTCAGATGGAATAGTCTTCACATGAGTCTATACTGATTTATCTCATCTCCGTAAGGAACAACTTGCGCTTGAGTGTCTACAAATTGTATTGCAATGCCAATGACTTGGAATATGCAAATTTTTTTAGCTATATATTTGGTTGGTTAAGCGAAAAAAAAAAAAATCTTCCTCATAGAGATTGCGCCTCGAAGGGACTTTGCCTCACTTGGATCTTTCCTTAAGGAAATTCCTCCTTACTCAGATCCTCCTCGAACGGTTTTGTCTTATTGATATCTTCCTCAATGAGATATCTTTTTCTTGACTAAATATCCTCTCCTCAACAAGATGTCCTCTCCTCTACGAGATATCTTCTTCTCAACAAAATATCCTTTCCTCTACAAGATATCTTCTTATTTTTATTCTCAAAATTTTTACCCTACAATGCTCCATTTTCCTTTCCGTACAAATTTTAAAGTGTGGTCCTTCACCAACGTTATTCGTGTTTAATTCCTCCAGCTGCTGTTTTAGATTTTATATATTGCTTGCCTTCGCATGATTCGCCTTTGCATGATTCTCATGATAAGATCTTTAACAACAATTACTTAAACACAATCCGTCTTGACATGATTCTCCTATGTGCCCCATTTTTCCTTTTCTGCATGAGGTGCAAGTATCAAAGGTAGAACCAATTTGCCTTGAACGTACACCACTGATTCTTGAGTGAATGTGACGGTTTTTGAATGAGACAAAGTCCTTGTGTGCCTGCGAGGACACATGTTTTATGCTTATGA
The DNA here is from genome assembly GCF_002994745.2 of Rosa chinensis. Taxonomy (NCBI): domain Eukaryota; kingdom Viridiplantae; phylum Streptophyta; class Magnoliopsida; order Rosales; family Rosaceae; genus Rosa; species Rosa chinensis. Next base: position 33,887,005 of record NC_037092.1, read on the forward strand.
GTCCACCAGTTTTATGTCCCCAAGAACACTTTTGTATTATACCGCCTCCGGAGAAAGTTTTTTTTTTTAAGAAAGGAGGAAGTTTTATTACTAGATACGAATAGAATCGTACATGAGGGCATCCGAGATGATCTCTGGAGCATTAACAAACCAATCAACATGGACATTGGTCTCATAACTAAAACTAGCGAGTCTATGTGCTACAATATTAGCTTGTCTAGGGACAAAACATAGCGTAAACTCCGTACTTGTAGCTAGTAGAGACTTGAGGTCTGTGATCAAGGCACTCAAAGGAGAGAGGTCCACAACTATTGAGCTTATAGCCTGCACTGCAAACAAACAGTCACTTTCCACAACAGCTCGTGTGATCTGCATAGCCTGTAGCAACTCCAATCCATTCTTCAAGGCAAGTAACTCGACGTGGAGCGGGAAGCTAACAAACTTCATTCTACTTGAGAAGCCAGCAATAAACTGACCATGAGAGTTTCTAATTACACCCCCCGTACCACCATACTGAACCGAAGGCAGGAAAGAACCATCCACATTCAATTTTACAAAACCATCATCTGGAGGACTCCACTGCTTTTTAGGTTTCAAACGGTCGTGTTGGGAAGTAATAGCAGACCAGTTAGCTTGCATATACTCCTCATGCCATGCCATAGCAGTGGCCACTAGATTGACACTAGTTCTATTATGCTCTCTCCATAATACGTCGTTCCTGTGCTTCCACATACTCCAGAGGAGGATCAAGAGTTGATCAAAAGATGTAGGTGCCAAAGAAGTTACCCGAGCTAGTAGCCAATCTTTCCAACATAGAATAGACGTAGGAATAGAGAACGGAGGAGCTCCAACAATCTCTCGCGCAAAGCTGCACTCACAAAATAGATGTTCTAAGGTTTCCACACCTCTAGAGCAAACCACACACTGCAGTGGACCAGAATATCCTTTGGAGGTTAAAGCAGCTCGAGTTGGGAGGAGATTGTGAACAGCTCTCCACCCAAAGATCGCCACTTTACTAGGGACTTTAGCCCTCCATAAGGCTTTCCAAATGGGACCATATGGGTCCCCAGTAGATGTAGAAGCATAGATATGGCCAATAGAGAAATCACAAGCAACCCTATAAGCGGACTTGACAGAGAAGTGCCCTCTTTTCTCAAGCTTCCACGACAGGCGATCATTACCAAATCGAGGACTCAATGGAATAGAAAGAACTTGGTTTGCCATATGAGGCTCAAAGCAAGCATGAACAGCTGCATGGTCCCAAGTCAAGGAATCACCATTAATCAAATAAGAAACTCTATCAAAAACACAGTCTCCCGGTCGAGATAAAGAATGATGAGAGACATTTGGGATCCACTCATCATCCCAAATGTGAACTAGCTGCCCATCACCAACCCTCCAGGACAACCCTGCTTATAAAACCGGTCGAGCCTCCATTAAACTCCTCCACGAATATGAAGGGCGCTCACCCAGATCTGCTGTGAGAAAGGATCCAAATGGATAATAAACTGCTTTAAACACTCTGGCCACAAGTGACTCAGGTTTAGAGAGCATCCTCCAACCCTGTTTCGAAAGCATGGCCAAGTTATGAGCATGTAGATGTTTGAATCCCATGGCTCCCTGAGTTTTAGGTAGGCACATTCGTTCCCATGATCTCCAATGTATTCTTTTTTTTCTCCTCTGTACTACCCCAAAAGAATTGGCAACACAGCTGTTGTAGCTCATCACACATAGACTTAGGCAGAGCATAACAGTTCATGACATAATTAGGTAAAGTTTGAGCAACTGCCTTAATCAACAATTCCTTACCGCCAGAACTCAGAATCTTGGATCGCCAACTAATGAGCTTCTTTGACAGTCTCTCTTTTAGATAGGCAAAGATACCTTTCTTGTTGTGCCCAACATGAATAGGCAAGCCAAGGTATAAACCATGTTCTTCAACACACTGCACCCCAAGAATAGCTGCAAGATTATTCCTGTTCTGCAAACTAACATTACCACTAAACACCACACTAGATTTCTGCAAATTAATATGTTGTCCAGAGGCTCGAGCATACACTGAGAGTATCTGTTTAAAAGCTTGACATTCCTGGACTGAGGCTTCCCCAAAGAGAAAGCTATCATCTGCAAAAAGTAGATGGTGAATGGTGGGAGCACTAGGGGCCATGGTTAAGCCTTTGATGGTTCCATTATGAAAAGAAGATGAAATCAAGGCTGAGAGTCCTTCTGCGCACAAAATAAACAAATATGGAGATAAGGGGTCTCCCTGTCGGATACCCCTGGTAGGTAATATAAAACCTGTGGGAGCACCATTTATCAAAATAGAGTAACTGACAGATTTCACAGTGGCTAAAACAATAGATACCCAGCTTCTACAAAAACCCAACCTGAGAAGGACAGCTTCAAGATACTGCCACTCTAAACGATCATACGCTTTTGAAATGTCCAGTTTTAGAGAGATAAAACCCTCAGCCTGCCTACGAAGCTTTTTCATAAAGTGAGCAATCTCCGTAGCAACCAAAGTATTATCCGAAATTAATCTACCTGGAACAAAAGCACTCTGCAACGGGGAAATAATGTGAGGCAGAATTGTCTTGAGTCTGTTGGCCAGGATCTTGGAAGCTATCTTGTACACCACGTTACATAACGCAATTGGTCTCAAATCAGAAGGAAGTTTCGGTTCCTTGATCTTCAGTATAAGAGTAAGATGTGTAAAGTTTGATTCCTAGGAGACATTACCCGTAGTCAACACTTCCCTAACTGCACAACAGATGTCATGTCCTACCACGTTCCAAAATTCCTAGAAGAAACATGGGGACATCCCGTCAGGACCTGGTGATTTTGAGGGATGCATTTGAAAAAATGCCTTCTTGATCTCATCATCAGAGTATGGGGCTAGAAGACCAAAGTTCATCTCTTCCGATACTTTAGGTTGCAAGCAATCCAACACAACGTTAAGTGCCCCCGGTTCCGAGGTATCTGCCGTAAATATAGATTCATAGTAGTGGAGCAATATCTCCGAGACCTCTCCTGATGTAGAAGTCCATTGCCCCGATGCATTAGTGAGACCCTTAATACAGTTTCTGCATCTACGATTCGAAGCCCGTCGATGAAAAAAAGCAGTATTACAGTCCCCTTCCTTTAACCATTGAATCCTGGAATGTTGTTTCCAATAAGTTTCATTAGCAGTAGATAATTCATTCAACCTGAATTGGAGAGCTTTTTGCTCGTCAAAATGACTCGACTCAAAATTCTTCCTCATCAAGTCATCTAACTTGCCTTGAATGAATCGCATCTCGGCCTGTCTCTGTTGATAGACTCCAGAATGCCATTTCAAGAATAGTTGTCCCGTGTGCTTGATCTTCCTGCCAACTTGTAGCATGGGATCACCAATGGTTGGGAGCATCCAACCCTGTTCAACAACATTAGTACAATCTGCATGAGCCAACAACATCTCCTCAAAACGAAAAGCCTTAGGGTTTCGGTTCGATGAGGCTGGTTTAGGATTCACCTCGATCAAGATAGGGCAATGATCAGATTGACTGAGAGGAAGGGTGATAACTCGGGAGAAAGGATAGAGGTCTCTCCATTGCACTGTTTGGCAGGCCCGATCAAGTCTCTCCTTAGTGAAACGATTAGACCACGTAAAACGCGATCCAACAAACCCCATATCGATCAAATCACTATCCACCAGTGCTTGTCTAAATCTGTGTATTTGTGCTACAGGCTGAGGAGGACCTCCTGACTTATCTGCATGACATAGTATCTCATTGAAATCGCCGACAACGAACCAATCCAGATGGGACTGAGAAGCTAACAACCAGAGGAGATTCCATGTGATGTCCCGATTCGCTGTAGTAGCCACTCCATAAATACCAGTGAATCGAAAGACTCCTATAGAACCTACAACACCAACCTTAGCATCAATATGGTTGGCTGAAGAAGTTCTGAAACTGACCGGGATCTCATAGCGCCAGAAGAGAGCCAAGCCACGACAATCATCCTCCTTAGGGGCACAAAAGAAACCATCAAAGCCTATCCGGCGTTGAACTGCCGTCAACAAATCCGGAGAAGCCAATGTTTCGGAGAGGAAGATAAGACTAGGGTTTTGTTGTCGAACAAGCATAAGATCGGGGAAGGTGAGTTCCAGCCGCCGGCCGATCTAGAGTATCGCTAGGGATGAGAGGGTTGCTCTCCTAGGGTCTAGGAAACTTCTATTCCAAATTGCAAAAGAATTCGCCTCCGGAGAGAGTATTGGTGAGGATAAGTTCTGTTTAATGTCACAAGGACACTAAACACCCTGTTTAATGTGGCAAGCACAGGTTCTGTTTAATGTTGTGAGTAATTAAGGTCTCGTGAACTGATTTTTAATGTCGCGAGAACTCAAATTACGTGTCGCGAGGACTTGTACGTTGCGAAGACTAACGGTTTAGTATTGCGAAGACTGTCGGTTAATTTTGCGAGAGATTACAATGGCTTTTGGGTTTATTGCTTTGTGTCTTAAACTATTAGACGACTCGTCGTATAGTACAACTCTATAACCAAATTCTTCTACCCACCCTGGTGGGTGGTCACCCTATGACGTGGCAAAAATTCATGCATGCTGAAGCGACTAACCAGTGTGAACCCTTAGATCAGCCATTAATCCGTTAGTTAAAAAAGACGGAGAACGTCAGTCTTGGAAACAGTGTTGGCCAGTAAAATTCCACAGGATGGGTAAATTAGAACTGCGGTTGATCTTCAATGTCGACGACGGGAAATCCATACAAGAGGGCTGATTGACATTGGATTGGATCTTGAGCGAGGTTTGGCGGCTCAATGTTGATATCCAGTTCTCTCAGGCCGGACGGCGCAGTCGATGGAAGGGGGTCGTTGCCTGGGTGGGTTGAGGACGGCGGGACAAGTTCTGGCGAGTTGAATGCAATACCAGCCTTGTAGCCTCGTGCAATCTACAAGATTCACCTTTAAAGTTCTCAATCTGTAAGTGTTTGTATGGTATGACTTTGGATAGATTGAATACAGAGACAAAGGCAACAATCGCCTTTCAGATGCTTTTGTTGTCAAATCAAGTTCTACAATTTCAACTTCTTTGGAATCCTCTGGGTTTTTCGATTCAAAATCAGTCACTTCAGGTTCAAAGTACATCAAGATTGATGAACAAATGCCATCCTTTGCGATATCTACAACACTTTTGGGTTCAGTAAGAGGCCAATTCCTATATTCCCATGTTGACCAATTGCAATTGTACAATCTATGGTGGAACAAAGGTGAAATTGGAAGCTGATAGAGGCTATGAAGGAACAAAGACAGAGGTCCTGCAGTCCTATTTTTCATCTTCATTTCTCCGCCATTGCTCGTTGAAGTTTCTGAAGCCAATCAAGACTGTGATCCTCTTCTAGAAGTTGATGGTGAAGCTAGATCGTGCTTGATTTAGAATATGTGGGTTTATGAATTAAATGGTGGATCAAATTTTGTGAGTGAATAGATGGATTTCTTATGGTAGTTGGAAGAATGTTGAAGAAGGGATTAAAGACTCTGAAATCGCATGATCTGGAGCCTAACAGATCCTAACAGCGCGTGTATTGCACAAACCGTTAAAGTTCTCAGGTGAGCACCCACCTAGGTGGTTGGAAGAAGCTCCGTTGTTTGAATACATAGAAAACAGAGGAGGAGCCTGTACAATGTTGGTTCGGTTCGTGACTCCGATCCACTCACAGACCCGAAACAATCGTTTCTGCCCACTTCTCCATAAACCCTACTTTCTTCCCCAAACCCCAAAAATGGTGACTCCTACTCAGGCCATTTCCAAGAGACCCATTTGCCCTTCCTGCTCCAAACCCGTCCGGCTCTGCCTCTGCAATCGGATCCACAACCCGGGGCTCCACAACTCTGTAAGTGTGACCATTCTTCAGCACAGCTTTGAGAAGAACCACCCACTTAATTCAGCTAGGATTGCCAGATTAGGGCTTAAGAATCTGAAAGTGGTTACTGTTTTTGATGTACATTTTGATGCCCGGTTCGTTATCCGGTTGCTTGACCCGGATTCGGACCGGAATGGTTCAAAGGGTGCATCTTTTGATGGAGCTGTGGAAACTGGAGAGACCCAGAAGGTGGATTCTGGGTTTTGTGAGTCGGAAATTGGGGGTTTTGAAAATTCATCAAAACAGAGAAGGTGTAGTAGTGTGGTTGATTGTAATGAGCAATGTAGTTTTGGGAATGATGTAGGTGATATAAGTAGTGCTCAAAATCAATTAGGAGGTGTGGATTCTGCAGAAAGTTGTAGTGTACCGACCGGTGATGCATTACTTGTAGAGCAAGAACATGAATTCACTAGTGAAGGTGTGTTTGCTTTGGAGGCTTGTCATAAGCATTTGGATGGACAATCCAATGTGGATGAGGCTTCAACTGCTGTGACATTGGATTCACTATCCGATGAACACAAGTTTTCTGGTACAGATTTTGATTTGGTTGAAGGTGTTGAAGTTAGTAATGCTGGACCTGTTATAACGGCTACAATTGGCAAGAATGGTGTCATTAGCTCACTTACTCATACTTGGATGCCACAAACCCATCACAAGAATTCACAATTTGATACGATCTCAGACATTACAGAAGCGCGTGAGGCTCTGGCAAAGGGATTCATTGTACAAAAGTTGCAAAAGCAGCCACCCAAAGGAGATGTAGAGTTAGATGAAGCTGTAGAGTTTGAAGTAGAAGTTCCTCCGGGGTCTGTTCTCTTGTTTCCATCCAAAGAAGCAGTTAGTGCTAGTGACCTTGAAGCCATGGATATCAAGGTCAAGAATTTGATTGTCTTGGATGGAACATGGTCAAAGGCAAAGAGAATGTATGTGGAAAACCCCTGGTTGAAGCTATTGCCACACTTGAGGTTGGATATGGACAAGCTGAGCTTGTACAATGAAGTGAGAGTCCAGCCCAAGCCGGGGTTTCTGTCCACCATTGAGAGCATTGTGTATGCACTAAAGGCGGTAGGGGACAGTCCGGAAGGGCTGGACAATCTCTTGGATGTTTTCGAGTCCATGGTTGGAGACCAGAGACGATGTAAAGAAGAGAGATTGAGCAATGTATCGCAGCCCGGCTAAGTCTTCTACTCAATTTCACTTTTGGCACAATTGTCATCTCAATCCCATTGTAGAAGCTGGGTCTGTGTTTCTACAGAAACTGTTTGTGCAAGCCATTATCAATGAATACAACCATCACATTTTCACATTGTTTTGATGAATTGATCAAAACTGAAGACACTAAACCAAAACCTCTGTAGTGTTCAGAATGTGGCTCTGGCGCCAATTACGATTTTACCCCTCCTCCAGTTCATCTCAGCTTTCACTTTCAAAATCCAAGTCCATATGTTAAGCAAACCAAACCAAACCAAACTAAACACTCTGTTCCAAATGCTCAAGCTTCTCTCTTCACCTCATAAAACCCAAACCCTAAACCCTAACAAACCATTCCTCTTCCTCTCTCGCCTCCTCAGCCAATCTCTCTCTAGCAATCCCTACGATTACGACCCTCCGTTTTCTCCAGCTTCCAAACCCCAAAACCCCAAAAACAAAAAGACCCAGAATGCTGACCCGAACAAAGACCCGACCACCCAGCCTCTCAAATCGGACCTTCCCTTCGACTTCAGCTACTCCTACTCGGAGACCCCGTCGGCCGAACCCATTTCTTTCCGGGAGTCCCCAAAGTTCTCTCCTTTCGGGCCGGGACGGCTTGATAGGAAATGGACCGGGACGGTCGCCCCGGCCCAACAGGAAGTGGACTTGAACCGGCTGGCCCAGGAGAGAAAACGGGTTCTCGGAGACCCGCTTTCGGAGGAGGAAGTGGCCGAGCTGGTGGAACGGTATCGGCATAGTGATTGCTCTCGCCAAATCAATTTGGGTAATGCTTAAAAATCCGTTCTTTATCTTTCTGAGATTGACCCTGTGTTGCATTGTGTTATTTGGGTTTGTTTATGTTGGCATTTTAAGCTAGAGATAAGTGTAATGCCTAAAGACCCTTTCTTTTAAGTCTTGATTCTGAGATTAATCATGTATTGCATTTTCGACAATTTATGGATACTTTTGTATTAGCTTGGTTTTGAATTCATTGAGTGAGAAGGGACTAAATAGTTTGATTTTGTACTAGGAAAGGGAGGAGTTACTCATAACATGTTAGATGACATCCACAACCATTGGAAGCGGGCTGAAGCTGTGAGGATCAAGTGTTTGGGGGTGCCAACTCTTGATATGGACAATGTTTGCTTCCACCTTGAGGTTTCGAACTTAACTCTGGCGTAGTGTATCTTGAATGAGTTTTGAGTTTTGTTGGTTAGAGATTATTGGGTGATGGAGTAGTAGTGTCTATGCAGGACAAGTCTGGAGGGGCAATTATCTACCGGCATATTAATGTCCTTATTTTATACCGTGGTCGAAATTATGATCCGAAAAATCAGCCAGTAATACCTGTAATGCTCTGGAAGCCCTATCCTCCGATTTATCCAAAGCTTGTGAAGAATGTTGCTGATGGCTTGACATTTGAAGAGACGAAGGAATTACGAAACAGAGGACTAAATTCTCTCCCTCTCATGAAACTTAGTAAGTGTTTTATCTGAGAGAGAAAGAATCTTTGGTAGTGAATTTGAATTTTAGAAGTTTCAGACCGTGTACTGCTTTCTTTTTTGTTTTTGCAGAAGATATGTCAACTATTTATGGTTCTTTTCTGTGAATCCTCATTTCTATTCATCTTAATTTCTGCAGCTAGAAATGGTGTGTATGTGAATGTTGTGGACAGAGTAAAGGAGGCCTTCAAGACTGAAGAGGTAGTGAGACTAGACTGCACCCATGTTGGTACCAGTGATTGCAAAAGAATAGGTGCAAAATTGAGGGTATGGCTTGTAATTGAAATTTACTTCGAATTTTCTTTTTGGGGTTCTACTCCATTTTTATGTTTTCTGATCTTTGTGTATTCCATGTACTCAGGACCTTGCACCTTGCATCCCCCTTTTGTTCAAAGATGAGCAGATTATACTGTGGAGGGGGAAACAAGATCAAGAACAAGACTCCCAAGTGCGTTGATAGATCATAGAAATGGAAAGTCCGCGTATGCTTAAGGTGGTCGAGTTGGTACTCAATTTTAAGAAAATCTCCTCTGCGAATGCAAGTCCTGTAGTTTTCTTGTGTCAAAATACTATATTTGGCAGATTGCATGGGATGTACATTTGTTCCCTATACTTGAACCTAAAATTTGTGGCCAAGTAGCGAAGGAAAAAAAGTACCATTCATGTACAGCGTCACCCGTAACAGAATTTCAGTACCCAAGAGCACTATAGAACTTTCAGTTTATCTCCTTCAATTTAAGAGGGGAGCGACTCATGAGCACACATAGCTCCAACCAGTGAAGCTGTGAAAGTTAGCTTCCCAAAAAATAAAATAAAAAGTATTCCAAATTAAAATACCAAGGGCAACCTAATTTTTTTGAGATGGCAATCAATCCAATTACTAATTGACATATACACGAGGAACTGGAATCTTATGAAACAAGCCATAGCAATAGCCAATAGCTACCACGATGATAAAAGAATATTAATATTCGTGCATATATATTTATATTTAACATATAAAGGCGGAATATTAGTATATGTATGTTCCAGAGATAAAGTTCAAAAATATGAAGAAATGCTTGCACATCCAAATTGCTAAAAACACAGCTGTTCCTCACACCAACTAGTTGACAGAGATCATATAGCAGATCAGCGCGTTCTACTATCTCAAGCTGCTAGGAATGATTCGATTAAGATATCATGGTGTTGACCAAGAAGTTCCCCTTCATGTGAGTCAGGTGAAGCTAGGCAACAGATGTACTATGGTGACATGAGTATCTTCCTCAGCTCATGTGTCTTTTCAGCAACACATCCTGAACTGACCAAGGAGGTCATCCATACCTGATCAGACCTTACAGGCTCATCATCATCATTCCTATGCCAGGTCCAAAAGGCATGGGTTGAATTGACTATCTCTAGCTCACCGTGACCAAAACTTGCTTCCCGGAAAACTGACCACTCAGGTGATGGGTGCTCATACCTGTGAATTCATGAGAAGTAATTATAAATGGTCAAGAAATAAAACAGCCTTGCACAAGTTTTTAGCTGAGATACTGTAATTATTGAAAAAAATAAAATAAAAGGCTAATGGAAACCCTCATTTTAAATGAAGAGCGGAAGTATTCCAAGTTCTTACAACAGTTACAAGCACCCACCCCATTTGAATGGAATCCATATAGTGTCAAGCAACCAAAATTATTATACCCTTGTAAAATTCATGCAGTTACTATTCAATGCAGATGGTACTTCTTGCAGATAGAAAAATAATCACCACGATAAGGACAATTAAAAACCAGATGTCTATAACTCTCACAATCAAATCGATTCTTACTAAACGTTTTATCATCCCACATTGAAAATTGGATAACCTTTTGAGCACAGTGATACCTTTGAGCTAAGCCTTCTCTATTTCCTCCATCACCAATGGTAATGTGGACTGCACCGCATGTATTTGATTTTCCACTGTTAACACGGTTCTGTCAAAGAAACCATTATGGATTAAAAACTGACTTCCATGAATTTATAGTTTAGAGATTTGAGCATAGCTATACCGAGCGTTCATAAGCATGAACATGACCAGCAAACACTATATCAACACTAGCAGCATAAAGCAATGGCTCCATTGCTGCCATCATGCTGTCCCCTTCACCTTGATGAGCCTTGTTACTATTATACCAGGGAACATGAAATACCACAAGCAACCAAGGTGTCTTTTGTCGGTCTACCTTTGACAGATCAGCCTGCAGTTTAAGAAGAATGACAAAAATTTCTGTTATGTGTACCTAAACAACCCCTTGATTGATACGAAAGGATTGATGTCAAGAGAGGTAAATGAAGAAGAAAATAACTCAAAGATGCGTGAGCAAAAAATGAAAAGAAAACAGCATAGATAGATCGTAACATTAAGGAATGCCCTTCAGATATTACTGTTGAAGCTCATTCCTCACTGTTATATTCAAATATGCACTCTCATTTCTCAAGGCTTGCTCTCTGATTAACATTGAGAACTTCTTACTTATAACCAAGGAAATAAGGTTGAAGCTGCTGTGCTAAAGGGCTACACTTGGACCAACTCCCAAAATGGAATACTGGTCATATATTTCCTTGTTTATATGTGTTTGATTATTTCTGCAGTTCAGGCTGCAAAGCATTTCACTACCTTAATCCTTATCTTTATTGGAATGAGTTTAATTGCTTTAGTATATGTGGATACATACTACCAAGTCTAGAACTTCTTTGAGTTTTCAGAAAGGTAAGATCAACATAGGTTATATGTGAAAGGGTACACCATATGCACGTGTTATCCAGCACAATCAACAGATCTAGGCAATGGTACTACACTCCAAAAGCAGAGCAGGGCGATCAGGATTTATATGAGTATGTGGCATAACCTAAACATCTATAATATAGAAGATATCATTGATGAATGCTAAGCAAGAATATGAATCGAACTTTTTTATTAATGTCTATAAATTAATGTAGCAGATAAATAGGATTCCTTCTGACAAGAAAGAAGAAGCAACTAACCTTCAACCACTTGTATTGATCTGAATGTTCATCATAATCAGTATACGAGCCAAGCATGATAATATGAGCACCTGCAACTTCAAAGGAGTAATAAAGATTCGAGCTCGATCCACTCTCTTTATACGGCATTTTCCACCTAGAATTATAGGATTCAAACCCATCCTTCAAGAATGGTATGCTCTCCTTCTCATGGTTTCCCTGGGTTACCATCCATGGCCTTGCACTTGCGAGTGGCTGAACCAGCTCACCAAAGGTATCCCACCGAGGCTGCAAATAATCAGCATATGAAAGGTCTCCAGGAAGGAGATGCACATCATACTTGCAGCGCTCGATGTGTTCTAGGGTTGACTTTGTCCATCCAGTTTGACCAAGATCTCCTGCCACAGAAAAAGTAATTGGAAACTGAGCTGCAGGGGTCTTGAGCTGAAACTCAGGACCTTGTCCTCCACATTTGTAGAAGTAAACTGTATCATGTTCAAGAGGACCAATGACAGTGTGGTGTATCAGTCCAGACTTATAGATCATATAACTATACGAAGTGCTTTCTCCTTGAGCTACGGAGCTGTATTTCCCCGATGATGTTCCATATTCAACAATCGAAGGAGCAGATCTATCACCAGTGACCCACGTCACTCGCATGTGCTTGTCTCCTGCCAAAGAGATGTGCACCTGCAATAGGCATTTGTGCAGTAATGTATTATACCAAATGAAAAACTGGACAATAGAAGGAAGCAAGAAAAAGAACTATCAAGCCAAAGAATAAGTGCCTAAACATTTACTTGCTCCATGTGAAAATCGAAACAGATTATTAAGTCATTACCAAAAAAAATAACTGCATTGACATAAGAAAATGACATCATTCACAAGGCATTCATAACATCCAGAAAGTCCAAATTTTAATCAAATTAATATCCAGGAATCGCCACGCCCATTACAACTTCCAATGAAAGATGATTTGTTGAAATTCAAATTGTAGAAACTACTTTTGTGCACAAATTAGCTTCAAATACACGCATGTTCTTCAGTTTAACACGCAAAGAACCTATCCATTCCATGACTGAAAACACAATTTAAGATTGTTATGCCTACAGTAGCACAAAATTCAACAGTAGCACAAAGGAAAACTAGCATTACACTGAGAAAACCAACATAAAGCCTTCATCCCCATTGCCAAAACTTTCCTCCCAATTATTAACCGTACACCAATACAGAATCCACCACAGCGATACACAAATAATAGATTGAATAACAACAGATATTAGGAACCCCCTTTTTTTAATTTCCTGGAATTTAACTTGCTCATATAAAAATCCAGTTGCTCAATATTCTAAACCAAACATCAAGACCACCAAAGATAGGACACAAAGGAAGCTCCTTTATGGCAAAATCAGCATAACCCAACTATAAAACAGAGCAAAATTTTTGTGGGTTCACAAGAAATGAAGTTAAAAACCTTATTGTATATTTGTTTCCCCAGAAAATGAAATACCCAGAAAGTGAAAAGAAGCAGAACAATGAAACAGTGAAAGGTAAACTCACCTGTTGAGATTGGGAAGAGGGTTTTGCGTCCCATGGCACTTGGAGGTCTTTGCGAGGCTGAGGCCGGACATACTCGCCTGCGATAACTGTGAAGCCCACCGTGACTAACAACAAAAAGAGCTTCGATTCCATTGTTTCTTTCCCAGCTAAATCATTTATGAGAGAGAGAGAGAGAGAGAGAGAGAGAGTACCTGAACCTCTGCTTTCTTAATTAATGCTCCTTTTTGGAATGTTGTAGTAGAACGACCAGATTACCCATGTCGGATTCACAACCTATTTCTCTAAATCTTAATCATGGTCTTCCTTGGGGAGGGTGTATCTGGAAGTTAAATCTGACAACTTTTTTTTTTAAGTTTTGAACTTTATCCCAACAATGCTACCGACAAAAAACAAATATCAAGACTTTGAGTAATGTGAAAGATTCCGTGACATTGGATTTTAGTTTGTTTGTTTGGCAGGGCAGGGGTAACAACTGTTTTGACTTTTTTTGAGGAGGTTAATTGACTATTTAGCAATTTACTTTGGTTGCTCCAAGTGGCCTTCTCCCTTGTCTCTTACGATGCTCCAAATGAGCTTATGTTTTGATGCTTACGAGGATCAATGATTCAATGCAAGCTCAAAATTGAACCTCTTTGAACACTACAAGTGGCCTAATGATTTTTGCCTAATTGGGTGTGCTCTCCAACTTAGGTTCGGTTCGAACCTCGAAGCTGTCAAAGTGGCTAGACACTGTGCTGCAATGCACAGTTGGAGCATTTCATATGCGCTGAAGGGTTTTATCTTGAGTTTAGGAAGGCTTTGAGTTCCCCTTGACAAAGTAAAATAAAATAAAAAAACATTGAACGGCTTTTATAGCCACAGTATAACACCGTTACAATTATTTGCGAATAAACTTGAAAAATATTTCGATTTTTTGAAAGATTTGAGAAGACATGAATGGCTTCTTTTGAATTTGTGAAATTTGACATGATCATATTGGAGACTTTTTCAACTGTTGTTTGGCTTGTGTGGCTTTTGACATGATCCTAATAGAGGGTCACTATTATTCATGAGGTTTTTTTGTTTTTTTTTGTTTTCCGTTCTCTAATGCTGTGCCTTAGAGACCAAGAAATAGATGCTGGAAGCTTCCATATCGATCTGATGTCAGGTATATTAAGACCTCATATCAGTATGTTGTCTGGGGCTACGCCGTTTACGCCTGCATTGTTGGTCACAGGAATGTGCTTTCATGTGTTACATACAGAACAAGGCGATGCTCCAGGTTTGTATTATAAATCATCTGGACATTACAGTACTGTATACTATTAAAGTTCACAAGGTAACAGTGTGTAAAAGGGAAAAAGGCTATAGGAGAAAAACTGAAGACAATTGCTTTCCAAAAGAATCATATTGTTTGCTACAACTTTTTTAGCTGTACATATATGATTGGTGATTACATTGGACCGAATATGTCAAATGAACCCTCAGCTGCTTTCTGTCGAGCATTTCTGAGACGTTATGATACTTTTTTCCCACTCAAATACACCAAATCTATCTATATCCTGTGTTGACGAAACATGAAATTCTGATGATTGTTTTCCTAGCAGATTTGAAAATATAACTAAAAGTGATTCACAAGCATGGAGTTCTTCCATCTTCTGGGAATCAGTGACTTCCAACATCGGATCCTTCCATGGCTGGTCAAATGACCTGCACAGATTGTGTGACCAGACCATTAGTTTTTATAAATGCTATCAGGAGGCACATAAAACACACTTTACAAAACACCAAAATAGGCCAGAACATCAGTTTACAGACACCAAAATCATTGAGGAATCTGCTATTCCCTTTAACAAATGTCAGTTCGGTCGAACAAATTTTATTTTTTTCCCATCAAATTCACTTTCCTCTGTTAGTTAGACCTACAAGGAGTCCTGAAAAAGTCCAACAAAAGTACTGCCTTGTTTAACTTTGACAGTAAGAAATGTAAAAAAAAAAATATACATCTGTAATTGTAAGCAAACACCTCGTGACTAGACCATGTTCACATACCAAAAAGACAAAAAATAAAACAGATGGACAAAAGTATATATTACCGTCTCCAGGTAGGATTAGCGTCATTATGGCAATGTATGTTCAGCCAAAGCGATTGGACAGTTTCATTATCAAGAAACCTGAACCAGAAAATCATGTAGAGTGTCAAGTGTAAATCTAGTTGTCATGCACGTGCACCTGAGTGTGTGCGTGTAAAACATTCAGTCAAGAAAATGGTTCCTAAAAGATTAGCCATCTCTCTTATTAATCATCCCAGCATCCCAACAAAACGCGAGCAGCAATGGCTGCAGCCATTTAAACTTAAAAAGAATAGTCCTAATATCAAATTGTTCAGCATCTAGGCAATTGAGTTGCTACTCTCTCCATGGAAATTTACAACAAAGCCACAGAAAACATACACCATGCCTCTGAGACCACACTCCCTGATCTTTTCTATTTGGATAACATTAGGTTCTGAAGTAAAGTGCATGACCTTATAAAAATATAGTTTTTTACAAAAAGACGGGAACTAATCATTGCTGGACCCATCTCCCCACTCCCCCACGTTCTACCGAAACACTCAACCAACAGATGCCAAATGCATAATCAATCAAATGTATGATACCTGCATAAATGGAGGCATTGGAAAGGAGAAGACTAAGGGCGGCAGTGACAGATGGTAGCATTTCGTAACTTGTTCCAGAGAGCTGTTGAAGGTAGAGAATTGCTGATGCCATGATCTCTTCACAACCATATCCGTTTCGGCCCCTTTCGCCACATGCCTTGTCAGCATGAGTTATTAAAGACTGCAAACTTTTCAAGAACTCAGGATCCACGTCACTGGATGTCCGGTCAAGCTTCCCAAGAATTACAGTTGCGGTTAGCCAACGCAATAGTTTTGAGATCAAAGAATTCTTATACACCTCTTTTTCCTCTGGAATAGTAGTGAAACATTGATGAGATTCATTGGAATGAAGCATGGTTGCAGAGTCTGCTTTTACAGCACTGGAAATTGCCCACATGATAAAACTTGACAGCTTCTCACCACTCTGGAACATTTTCAGAGAGAATTTTCACTTTTCATATTATGATCAAAATAAACCAGTAAAGACTAATCTTGCAGTCTATGAACTACTATGAGTAAATAGAGGATACTGTTGTCACTAATTAAAACATTTCCATACAAAGTAAGAGGGATGTTGAGGACATATTCAACCTTATGAATATGATACAGCAGCTCAACTATCCAATACATATGACAAGTAGTCATTAGGCATCATGAAGGATAATGTATTTGTTCCACTGAGAATATTATAATGTCAGATGTTATAATCTGAAGTTCTGAACTTACAGGAGTATAGGGATATGTAAAGATTCAAACCAAATTAGGATCATGCCAAGTTTAAAGTAATGAAAGGCCTTAGGATTTGCCATCATGCAAGACATCATGCATCTACATGCACCTATAAATAGCATACCAATGCGCATCATGCATGTGTGAAAACTGAAAGTTCATAGTGATGCAGCACCAGAAGGAATTTTGAGAAAAATTGAACAAAGCTAAGAGAAACAGAATAAGGAGAAGATTAATGGGAAGATTTTCTCAAGTTACTCAGTAGTCTGGCAACATGGAGCAATGGCCATAGTTCTATAGCGTCCAAGAGAACTAGATCAAACATTTGTAAATAGTCAGAGAGAGAGAGAGAGAGAGAGATACCACATAAGAGATGGAAGCTTTGTTTAGCGGCATAAAACCACAACAGGTCTAGCAGCATAAAAACCGCAGCATAGGTTCAGATGAAAAGGAAGTTTTAAGTAACCTTGTCCAACATCGACAGGAAATTTCTATCCAGAGACTCAGCAGTGGAATCATCTGATTAGGTAATTACAAAGCACCTGGAGCCTATACAAGAATTCAAATGAAGAGGTCAAAATAATGATATTGTACAGAAATGAACAAATGCATTGAGAAATGCTGAAATGATATGGTAATTGGCTAAGCATAGAGTTTATAAGAAGCAGTTGAGAGGGGAATTTACTAACTAAACCGTGACAGAACAGAGAAATGGATAATTACCATTGCATATCTTGCATCTTTGAAATTGAGACAAATTCTGTTGATGTGAGCAATCTTGGGCCAATCTTCCTCTGTCTCTCTCTGGCAACGTTGTTCTAGTAAAGGACAATCCTCGATGTGCAGATAAGAAAGGGAAGTGGGTAGCCCTTCATCTGGCAAGCACCGGAGTTCAGGGCAATTGCGAATTTCCAAATGTTTAAGAGAGGTGAGTTGTGTAAACCCCTTGCCGTCCAGCTTCGAAATACCGTAGATATGGAGTTCTGAGAGAGTGGGGGGCAGCAACCCCTCGTCTGGAAATGAATCTACAACTTGTTCACATCCCACAAGTCGACCAACAAGATTTCAAGAGAGGTGAGTGTTGGTAGACCCCACTGTATACGGTTTCCAATGAGTTTCTTGCAGCACCAGATGTACAAGCGTTCCAACTTAGACGGCAATCCCCCTTCGGGAAATGATTCCAATTCTGGACAATCAGATAGGATCAACTGCCTGAGAGATGGGAGAAGGTTGTGCATGTGTTGCGGCAATGACCTCAGTTTCGGACATTTCTTGATTTTCATGGTCTTCAAGTTGGGCGCATTCAGCCCTCCATCTTGAAAACAAACAAAATTTGGGCATGAAGATATTGTGAGTCCGACAAGGGAGAGGAGTACTGTAGTGGAATGAAGGGATTCTACATTGACATTGCCCAGTGTGAGGCTTTCAAGCTTTGGGAAGCAGGCTAACATGAATGCCCCGGTTACCTCGGGACAAGATTTCAGACTCAGCTTACGAAGATTAGGAAAAGGCTTAGAACCCACAGTCACCACTCCATTAGTTAATCCTTGAATCTCAAGCTCTTGGAGGGAGGGTAGCTGCTCAACTGATGGCAAGGACAAACAATTTCCGCAATCCAGAAGTCGAAGACGAACCAGATTAGATAAACTAGAAAGATCTTCCAACCAACCAGGAAATCTTGTGCCGCCATAAGATCGAATCTCGAGTTTTTTTAGGTTTGTATGAGGTTGGAGGTTCTCCAGCACATCTCTATCTTTTTGCGTATCGTCGGTGTCACCAGACTTGCCTCCCCATTCCAAAACTAATTCATCCAAATACTTCTTCTTCATATTGGTCTCCAAGGCATCTGTGACATCCCTCATAATATTACGAAGCCCCGAGATGCATAGTGTTCCGCTCAACTGCTGAAGCCCTTTAATCTCGACAATGTTACCACCAGTGTATTTGTCTAGGACAAACTTACCTCTTATTGTTTGGAGATCTTTCATTTTGCCCATCCTTGGTGGCATCTTTTCTATCTTTGTGCCTCTAATATCGAGATGACGCAAATTTATTAATCTTCCCAAGTCATTCGGCAACTCAACTAGATCTCTACAATACGACAACCATAACGTCTGTAAATTATATAAAGTACACATTTCATCAGGTAACTTTTTAATTGATGTGCCAGACAAGTCAAAGTGCCTTAGATGCTTCAACTTGCTAATTGAACTAGGCAGCTCACCAATTTTGTACCTTGATAAATTGAGCACTCTTAAACACTGAAGCTTCAGGAATATATCAAAATCTAAGTTGGGACGTGGGTACTGATAGTTTGATACTAGAAAGGTTCGCAAATACTTGGCTTCACACAAACTGTCCCATTGATCCATTGCGGCAGATGCATACATACACCAAAAGTGGCGACTCTTGCTGACATTTTCCAATACCTCATCATTGTTCTCCAACCTAACACAGAACTCTCCAGAGACAAAGTTTGCTAAGTCATGGATAAGGTCATGCATTGTGAAAACTGCCTCAACAGAATACTGCTTTGGTACATGTTGAAAAATTGATCTTGACACTAGATCATCAAAGTAGTTCTCTCCGACTTGTTCTAATGTAGTCTTCGATTTCGACAGTAAGAGATCTTCAGCCATCCACAGCAACACCAGATCCGGTCTGTGAAACAGATAATCTTGAGGAAATATGGAACAGTAAGCAAAACAACGCTTCAGATGCGGAGGTAGATAATGGTAGCTCAACCATAGAGCTGGCAAAATGCCATTCTTTTTATCTAGCAACTCCCATATGTCATTGTTCAACACTTCTTCCCATTTCTCAATATTTGGTTCAGAACGTAAAAGACCCCCAAGTGATTTTGCAGCTAAAGGGAGTCCTTTACACTTTTGAGCAATCTGTTTTCCAATCACTTCAAGCGACAGATCTGCAGTAACACCTGCATTCTTGAAGGCATGTTTTGAGAACAACGACCAGCAGTTTTCCTCAGATAGTTGCATTAGATGTTGACTTTGAAGGGTACCTATAATGCCTGCAACATCTTCATGACGTGTTGTGACAATGATCTTACTTCCATGACCTCCACTCTCAAACGGTCGGCTTAAGAGATCCCACTCGTCATTAGTCACAGTCCAAACATCATCAAGAACAAAGATAAATTTCTTCCCTGACAACGTCTCCTTTAGTTTAACTTGAAGCATGTCTAGATCTGTGATGTTACAAGTTTGTGAAGTGACCGCCCCGTAAATTGTCTGTGTTATTTTGATGACATCAAATTCTTCTGAAACACAAGACCATGATTGATGGACAAAATGTTGCTTGACTCTGTCATCGTTGTATACGAGTTGAGCAAGAGTGGTCTTTCCAAGCCCACCCATGCCCACAATTGGAAGCACATCTATCTTATTTCCAGTCATACCATCCGCTAACAATAACTTGATAATGGCCTCCTTTTCTTCATCCCTTCCATATACACTAGACTCTTCTACCAAAGAAGTTGTGGGCAGTCTTCCTTGTGGTCTATCTTTAACACCCTCTTTCAAATCAAGCACATCTTTTTCGTTGACAATAACTTCTAATCTGTCAAGAATGTCCAGAATCCTGGGTTCCAGACTTTCGTCAAGTTCATGAATGGAAGTAGAACTAAACTTGAGTACCTGATATGTGCTGCTGCTTCCAGAATCTTCTTGTTCCATCTTACAACGCAGAGCTTCAGTCTTGATTTCATCCAACAGGTCATCGGCATGATAGAGAACATCTTTAAGCTCAGTAAGCCAATCCCTGACTCTAGAGTTTCTGAGTTGCTTCTCCTCTGCATCATCAAGCAACTTATTAACCGACAACAACTTCATCTTCAACTTGTGGAGCAGCACAGCGGCGGTCTTCTTTCCTCGGATGAAGTCAACAACTGGACGGGAAGCCATCCTATCAAACAGAACAGCAAGAGAAGAAGAGAGAAAAGCTCCACCCACAACTTGCAGAGCCATGATTTCCTGATTAGACAGAAAAGCAATATGGTTCGTTAATTAGTAATGATTCTCAACATTCATTTTGAACTAGATTTAACATATTTTCAAGACTGTAAGTAGTACCTATCAAAACAAGCTTCAGATACTATCGCCTTTGCAAGCTTCCTGTGATCTATGTTGCTCCGTTTACTCCAAGTTCCTAGTCCTCCTTTGCAAATGGAATGAGAGCTGAGTATACATACAAATCAACAAGGGCAAACGCAAGAGTCGGTTTCACTTGTGGGAAAAGCAGAGGAAATTTACGGAATGCGTACTGGTTAAAGACCTCTCTACTAGTGGAAAATGTGAAAGCATGTAGCCAATTGAGCACTGATTGACTGAAGGAGGCGGCCTCTCTACTCTTGCGAAGAAATGGCTGAGATTGATTCAGTGAGGAAAAATTCAGTGTATCTGATCCTATGGTAGAGATTTTGAGCCTTACATTAGGTCCAATAATACATGGATATCTGTCCTAAATGGGCTTTTCCAACTTTGTAAAGCAGGGCCAGGCCCAAACCGTAACTTTAGAAATGGAAAGATCAAGAACAAGGCTCCAAGTGCATTGAGAGATCATAGAAATGGAAAGTCCACGTATGCTTAAGGTGGTCGAGTTGGTACTCAATTTTAAGAAAATCTCCCCTGCGAATGCAAGTCCTATATTCCGCAATTTTTTTTTTGTCAAAATACTATATCTGGCAGATTGCAAGGAATGTACATTTGTTCCTTATCCTTTTCAAAAAACTTTATCCCAACAATGCTACCGACAAAAAACAAATATCAAGACTTTGAGTAATGTGAAAGATTCCGTGACATTGGATTTTAGTTTGTTTGGTACATCTATTTACTTTGGCAGGGCAGGGGTAACAACTGTTTTGACTTCTGAGGAGGTTAATTGACTATTCAGCATTTTACTTTGGTGGCCTTCTCCCTTGTCTCTTACCAGGATGCTGCAAATGAGCTTATGTTTTGATGCTTATGAGGATCAATGATTCAATGCAAGCTCAAAGCGTTTATGGCCACAATGTTACAATTATTTGTGAATACACCTAAAAGATATTTCTATTTTTTATAAGACTTGAGAAGACATGAATGGAGCTATTTTATTCTTCATTCTTTTGAATTTGTGAAAGTTGGCATGATCATATTGGAGACTTCAACAGTTGTTTGGCTTTTGTGGCTTTTGACATGATCCTAATGGAGGGTCACTATTATTCATGAGTTTTTTTTTTTTTCCTTTCTCTGATGTTGTGCCTTAGAGACCAAGACATCGATGTTGGAAGCTTCGATATTGATCTGATGTCAGGTTCCTTAAGATCTCAAGTCAGTAACAGTCTGGGGCTACCGTGTCCACGCCGGCATTGTTGGGTCACAAGAATGTGATTTCGTGTGTTAATTGCACAACAAGGCGATGCTCCAGGTTTGTATTATAAATCATCTGGACATGACAGTATGTATACTGTTGAAGTTCACAAGGTAATAGTGTGTAAAGGGGAAAAGGGCTATAGGAGAAAAACTGACACTACTACAAAAAGGCCCTAAGGGGACACATAATATAGGGACAATTGAAAGATGTGTGCCTCTAAGTGAGCAATAGGTACATAAGAAGATATGTGTGCCTTTTGTTAGAAAAGGGACACATGAAGTGTTCCCATTTGATAAAAATACCACATACACATTGCAAATATGTAATTCTAATCTCCACATTCTCTCTCCTCTGTGAAAAGGGACAGAAGAAGTGTCCCTATGTGATACAAATACCACATACGCACTGAGATACCTATTTTATCTCAGTCTCTTTCCCCTTCCATTGTGTATTGTGTCTCTGATCAAAAGACAGAGAAAAGGAAGTATATATTCGGGTCAACTCTCTCCACTTCTTCACAACCTTTCGCGCCAACACACACATCTCTTCCCTCCATTTCTATCTCATTCTTACCCAGATCTATTTCTCTCTCATTCTTACCCAGATCTATTTCTCTCTCATTCTTCTCCCTCCACCCAAATTGTTCTTCTTAATCAATAATCAACGTTTTACTCATCGCAACTACCACCACGTGTCCTTGTTTCTAGTATTCTATCAAGTTCCCAGGTTATCTGAGTCTCCGGAATCGATCCCGTTCCAAACTGCCATCTCACCAATTTGTTCGTGGGTATGCAAAGAGCACCAAGCCTCACTTCCCTAGCCTCTTCTTGTTTGCCTTCAAAGGTGCTTCTCATTCCTCAATGATACCGTCAGTTTGAAAGTAGAAAAGTTAATTCTCATGTTTAATGGGTTTATTGGGTTTCAGTTATTAATGAAAATTACTAATTAAATTTGATAGTTTGGGACATTTTAGAGCAAAATTTTGATTCAGTTCTTCCAAAGCTTGATATCTCTTCTTTGTGCCCACCAACTCTATATTTAAGTTTATCAATGTTTCTTTGACGTTGTGCACTGAAAGTTATAGTTCCCTTGTTCATTTATAATTGGACTTGTAATCTGAGTGGAATACTTATTTTAGGTCGAAATTTGGGTTCTATTATCAATTGTCAATTCATACATTGTTCCCTCTGAAGTTTGAAAATTGTTTTGGAAGGATATTTGTGTTTTTCAATACTATTGTGAATTTGAAATGTGAGTTCAGTACAATGAAATTTGAATGTTGAATAAAGCTATGGTAATGTGATTATGATTTACAGCATTAGGCTGTCAACAAATTTCTCCATCCTAAGTTTGAAAGGCATTTCAGTTGTTGAGCTGGTTTGTTTCTCATTTATGTTTCTGATTTGATTAGATTCATATTCAGTAATGCTTTTAATTGTTATGTTGAAATTTCTTCCACTTATGTCACTGTGGAAATTGTTTGAAAGTTTTGCTTTTCTGTAGGTTGTAGATTTGTGGGTTCATTGGCAACTTTGTCTCTATATAATTCAAGGTCTCAGGCTTCTCAAGAGTGGATGTCCCTTACACTACAATCTAGAGCTATGACAACGATGGTGTTGTACAATCATTCTTATTAAAAACCATTGCAGCTGAAAGGTGCCCCTTTTCTTCTGCTGCCTCATTTTCAGTATTATGGATAAAGAATGGGTATTTTTGCACCGGCGTAGTGATGAATATTTGCTTGGCCTTCGACCTTTCATCTCCCATGCAGTGGCTATTGCTGGGATTGATGGAAACATCAAGTGTCCGTGTAAAGTTTGTGGTAATAGACATCAGAGATCAGCTACAGATGTTGAAGATCATCTACAGATAAGTGGAATGGATGATATTTATGCTAATGGTATCTGGAACAAGCATGGCGAGACAGTCCCTAATGTAACTGATGAAATTCACCATATGTTTCAGAATGAGGATATGTCCAGCTTGTTGGCTGATGCCTTTGGGATGCATGATTATATGGCTGAACCAGATGTTGTTGATGAATAGTCCTCTCCTCCACATGGGCCAACTCCCTATGCTGCCAAGTTCTTCAAAATGGTCGAGGAGGCCCAAACAGAATTGTATCCAGGTTGTGGCAAATCAAAACTATTATTTTTGGTTCGTTTGTACCAGGTCAAAATTATGTTTGGTATGAGTGATTCATGCTTGAATGCAATGTTGACCCTCATAAAACAGTGGTTCCCAAATGTGGATTTGCCTGAATCCTTTTACAAGGTGAAGAAGTTCATTACTGACTTGGGTTTGACATATGAAAAAAATTGATACTTGCCCGAACGATTGTATGTTGTACTACAAAGAACATGCCAATGATACATCCTGCCATGTCTGTGGATCTTCTCGTTACAAGAGAGTTGCAGATTCTGAGAATCCAAGTCGTTCTCGAGTTCCTCAAAAGGTATTACGGTACTTCCCATTGGGCCCAAGACTTCAACATCTTTACCTGTCACGATATACAGCTAAGTCCATGATTTGGCATGCTGAACATAGACCGAAAGATGATGTTTTGAGACACCCGGCAGATTCCAAGGCATGGGAGCAACTTGACAGTATTGACCCAACATTTGGAAGTGAAGCTCGCAATGTTCGCCTTGGTTTGGCTAGTGATGGTTTTAATCCATTTGGCACAATGAGTCAATCTCATAGTACTTGGCCAGTTGTAATGTCAGGATACAACCTTCCACCTTGGCTCTGCATTAGAAACCATACCTTATGTTGTCTTTGCTTATTCCTGGCCCTACAAGCCCCGGTAATAATATAGATGTCTACCTTCGGCCTTTGGTGGATGAGTTGAAAATTCTATGGGAAGAAGGGATACCAACCTATGACGCATTTAAGAAGGAAAAATTCAACATGCGGGCTGCTGTTATGTGGACCATTAATGACTTCCCAGCATACGCTATGCTTTCCGGTTGGGGTACTAAGGGATATAAAGCATGCCCTCATTGTGGCCATAGTACCAAGTCTTATTGGTTACCTAATAGTCAAAAATGTTGCTACCTAGGACATCGAAGATGGATTCCAATTCTGCATAGGTTTCAGAGATGGACAGTAGCATTCGACGGCCACCAAGAACATCAGTTACCCCCCATTACCATGACAGGTGCACAATGTTTGCAAGAATTAAGCAGTTTGAGATTTAAGTTTGGCAAAAACATAAAACAATCAGAGAAAAACCCAAAGCGCAAGCGATCAGCTGTGGAAAAGCCCTATGATGGACCCTGGAAAAAGCAAAGTATATTTTATGAGCTGCCATACTGGAAAGATCTACTATTGAGACACAATCTTGATGTGATGCACATCGAGAAAAATGTCACGGATAGTGTGTTGGGGACCTTGTTGTCTATTGATGGAAAAAGCAAGGATACCTATAATGCTCGTATGGATTGTGTGAATCTTGGGATTAAAAAAAAATTGCATCCAGAGAGTGAAGGGGCTAGACCTCTGAAGGCAGCCTTCAACATGAAGACTGAGAACATGACCATGATTTGTGAAGTATTGGCTTCAAGTAAGCTTCCTGATGGAATAGCCTCTAATATTGCTAGATGTGTTAGAGTTGGAGAGAGAAAGTTAATAGGCCTTAAAAGCCATGATAGCCATATTATAATGCAGTATTTGCTTCCCCTGGCTATCCGGTATGCTCTCCCTAAATATGTTGCAAGGATCTTTATAGAGCTAAGCTCATTTTTTCGCATCTTGTGTACTAAGGTGGGAACTGTTGGCACTTTCAATTCTTTGTCAAAACGGATTGCAATAGTTTTGTGCTTGTTAGAGCATTTAATGCCTCCAGCCTTCTTTGACGTCATGGTTCACTTGCCAATCCACCTAGCTGATGAAGCTGCCATTGCTGGTCCAGTACATTTCAGATGGATGTTCCCAATTGAGAGGTGATCTATTATGCTACTTTCAGCTTAGCTTTATATTTGCATTAAATTAATTTGCAAGTATAGTTCACTTGTTTTAGACTTACATAACTTATTGTTTGAATCAGAGTTAAATGCCTCCTGCCATTTTGGTTTTCCTAGAACTGCAAATCAATCGTTGCTTTATGGTAGAAGATAAAGGAGCTAGATAAATATGTTTATCTCATTAGGTATTCTGTTATGTCATGTAATGCCTCTGGTGATTTTTCAAACTTATAGTAAAGCACACAGAAAATGCTAGCTCGCTGTTTGCATGAATTAGCTGCAAAGATATTCCTTATTCATATCTCAGAGACATTGTTTCATCTTTTCTATGCCTTCCAAGGAATTAAATTTGGTTTGGGCTATCCCAAGACCCTCATCTTAATAATTGGTTTCTCATTAACCCGTCTCACCATAATATATTGATGTAATATTACAATGCAGATTTTTAGGAACACTCAAGAAATATGATCTAAACAAAGCTAGGCCTGAGGGCAGCATTGCAGAAGCTACATTGTGGAAGAATGCCTATCATTTTGCGGCATGTATCTTGGTGATACCACAGTGGGACGTATAAATCGGCCGGGGCGGAATGCTGATTTAACTGACAGTGGAAAACGTGTTGGGCTATCTGTGTTTGCAAATCCTGGAAGATCACTTGGTGAGTTTAAATTATTCCAGCTAGATGATGCGGAATGGAATAGGGCACATCGTCATGTCTTGGACAATACACCTAAAGTTTGGCCATATAAACGGTGAGATTAATGTATTTGATATATCTGAATTACATAACAAAAATCATTCCTCAAAATTATTTCCATTCCAAGTTATATATTTTTGTTAACTGGAAGTTCAATTTGGTATAGTACAGCGATTTTTCAAAATGAATTTTAAATTACATAATTATGAAATGATGCTGAGTAATAGGCTTGCTTTTGGTACAGAGTTGTGGCTCTGCTGAATATTGTTCCAATGTATTGTAAATATGAGGATATGTATTCAAGTGTTTCAATTAGGAATGTACTACAAGATGGGCTCCAAACAGCACGTAAACTTTGGTGATAATGGTCTATAATGTTTGATGTTATTTCTATCTAAAGTAGAATTCCAATCATCCCTCATGCATATGACGTATACTTTTGTTATAGGAGCATCTACATTCCTTAATGTACTATTTGAATAGGGTTGTTCTTGTACTATTTGAATAGGGTTGTTCTTTCCTGGCTTGTTTAGTTTCCATATTGTGAACACTTTCCTTTATATCTCAGTTCCTAAAAACAATATTTTGGTTGCTAGGGAGTATGTTGAACGTGAGACAAGCAATATAGGCCCACGTGTGAGTGCAATGGCTGCGGCTAATCAAGCAAATTGCTCTTTCCCTGCATACTTTGGCGACCTGGTAAGTAATTTTCACATATAGCACGAGTTAATTGTTAGTAGACATCATCCCTCATGAGTTCTTGTATCGCATAATAATATTGGAGTATTTATTAACACAGATTGATGACGATTACATGAATGGAGTTGGTGATATTAGTGAGGATTTTTTAGCCCTAGCTAGAGGTCCTACCCGGTGGGCTAGGCGTTGGACCAAGTATATTATGAATGGATATAGGTTTCATGTTAAATCTGTTGACGATGGTAAAATACAGAATAGTGGCGTGTTTGTCGAAATGGAGACAGATAATTATGCTACGGTCAATGATCCTAATCCTAAGTCTGATATGGTGGAATACTATGGCATATTAAAAGATATAATAGAACTGAACTATCGGAATGGCCGTAAAGTAGTTTTATTTGATTGTGATTGGGTGAACGGAAGGCTTCATCGAAGTGGAATTAAGAAGGATGATTTTGGATTCACCATGGTAAGCTTTGAACGGTTGCTACCACCTCCGGACACTTTGGTTTTTGGTGGACAAGCACAGTAGGTGTTTTATGTGCAAGATCCAATTGAGAAAGAGTGGCATATTGCGGTGAATACAACGCCTAGAGATTTCTTTGCTATGGGGATGACCACAAATCATGACCTAGTACCGCCACAAGAGTTGGACAATTCAATGATGGAGGATGATGAAGTAGAGGGAAGATGGGATATGACAGACATTCCGACAGCCGAAGACCAGATGTGTTCTGAAGGTGAACCATGAATTTCCAGTTTCCAAGTGCTTTATGTCTTGTAAAATTATGTGTCATTTTGTTTATATTGAATGAGCCTGATTCAATTTGTAGACATCGATTAGTTTCACCTTATATCAGTCCATTGATGAAGCTGGTGTAATGTGTACAATGTGTAATGTAATGAAGTTTTTGGTACGTTTACCAAATCTAGTTATTATAATTATTTCGGGAAATTTTTTTTTTTATGAGTTATTCCAAATGAGGATGCATGATAGACTCTTTTGCAGGTTATTAAGTGTCGATTGATCAACATGATGCCAAAGGAAATGTAATCACAACATGATTTTTTTTTTTTTTTTTTGAATATATATTCACAACATGATTTAGACTACCCCCAACGTTAGGAACCAAAAAAGTAAGAAAACAAAATGCATACACTACCCTAAGTTGAATTTGTGAACATAAACTGACCTTATTTCTAAAATATTGACTCTTGATTTATATGTGTTCACCACGACCAACCATTTTTTTCGTCCCAATCTCTTTCACTAGCTTCTTCTTTAACCCTACCTTCATTGATTGTAGTTCCAGCCTTGTTAGATGTCATGCTACAGACTTCTCCCTCACTTTCAGCATATTGGTCTCCATGATAATGAGCAGTACTAATAATCTCTGTTTCACCACTATTTGAATCTGTTTTCGGTTGTAGGTGTGCAGATGGAGTTAAATGAGGGTCGGTGCGTGGAATATTTGAAGCCGCACGCGGTGGCGTTCCAAATTGAAACACACCATCATTTGGGTGAGGCCTTGCATGTTGTCTACGAGCATCATCGATAGCTTGTTGGATACGCTCTTGTGATGTTTGTAGTGTGGGGACTAAGATTCTTAACATGTCTCGTGCATCGATGTGTGGCGGATTAGGAAGGGCCGCACTGGACGAGTTAGCAGGAGAGTGTTCACGTTGATTTCTCTCATTCGGTGCATCATCGTAATATAGACGACGAGATGATTTAGCACCGCGCTTCATTATTTCACTATATTAAGAAAACGAAAAAAAAATTAAGTTCAAATTTAAAGGAGATTTCTAAATGAAAAGTATATATTAAAAAAAAAATTGTATTATCAAAATCTTGATGAAGACTTCGGAAAGAAATTTAAAGCCTTAAGACATCCACTAGTAACTAGCTACTACTAACCTTCAAAGAAATTGTCGATGCACTCGATCCAAAGACTGATTTCTAATGTGTGGAATTTCTTGTGGGTTGGGACTTTGGAATGTTATTTATACATGCATTGGCCAACGTTGGTTGGGCTAGAAAAAATAAAAGATCATTTAATACTTTTTCTGTTCACCGTATAACAATTATAAATATAATGAATTAGGCTCATTGGAATCTCTTTTTAATAAAGAGATGAGAATATTGCAGCCTTACAGTATCACAAGCCAAACAGTTCCAATGCTAGGTCTTTTCGTTGTTTGCGATAAGAGCGGGATAGTGCAAGATTCCGCCAAAAATTTTGGCTTCCCGCATATAATTTTTGCTTCAAAAATCAAAAGATGGACACGCGTGCTTAATTGCTTATCATTCTGTCAATCAAACGAAAGGTGGACCTTCGTCATCTGCACACGAGGATGGGTTTCTTTGTTTTGGGCGAAACCACTTTTTCAGAAAATTAATCTTCATCAAGTCGTCAATCCTAGAAGGCAATAGGCAAATTGAAAAGCTGGAAAAAGCATCTACAATCGTGCTTATCTTCAAAGGTGTCGGCTGGTAGAGGTTTGTCCGATATCTTTTACATATATTTTACTTTTAGCTCTTTATATATGGTTTGTCTGATCTATCTGCCTAAACTCTTAATTAACTTGTGCAATTAGATCTTTATGGCGTTAATGGCATGATTGTAATGGACGTTGTGCACTGAAAATTGTTTGATGATTGTTGGTGGAATAGTTGAATAACGGGACATGATGAGTTAATAGTTAAGCAATCTTTATTTGGTGTGTTGCTGTTGGTTACTTTTAAATCATATGGGTATAGGGTTTACTCATTCATCTGGAACCATATATGAATATATGCAAATAACAATTGTAGGTTTCAGTAATCTGATTAATTGTTATGTGCAGATGAGTGATTATAACTTGCAACTCTTAGGTAACGTATCTGAAGTCAATGATAGCCAAGTTGTTAGCCAACACACACAAAATGACGAAGAAGACGAAGAAATTCTTATGAGGATGATTATGGGAGATCATAACATGACACCAAACCATGCTGATCGCGTGGTGAATGAGATGAATGCATCTAGAGGATCTGTTAATAGAAATATCGGAGATATGAGATCAAAAACTGGACATGGGACCAAGAAGAGGGCTGGAAAAATCAAGAAACACAGGGGTAAAAATAAGGTTAACTTTGGTCCTTATGGCTCTGAGAAGATGCTGTTTAACAAGTTTGGGCAGTCGGTTGCACCAGCTGAAACTGTTGCAAGGTTCTCAAGGTATGTAGGATCACTTGCAAGAGAACCTTCTATGTTTCCAATCAATGTACCTGACTTCAGGAATTTTAAAGGGACCG
Organism: Rosa chinensis; assembly: GCF_002994745.2. Lineage (NCBI taxonomy): Eukaryota > Viridiplantae > Streptophyta > Magnoliopsida > Rosales > Rosaceae > Rosa > Rosa chinensis. Next base: position 33,917,563 of record NC_037092.1, read on the forward strand.
GAAGGGTTGAAAGTGCATGGGCAGAAATAAAGGTAATATGCATGATCTCTTACTAACTGAAATATGTACTTAATTTTATGAGGATGATTATTTACTTGTGGAGTTTGTATGTAGGCAAAAATAGATTGGTCTGAGCCACAAACCTTGGCAATTATGAAAAGAATTCAGAAGGTAGTGAAGAAGAAATTAAATGCACGTTGGAGAAAACACAAGCACAGACAAAGGACATGCTGAACGATTTGTATGTCCATATGGGGATGTGAATCAACTACAATGGCGTGCATTGGTACTTCATTGGGACAAATTTGGTGAGGTACAGTTTTCCCCATAACCATGATAGCCATTTTCGATCTCTATAGTTTTCAGCTTATAAATATAATGACAACTAAAAATGAATTTGGTGGTTTGAAAACAATAGAAAAAATCAGTGACTACCAAGAAGAATAGAAGTCAGTTGAAGGTGGCTGCAAACACCGAAACAAAGACATTTGCCCAAATACGATATGAATGGGTGAGATTTTAATTTTGGTCGATCGCTTGAATGGTCCAAATCTGGTATGGATCTTTTAATTGAAAACATGATATCAAAATTTCCATATAATGATAGTCATACTTATTTGGACAAATAATGCATGGCTGTTGTGATTAGTGTTACTCCTTTTATGGAAAGTTAAAATATTTCGTGCATAACCTTCTTCACAGATTGTTGAGGTATAATATATATATATATATATATATATATATATATGTATAGCCCACATGTTCAACATCTGGTCATTTTCAATTAAAACAGAAACAAATTAATCAAAATGCTATGCAATTACTAAGGGATACCATGTCACTAGTAATAGTACTACTGGACATATATGCATACTAGTAGTTAAGTTGTAACAATTATTATCAGTTCATCACATATGAAAGCATGCTGCTATATAATTAAAGTGCATTTCATTTTCAATTAAATATATGAAAAATCATCTTCTAAAGAGTTTCGGTTCTCGAAAATCAATAATGGTATTTAACTTATGGGTATATGTGTGTGTGTTCATACAAAAGTATTCATGTCTCTGCATCTAAGGGCTGGAAGTAGGAGTGGTTTCTTGTTAACCATGAATGGACTAATCATTTCAGTACAAATGGATCAAGTTCAGACCATCAACATGATAATGGTCTCTTGTAGAGTAAAAGTCTGAAGCTTACATGTTTTGGCCTATTCCCAGATTTTAGTAATTCAATGTGCGGTTTGGAAAGAGTTGTTTTTTGGCAATAATGTATTTAGTTACTTCTCTCATCAATTATGAAGTTAAAAAATGATTCAATATGGCATTGCTTTTTGGTACAAGCTTCTCAAAAATTTTGACAACATGGTATAATAGAGTTAAAAGGTGTATGCATAGCTGCCTTCTGATCCTAAAATAAATTCATTGTGCCTTCTGATCCTATTGTAACCTATTGATTGAAAAGTGTATTCATAGCTCCATTCTCATCTCTTTACATCATAAGGTGCTTGTTTAGTTTACTTATTGTCGCTGCACTTACAATGAATTTCATTTTAAACATAAATATTAAAAGCATGCCTTTAGCTTTTACGGAAGATTGTTCAAACAATCTGTTCATGATAAAACACATCTTCAAGAACCACTGGGGCACATTTTCAAGTGATTGTACTTGGTTTTGCATCTATAGTTCTGGATTACATTTGTGGTTGATTATACACCATCATGGATTGGCAGGAACTTGCAAACGAAGGGAAAGAAATAGATCGCTGCACATTCTGGAGATTGATTCACAGCAAACCAAATAAAGACTGTACTGGGACCGTGCCAATTAATGATGAAGCAGAAAAAATCTTTGTAAGTGTTGTGATATTGGTTGTAGCTTAGTATATATGGTAGCTTAGTATACATGGTTGCTTATTTCTGTAATTAGCTTACTTTAAATTAGTTTCTGATTTTGTTGTAGTTGGAATTGGATAAGCTTGAGCAAAGGGAGCGCTTAAATGGTAGGGAACTCAATATAGACTTATTGAATGAATTGTTTTGTGAGCAATTTGGACCAGAGACATATAATGCAGTTTGAGGGTATGGACTGGGAGTAGAGTGGGTTAATGTTCCTGGAATACAAACTGCAAAGCCAGCAGTTTCTTGCGATGTAGCATCACTTCAGTATGAACTTGAAGCCTCACTTGCTGAGATCACGAGGTTGACAAAGGAAGCAGCCAAAAAGGATGAGCAATTGCAAGCTGTCCAAACTCAATTGAATAGCATTGAAACTCGTATTGGCAATCCCTTACATAGTATAATAAGTGCTGGACCTGATACCATTAAGAAGCTTATAGCAGCACTTTCTGATATCGCAGAGAAGCAACCTCAATCAATCCAAGAAATGCAATCAACTCCAATGGAAGGGTATGTGACTTTACTTGGACAATAGGATGGAAACTGTAGGAAGTTTGTTTTGAAGCATATTGCTGGTATCTATGATTCATCTCTAAGTTAGTATATTTTGGGTCATTTTATTGACATATTGGAGATGAACTATATATATTTTGGGTAATGGCTTCTGCCATATTAGATATAGCAATACTAGCTTGGGTTAGAGCGGAGGAGAACTAATAATGTAATTATTATGGTCTGGGAGAACAATGACCACTTTTGTATATTGCTCTTGGATGAATGAAATTTGTGTAGGAAAGCTAATATTCGGATTTATGTTTGAAAAGTTGATTGAATGTACAAATGTGATTGTGTATTGTATAACACCATATGTATGCTCATGTTGGAGATATATAGGCACACATGTTACATTTGTCCCCAATTGAAATAATAGGTATTTGTATTTATGTAAAAGGTGGTATACAAGGACCCACTAGAATATGTTTTTGTATTTGTGAACAGTACAAGTATATATCATTCAATATGTATTTGGATGAAGTAGAATACATGGGTCTATATGGGGACACTTGAGCTTGAGATATGTGTGCCATTTAGCAATAGGAACACACGCAATAGGCACACATATGATATATGTCTCTATAGCTCAATGGAACACATATTTGTCCCTATAGGTATCAAAAGGCACACATATTATTAGTCCCCTTAGGCCCTTTTTGTAGTAGTGTGAAGACAATTGCTTTCCAAAACAATCATATTGTTTGCTTCAACTTTTTTAGCTGTACATATATGACTGGTGATTACATTGGACCGAATATGTCAAATGAACCCTCATCTGCTTTCTGTCAAGCATTTCTGAGACGTTATGATACTTTTTTCCCACTCAAACACACCAAATCTATCTATATACTGTGTTGACGAAACATGAAATTCTGATGATTGTTTTCCTAGCAGATATGAAAATATAACTAAATGGTGATTCACAAGCATGGAGTTCTTCCATCTTCTGGGAATCAGTGACTTCCAACATCGGATCCTTCCATGGCTGGTCAAGTGACCTGCACAGATTGTATGACCAGACCATTAGTTTTTATTAATGGTATCAAGGGGCACATAAAACACACTTTACAAGACACCAAAATAGGCCAGAACATCAGTTTACAGACACCAAAATCATTGAGGAATCTGCTATTCCCTTTAACAAATGTCAGTTCGGTCGAACAAAATTTTAAATTTTTTATTTTTTTCCATCAAAGTCACTTTCCTCTACTAGTTAGACCTACAGGGAGTCCTGGAAAATGTCCAACAAAAGTACTGCCTTGTTTAACTTCGAGTCTTTGACATTAAGAAATGTTAATATATATATATATATATATATATATACAGAAAGAAAAACAGGTTGAGCAACAGTATATATTACCATCTCAAGGCAGGATTAGCTTCATTAGGGCAATGCATCTTCAGCCAAAGCAATTGGACGGTTTCATTTTCATGCAAGAAACCTGAACCAGAAAATCATGTAGTGTGTCAAGTGTAAATCTAGTTGTCAGGCACATGCACCTGAGTGGCTGAGTGTGTGCGTGTAAAACATTCAGCCAAGAAAATGGTTCCTACAAGATTAGCCATCTCTCTTGTTAATCACCCCAGCATCCCAACAAAATGCGAGCAGCAATGGCTGCAGCCATCTAAACTTTAAAAAGAATAGTCCTAAAATCGAATTTGTTAAGCGTCTAGGCAATTGAGTTGCTACTCTCTCCATGGAAATTTACAACAAAGCCACAGAAAACATACACCATGCCCCTTAGACCGCACTCCCTGATCTTTTCTATTTGGATGACATTAGGTTCTGAAGTAAAGTGCATGACCTTATAAAAATCTAGTTTGTATAAAAAGACAGGAACTAATCATTCCAGGAACTCCCCACTCCCCCATGTTCTACTGAAACACTCAACCGACAGATGCCAAATGCATAATCAATCAAATGTATGATACCTGCATAAATGGAGGCACTGGAAAGGAGAAGACTGGGGGCAGCAGCGACAGACGGGAGCATTTCGTAATTTGTTCCAGAGAGCTGTTGAAGGTACAGAATTGCTGATGCCAAGATCTCTTCACAACCATATCCGTTTCGGCCCCTTTCTCCACATGCCTTGTCAGCATGAGTTATTGAAGACTGCATACTTTTTAAATTCAAACATTTTGAGAACTCAGGATCCACGTCACTGGATGTCCAGTCAAGCTTCCCAAGAATTACAGTTGCAGTTAGCCAACACAATAGTTTTGAAATCAAAGAATTCTTATACACCTCTTTTTCCTCTGGAATAGTAGTGAAACATTGATGAGATTCATTGGAATGAAGCATAGTTGCAGAGTCTGCTTCTACAGCACTGGAAATTGCCCACATGATAAAACTTGACAGCTTTTCACCACTCTGGAACATTTTCAGAGAAAATTTTCACTGTTCATAGTATAATCAAAAGAAACCGGTAAAGACTAATCTTGCAGTCTGCGAACAAATATGAGTAAATAGAGGATACTGTTGTCACTATAAAATTACCATTGCATATCATATATCTTCGAAATTGAGTTCAATTCTGTTGATGTGAGCAATCTTGGGCCAATCTTCCCCTGTCTCTCTCTGGCAACGTTGTTCTAGTAAAGGACAATTCTGGATGTCCAGAGAAGAAAGGGAAGTGGGTAGCCCTTCATCTGGCAAGCACCGGAGTTCAGGGCAATTGTGAATATCCAAATGTTTAAGAGAGGTGAGTTGTGTAAACCCCTTGCCGTCCAGCTTCGAAATACCGCAGATATGGAGTCGTGAGAGAGTGGGGGGCAGCAGCCCCTCGTCTGGAAATGAATCTACAACTTGTTCACATCCCCTCAAGTCGACCCACAAGATTTCAAGAGAGGTGAGTGTTGGTAGACCCCACTGCATACGGTTTCCAATGAGTTTCTTGCAGCGCCAGATGTAAAAGTCTACCAACTTAGACGGCAGTCCCCCTTCGGGAAATGATTCCAGTTCTGGACAATCAAATAGATCCAAGTAGCCGAGAGATGGGAGAATGTTGTGCATGTGTTGCGGCAATGACCTCAGTTTCTTGATTTCCATGGTCTTCAAGTTGGGCGCATTCAGCCCTCCATCTTGAAAACAAACAAAATTTGGGCATGAAGATATTGTGAGTCGGACAAGGGAGAGGACTACTGTAGTGGAATGAAGAGATTCTACATTCACATCCTCCAAATCGAGGCTTTCGAGCTTTGGGAAGCAGGATAACATGAATGCCCCGGTTACCTCGGGACAAGATTTCAGACGAAGATTGGGAAAAGGCTTAGAACCCACAGTCACCACTCCATTAAATCCTTCAATCTCAAGCTCTTGGAGGGAGGGTAGCTGCTCAACTGAAGGCAAGGACAAACAATTTCCGCAAACCAGAAGTCGAAGATGAACCAGATTAGATAAACTAGAAAGATCTTCCAACCAACCTGGAAATCTTGTGCCGCCATAAGATCGAATCTCGAGTTTTTTTAGGTTTGTATGAGGTTGGAGGTTCTCCAGCACGTCTCTATCTTTTTGCGTATCGTCGGTGTCACCAGACTTGCCTCCCCATTCCAAAACTAATTCATCCAAATACTTCTTCTTCCTCATATTGGTCTCCAAGGCATCTGTGACATGCGCAATATTGCGAAGCCCCGAGATGCATAGTGTTCCGCGCAACTGCTGAAGCTCTTTAATCTCCACAATGTTACCACCAGTGTATTTGTCTAGGACAAACTTACCTCTTATTGTTTGGAGATCTTTCATTTTGCCCATCCTTGGTGGCATCTTTTCTATCTTTGTGCCTCTAATATCGAGATGACGCAAGTTGATTAATCTTCCCAAATCAGTTGGCAACTCAACTAGAGATTTACAAGCGCGCAACAACAACGTCTGTAAATTATATAAAGTACACATTTCATCAGGTAACTTTTTAATTGATGTGTGAGACAAGTCAAAGTGCCTTAGATGCTTCAACTTGCTAATTGAACAAGGCAGCTCACCAATTTTGTGTACTGATAAATTGAGCACCCTTAAACACTGAAGCTTCAGGAATATATCAAAATCTAAGTTGGGACGCTTGTAGTTACATCTTGATACTAGAAAGGTTCTCAAATACTTGGCTTCACACAAACTGTCCCATTGATCAATTGCGGCAGATGCATCCATACACGAAAAGTGGCGACTCTTGCTGACATTTTCCAATACGTCATCATTGTTCTCCAACCTAATACAGAACTCTCCAGAGACAAAGTTTGCTAAGTCATGGATAAGGTCATGCATTGTGAAAATTGGCTTATCAGAATACTGCTGTGGTACATGTTGAAAAAATGACCTTGACACTAGATCATCAAAGTAGTTCTCTCCGACTTGTTCTAATGTAGTCTTCGATTTCGACGGTAAGAGATCTTCAGCCATCCACAGCAACACCAGTTTCAGTTTGTGAAACTCATAATCTTGAGGAAATATGGAACAGTAAGCAAAACAACGCTTCAGATTCGGAGGTAGATAATGGTAGCTCAACCATAGAGCTGGCAAAATGCCATTCTTTTTATCTAGCAACTCCCATATGTCATTGTTCAACACTTCTTCCCATTTCTCAATATTTGGTTCAGAACGTAAAAGACCCCCAAGTGATTTTGCAGCTAAAGGGAGTCCTTTACACTTTTGAGCAATCTGTTTTCCAATCACTTCAAGCGACAGATCTGCAGTAACACCTGCATTCTTGAAGGCATGTTTTGAGAACAACGACCAGCAGTTTTCCTCAGATAGTTGCATTAGATGTTGACTTTGAAGGGTACCTATAATGCCTGCAACATCTTCATGACGTGTTGTGACAATGATCTTACTTCCATGACCTCCACTCTCAAAGGGTCGGCTTAAGAGATCCCACTCGTCATTAGTCACAGTCCAAACATCATCAAGAACAAAGAGAAATTTCTTCCCCGACAACGTCTCCTTTAGTTTAACTTGAAGCATGTTTAGGTCTGTGATATTACAAGTTTGTGAAGTGACCGCCCCATAAAGTATCTGTGTTATTTTGATAACATCAAATTCTACTGAAACACAAGACCATGATTGATGGACAAAATGTTGCTCGACTCTGTCATCGTTGTACACGAGTTGAGCAAGAGTGGTCTTTCCAAGCCCACCCATGCCCACAATTGGAAGCACATCTGTCTTATTTCCAGTTATACCATCCGCTAACAATAACTTGATAATGGCCTCCTTTTCTTCATCCCTTCCATATACACTGGACTCTTCCACCAAAGAAGTTGTGGGCAGTCTTCCTTGTGGTCTATCTTTAACACCCTCTTTCAAATCAAGCACATCTTTTTCGTTGACAGTAAGTTCTAATCTGTCAAGAATGTCCAGAATCCTGGGTTCCAGACTTTCGTCAAGTTCATGAATGGAAGTAGAACTAAACTCGAGTACCTGATTTGTGCGGCTGCTCCCAGAATCCTCTACTTCCATCTTGCAACGCAGAGCTTCAGTCTTGATTTCATCCAAAAGGTCATCGGCATGATAGAGAACATCTTTAAGCTCAGTAAGCCAATCCCTGACTCTAGAGTTTCTGAGTTGCTTCTCCTCTGCATCATCAAGCAACTTATTAACCGACAACAACTTCATCTTCAACTTGTGGAGCAGCACAGCGGCGGTCTTCTTTCCTCGGATGAAGTCAACAACCGGACGAGAAGCCATCCTATCAAACAGAACAGCAAGAGAAGAAGAGAGAAAAGCTCCACCCACAACTTCCAGAGCCATGGTTTCCTGATTAGACAGAAAAGCAACGTGGTTCGTTAATTAGTAATGATTCTCAACATTCATTTTGAACTAGATTTAACATATTTTCAAGACTGCAAGTAGTACCTATCAAAACAAGCTTCAGATATGATCGCCTTTGCAAGCTTCCTGTGATCTATGTTGCTCCGTTTACTCCAAGTTCCTAGTCCTCCTTTGCAAATGGAATGAGAGCTGAGTAAACATACAAATCAACAAGGGCAAAAGCAAGAGTCGGTTTCACTTGTGGGAAAAGCAGAGGAAATTTACGGAATGCGTACTGGTTAAAGACCTCTCTACTAGTGGAAAATGTGAAAGCATGTAGCTAATTGAGCACCGATTGACTGAAGGAGGCGGCCTCTCTACTCTTGCGAAGAAATGGCTGAGATTGATTATAGGTTTAGTCGTTTAGGACGTTTAGGTATTTGAGTGAGGAAAAATTCAGTGTATCTGATCCTATGGTAGAGATTTTGAGCCTTACATTAGGTCCAATAATACATGGATATCTGTCTCTTTTAACTAAGACGGGCCTAAATGAGCTTTTCCAACTTTGAAAAGCAGGGCCAGGCCCAAACCGTAACTTTGTAAATCCAAGCCTGGCCCGAACCATTTTGGCAAAAAAAAAAAAAAAATAGGGCCCAGCCCAAACGGGTAGGACTTTGACAAGCCGGTCCGGATTTGCGGTTTTTCAGACTCGGCGTTTAAGTCCGGTACCATCTGACGTAAGATCATACCTATTGCACAGCAATGGATATGAACTAGCTATTATATTCTGTATGCATCAGTTAATGTAAATAAGCTGTTTTGAATTCAAATATCAATACATTAACCAATATATATAAACTTATTAAGTAATCAAATTTAGTTTATATATTAGAATATCTGTTAAAAAATTTGAAATTCAAATGTGTGGTTATCCAGACAAATCTATTAGGATAGGAAGTTATTTTGACAGTTACTTGATGGAAGGAACTGCCATGTAACTGCTGTGTTCAACAGCTTTATATATAGAATGGTATTTGTATTTGATCCCTGCTAGAACATAAAAACGCTCTCATTGAGTTTGTCACATCAAGCAATAAAGAGAGATACAGTGTGTATCTAGGAGAAGATCAGATAGATAACGGCAGCAGATCACCAGATGGATAACGGCAACAATCCACCAAGTCAGTTTTATGATTTTATTTCATAACATTGATTTAACATTTGAGATAGGAGAGTTTCTATTGAGACCTCCAAATCTGCTCACTTGACCTCACTCTATTATGAATTATTAAATGACATATATAACCTACTATAAAATGACTATTAAGGACAATAATTATACCCAAAAAAATATTACATTTATTTTATGTAGACTTTTCAATTCAATAATATTAGATTGTATTCCTTATCATTTTCCTTATCTATTTTCATTTTCCAATTTCACTACATACTCATTATAGCATTCATATATATTTAATAAGAATTAAATATATAAAAATGTATTAAGATCATGTGACATAAAAATGTATGATATATATGTTGAACGCATATTGGTGAGGGAAAACAAAATTATTCCTCTTATGATTTATGACCCAAATCTATGTCAATCTATTATATTTGCAAAAAAAAAAATTAATGATGTGGTACAAAAAAATAAACATTAAAAAAGCGAATGATTTTTTTTAGAATAAAAACAAATGATTTTTTTTTTTGCACAGCTAAAATAGAAATTAAAAAAAAAAAATAGTTCATGGCATTTTGTTATTGATTAGACATTAATTTTTGAAACTCAAGTTTGATTAAGAAATGTATATTTAGTTAAGATTTATAGAGTGATTAAATCATTGAAATGACTAAATTATTTTATTTTAAAGATAATAATTTGTTTGCAAATTATATGAGTGAGGTTATTTGAGGAAGTTTAGTGAGGTTTAGTAAGTAAATTTAGTATTTGAAAATTTGATAAGAGGTGTAAAAAGCATAGAGGTTAAGTGAGTAAATTTGGAGGTTCCAATAGAAAAATAGTTTACTTGAGTTATATGTTTATGTTTCATATTGAATCTAATAATTGGTATCAGAGCAACTATGCTCAGATTTAGATCAATGTTTATTATAAGGCAAATTTATATATATCCTGGGACTTGATGATGACATGCTGTTGTTTATATAAATATGTCTGCATATCAATTAAAAACAAAGCGATAGTGACTTTTACTGATGTTATCTGTATAAACTGAGTATTGTTTTTATCGAATTATATAATGATTATTTGTTATATATAACATGTGAAAATTGTATCTAATTTCAGAAACTACTGCATATTTCATGTAGATTCATATTGCTGCCAAAGTAGCCATGATTATATTGATATATGCAATAGGCTAAATGAAATTTTCTTTTGAATGTGTTCTACATATGTATTCAATGCTATCAAAATAGCTGTAATGTATATGTATGAACATACATTCACAGAAGAAAACATGAAGAAAACTTGAAAAAATGACCTTGACACTAGATCATCAAAGTAGTTCTCTCCGACTTGTTCTACTGTAGTCTTCGATTTCGACGGTAAGAGATCTTCAGCCATCCACAGCAACACCAGATTCGGTCTGTGAAACTGATAATCTTGAGGAAATATGGAACAGTAAGCAAAACAACGCTTCAGATGCGGAGGTAGATAATGGTCGCTAGCTCAACCATAGAGCTGGCAAAATGCCATTCTTTTTATCTAGCAACTCCCATATGTCATTGTTCAACACTTCTTCCCATTTCTCAATATTTGGTTCAGAACGTAAAAGACCCCCAAGTGATTTTGCAGCTAAAGGGAGTCCTTTACACTTTTGACCAATCTGTTTTCCAATCAATTCAAGCGACAGATCTGCAGTAACACCTGCATTCTTGAAGGCATGTTTTGAGAACAACGACCAGCAGTTTTCCTCAGATAGTTGCATTAGATGTTGACTTTGAAGCGTACCTATAATGCCTGCAACATCTTCATGACGTGTTGTGACAATGATCTTACTTCCATGACCACCACTCTCAAAGGGTCGGCTTAAGAGATCCCACTCGTCATTAGTCACAGTCCAAACATCATCAAGAACAAAGAGAAATTTCTTCCCTGACAACGTCTCCTTTAGTTTAACTTGAAGCGTGTTTAGGTCTGTGATATTATTATTACAAGTTTGTGAAGTGACCGCCCCATAAAGTGTCTCTGTTATTTTGATAACCTCAAATTCTACTGAAACACAAGACCACGATTGATGGACAAAATGTTGCTTGACTCTGTCATCGTTGTATACGAGTTGAGCAAGAGTGGTCTTTCCAAGCCCACCCATGCCCACAATTGGAAGCACATCTATCTTATTTCCAGTCACACCATCCGCTAACAATAACTTGATAATGGCCTCCTTTTCTTCATCCCTTCCATATACACTAGACTCTTCTACCAAAGAAGTTGTGGGCAGTCTTCCTTGTGGTCTATCTTTAACACCCTCTTTCAAATCAAGCACATCTTTTTCGTTGACAATAAGTTCTAATCTGTCAAGAATGTCCAGTATCCTGGGTGTAGACACAAGAAATTTAATGAAAATAAAATTCATTGAATAAATCGGTCAATTTTTGAAATTTTGACTAAACAAGCTTAATTGGCACACGTGGCTCATATGTTACCAAAATTATGTGAGCTTCGAAGATGACACATGTCAAAAACACAAGTGATCCATTGATTGAATGACGTGGAAGCATCAATTGTGGAAACTTCAAATTATCGCTGATTGATTTTTGCTCGAGTAAAGCATTTAAAGCGGATTAATCGTATTAAACTGATTGATCTTGACAAAAATCAAGTATTAAATACAAATATCGATCAGATTAAATTGTTTAATTCTGATTGAAATCAAGTATTAAATTCAAATATCAATCAGATTAGATTATTTAAATTCTGGTTGAAATCGGGCATTAAATCAAATCGAAATTGATTGACATATTCCTTAAATAAAAGATAATTAAATCAATCAATTAAAACTGATTGATTTAATTACACAATTACGGAATGTGATTAATGCTATGTCATCGAGACGCCGATACTATAAATACCCCCTCTCAAATCAAGAGAAGGACTTCAGCCAAAAATAGAGAAGAAAACACTCTCAAAATTTCTGAAGACTCCCAAGCTCGTGTGAAGAACCATCAAGCTGCCAAATAGCCGGTTCCTCACCAACCTCAAGTTAAAGCGTTCGTCACGTGTCAACTCTCGTGACCACCGTCCAACTCAAGATCAAGCGTCAAGCCCTTGAGTGAAATTCATCGTCGGAGATCGAATCAGAGGATTATCAAAGATTGTAACCCACACTTAAATTAATAAAATTATTATTTTTTGTACACGTGCCTGCATCTTGTTTGTTTTCAGATTTCCGTGTTTACACTGGGTTCCAGACTTTTGTCAAGTTCATGAATGGAAATAGAACTAAACTCCAGTACCTGATTTGTGCGGCTGCTTCCAGAATCCTCTCCTTCCATCTTGCAACGCAGAGCTTCAGTCTTGATTTCATCCAAAAGGTCATCGGCATGATAGAGAACATCTTTAAGCTCATTAAGCCAATCCCTGACTCTAGAGTTTCTGAGTTGCTTCTCCTCTGCATCATCAAGCAACTTATTAACCGACAACAACTTCATCTTCAACTTCTGGAGCAGCACAGCGGCGGTCTTCTTTCCTCGGATGAAGGCAACAACTGGACGGGAAGCCATCCTATCAAACAGAACAGCAAGAGAAGAAGAGAGAAAAGCTCCACCCACAACTTCCAGAGCCATGGTTTCCTGATTAGACAGAAAAGCAACGTGGTTCGTGGTTCGTTAATCAGTAATGATTCTCAACATTCATTTTGAACTACTAGATTTAACATATTTTCAAGACTGTAAGTAGTACCTATCAAAACAAGCTTCAGATATGATCGCCATTGTATGGTAGAGATTTTGAGCCTTATATTAAATCCAATAATACATGAACATCTGTCTCTTTTAACTAAGACAGGCCTAAACGGGCTTTTTCAATTTTGAAAGGTAGGGCCCGCCCGAACCGTAATTCTGAAAGTGCAGGCCCGGCCCGAACTGTTTTGGCGACCAAAAAAATAGGACCCAGCCCAAATGGGTCAGGCTTTGACAAGCCGGTCCTAGTTTGCGGGTTTTTGGGCTTAAACGCCCAGCCCTACCGGTCCCTATAAAAGGTGGTATCTGTGGACTCAGTTCCTAATTAGACCGTCCTCATGGGTTTTATACATTTTCTATAATTTGTACTTGAGAAAATGTAATCTAATGTATAAACAAGGACATTCCAATGCAAACACAAAGCCACAAGTTGGGCAAAGGATGAAAGATCAGATGAGTAAAGAAATTTGAATTGGTCAAGTTTATAAAACATGAAACTTTCAAAGTTTCATGCCAAAGTGTCGCGAGACAAACTTCTGCTGCAAGAATTAAAGATTATAACATGATTTTCTAGTAATCTACTCTCATTGTCTCAAGAATATTACACTGAAATGAAAATAGAAAAAGGAAAAACGTTGAACATTGTTTCACAAATTCATTACTGCTTCAGTTCTTCTCTTCTACAGCACAGTAAGATATCCATTTCACTTACAGCAAGCCAGCAATCAATTAACAAGCACAAAAGTTTGCTTCCCTACACAATCTCAAAACCAATAACATAATCACATAAGTTCATTTGCAACAACATAACACAAAAGTAACGACGCAATCTGTGGTAAAATGACAATTGATCACAACTATAGTTTGATTATCAAATAAGAAACACAAAGTCATAAAGCCACATAGTTATGCAGTGTCATTACTCATTAGTCATTACCAATGCGCAACATTACTCATAGTTATGCAGTGTCATTACTCATCATGCACATGCACCTATAATAAGCATACCAATGCGCAACATGCATGTGCGTAAACTGAAAATTCATAGTGATGCAGCACCAGAAGGAATTATGAGAAAAATTGAACAAAGCTAAGTGAAACAGAATAAGGAGAAGATTAATGGGAAGAGTTTCTCAAGTTTACTCAGTAATCTGGCCACATGGAGCAATGGCCATTTTCTATAACGTCCAATAGAACTAGATCAAACATTTGTAAATAGTCACAGAGAGAGAGAGAGAGAGAGAGAGAGAGACAGAGAGAGAGAGAGAGATGGAAGCTTTGTTTAGCAGCATAAAAACCACAGCATAAGTTCCGACAAAAAGGAAGTTTTAACTAACCTTGTCCAACATCGACAGGAAATTTCTATCCAGAGACTCAGCAGTGGAATCATCTGGTTAGGTAATTACAAAGCACCTGAAGCCTATACAAGAATTCAAATGTAGAGGTCAAAATAATGATATTGTACAGAAATGAACAAATGCATTGAGAAATGATATGGTTATTGGCTAACCATAGAGTTTATAAGAAGCAGTTGAGAGGGGAATTCACTAACTAAACCAAGACAGAACAGAGAATTGGATAATTACCATTGCATATCATATATCTTGGAAATTGAGATAAATCTTGTTGATGTGAGCAATCTTGGGCCAATCTTCCCCTGTCTCTCTCTGGTAACGTTGTTTTAGTAAAGGACAATCCTCGATTGTTAGATCAGAAAGGGAAGTGGGTAGCCCTCCATCTGGCAAGCACCGGAGTTCAGGGCAATTGTGAATTCCCAACTTTTTAAGAGAGGTGAGTTGTGTAAACCCCTTGCCGTCCAGCTTCGAAATACCGTGGATATGGAGTTGTGAGAGAGTGGGGGGCAGTAGCCCCTCGTCTGGAAAAGAATCTACAACTTGTTCACATCCCCTCAAATCAACGCTCAAGAATTCAAGAGAGGTGAGTGTTGGTAGACCCCACTGCATACGGTTTCCAATGAGTTTCTTGCAGCACCAGACGTACAAGTATTCCAACTTAGACGGCAATCCCCCTTCGGGAAATGATTCCAGTTCTGGACAACAACATAGCGACAACCACTTGAGAGATGGGAAAAGGTTGTGCATGTGTAGCGGAAAAAATGACCTCAGTTTCGGACATATTGCGACTTGTATGGTCTCCAAGTTCGGCGCATTCAGCCCTCCATCTTGAAAACAAACAAAATTTGGGCATGAAAATATTGTGAGTTCGACAAGGGAGAGGAGTACTGTAGTGGAATGAAGAGATTCTACATTGACATCTTGAAAACAAACAAAATTTGGGCATGAAAATATTGTGAGTTGGACAAGGGAGAGGGGTGTAGTGGAATGAAGAGATTCTACATTGACATTGTCCAGTGTGAGGCTTTCAAGCTTTGGGAAGCAGGCTAACATGAATGTCCCGGTTACCTCGGGACAAGATTTCAGACGAAGCTTACGAAGATTAGGAAAAGGCTTAGAACCCCCAGTCACCACCCCATTAAATCCTTCAATCTCAAGCTCTTGTAGGGAAGGTAGCTGCTCAAGTGATGGCAACGACCAACAATTTCCACATTCCAGAAGTTGAAGAAGAACCAGATTAGATAAACTAGAATGATCTTCCAACCAACCAGGAAATCTCGTGCCCCCATAAGATCGAATCTTGAGATATTTTAGGTTTGTATGAGGTTGGAGGCTCTCCAGCACATCTCTATCTTTTTGTGTATCGTCGGTGTCACCAGAATTGCCTCCCCATTCCAAAACTAACTCATCCAGATGCTTCTTCTTTCTCATAATGGCATCTGTGACATGCACAATATTGCGAAGCCCCGAGATGCATAGTGTTCCGCGCAACTGCTGAAGCTCTTTAATCTCGACAATGTTACCACCAGTGTATTTGTCTAGGACAAACTTGCCTCTTATTGTTTGAAGAGCTTTCATTTTGCCCATCCTTGGTGGCATCTTTTCTATCTCTGTGCCTTCAATATCAAGATGACGCAAGTTGATTAATCTTCCCAAATCAGTTGGCAACTCAACTGGAATTCTACAATAAGACAACAGTAACGTCTGTAAATTATATAAAGTACACATTTCATCAGGTAACTTTTTAATTGATGTGCCAGACAAGTTCAAGTGCCTTAGATGCTTCAACTTGCCAATTGAACTAGGCAGCTCACCAATATTGTACCCGTATAATCTGAGCACTCTTAAACACTGAAGCTTCAGGAATATATCAAAATCTAAGTTGGGACGTACAAGTGCGTACGGCGGATATATTGATACTAAGGTTCGCAAATACCTGGCTTCAAACAAACTGTCCCATTGATCAATTACGGTAAATGCATCCATACACGAAAAGTGGCGAGTCTTGCTGACATTTTCCAATACCTCATCATTGTTCTCCAACCTTAAACAAAACTCTCCGGAGACAAAGTTTGCTAAGTCATGGATGCAGTCATGCATCGTGAAAATTGGCACAACAAGATGCTCCCTTGGTTGATGTTGAAAAAATGACCTTGACACTAGATCATCAAAGTACTTATCTCCGACTTCTTCAACCGTAGTCTTCGATTTCAGTGGTAGGAGATCTTCAGCCATCCACAACAAAACCAGATCCGATTTCCGAAACCAATGATCTTGAGGAAATATGGAACAGTAAGCAAAACAACGCTTCAGATGTGCAGGTAGATAATGGTAGCTCAACCATAGAGCAGGTAAAATGTCATTCGCTTCATCTCGCAACTCCCATATGTCATTGTTCAATATTTCTTTCCATTTCTCAATATTTGGTTCAGAACGTAAAAGACCCCCAAGTGATTTTGCAGCTAAAGGGAGTCCTTTACACTTTTGAGCAATCTGTTTTCCAATCACTTCAAGCGACGGATCTGTAGTAACACCTGGATTCTTGAAGGCATACTTTGAGAACAACGACCAGCAATTTTCCTCAGATAATTGCATTAGATGTCTACTTTGAAGGGTACCCATCCTGCATGCGACACCTTCATCACGTGTTGTGACAACGATCTTACTTCCATGACCTCCACTCTCAAAGGGTCGGCTTAAGAGATCCCACTTCATTAAATTCACAGTCCAAACATCATCAAGAACAAACAGAAATTTCTTCCCTGTCAACGTCTTCTTTAGTTCGACTTGAAGCATGTCCAGATCTGTGATATTACAAGTTTGTGAAGTGACCGCCCCGTAAATTGTCTGTGTTATTTTGACAACATCAAATTCTTGTGAAACACAAGACCATGATTGAAGGACAAAATGTTGCTTGACTCTGTCATCGTTGTATACGAGTTGAGCAAGAGTGGTCTTTCCAAGCCCACCCATGCCCACAATTGGAAGCACATCCGTCTTATTTCCAGTCACACCATCCGCTAACAACAACTTGATAATGGCCTCCTTTTCTTCATCCCTTCCATATACACTAGACTCTTCTACCAAAGAAGTTGTGGGCAGTCTTCCTTGTGGTCTATCTTTAACAACCTCTTTCAAATCAAGCACATCTTTTTCGTTGACAATAAGTTCTATTCTGTCAAGAATGTCCTGTATCCTGGGTTCCAGACTTTTGTCAAGTTCATGAATGGAAATAGAACTAAACTCGGGTACCTGATTTGTGCTTCCAGAATCTTCTTGTTCCATCTTGCAACGCAGAGCTTCAGTCTTGATTTCATCCAACAGGTCATCGGCATGATAGAGAACATCTTTAAGCTCACTAAGCCAATCCCTGACTCTAGAGTTTCTGAGTTGCTTCTCCTCTGCATCGTCAAGCAACTTATTAACCGACAACAACTTCATCTTCAACTTGTGGAGCAGCCCAGCGGTGGTCTTCTTTCCTCGGATGAAGTCAACAACCGGACGGGAAGCCATCCTATCAAACAGAACAGCAAGAGAAGAAGAGAGAAAAGCTCCACCCACAACTTCCAGAGCCATGGTTTCCTGATTAGACAGAAAAGCAACGTGGTTCGTTAATTAGTAATGATTCTCAACATCCATTTTGAACTAGATTTAACATATTTTCAAGACTGCAAGTAGTACCTATCAAAACAAGCTTCAGATATGATCGCCTTTGCAAGCTTCCTGTGATCTATGTTGCTCCGTTTACTCCAAGTTCCTAGTCCTCCTTTGCAAATGGAATGAGAGCTGAGTAAACATACAAATCAACAAGGGCAAAAGCAAGAGTCGGTCTCACTTTCGAGAAAAGCAAAGGAAATTTACAGAATGCGTAGTGGCTAAAGACCCCACTTGTGGAAAATGTGAAAGCATACAGCCAATTGAGTACAGATAACAGCAACGCGTTTCCTCCCATCTGATGCGAAAATTAGTATATTACTCATGCTCATTGAATATTTAATCCCGTGGTATCTGTGGACTCAGTTCCTAATTAGACCGTCGACATGGGTTTTAATTTAGGGCTGTCACTTGGTTTGATAATTACCAAACCGATCAAATACCAACCGATGTTCTAAATTGGGTAAACCAAGTTTTTGATAACCGAGACCGATAAAACTGAAACAAAAAATTACTGAAAAAGTTAGTTTAGTTTTGGTAAATACCGAATTTACCGATTATCTAAATATTAGCTTTATATAGTATGATTTTTAATACACATACATGATATTAAGAAATAAACATAAAAATTTTCATAATAGTATGAACATCACTACATATACCACATTAATAGTACATTTATTTTAAGTAACCTAGTCAGATGGTTAAATAACCTAGTTTTATTGAAAATGACTCAAACTTGATGTCACATATACAAAAGAAAGTTATAATTAAGAGATGAGTACAAAGTTTATGACTATAAAATTGAAGAACCTCGTTTTGTTTATTCTAATTTTAATTACAAAGAATTAGTTGTTTTAAAGTTGGTAATACCGAAAACCGAAATACCGAATTTGGTAGTTATGATTAAAAACCGAAAATTTTGATTGGTAATTGATAACTCAATTTTGAAACCGAAATTTTTTTTTTTTTTATGTTCTTTTCTCTTATTAAAAGAGAATCAAAGAATTTCACTCCTACTCCCATGATGACTCGAACGCAGGACATTGATTTTAAGTAGTAGGTGTTTTAACCACTGAGCTAACACCGAAAGCTTTAGTTTTAAAGTCGGTAATACTTATAACCGATTCGAACCGACCGAGTGACAACTTTAGATTTTATACATTTTCTTCCTGGACTTTCTATAATACTGATAATTCATATACCTCAGATTCCACTTGGTGAAGAAGACAAAAGGAAACAACGTGATACTAGGTGCTGTAAACTATTACATTAGTTATTGTGACTTCATAAGTTTCTATGCATTATTTGTTTCAACTTTATTACCATGCTTTTCGTAAAGCATCTACAATCTCAGCAAAATGAACAGTTAGTATAAACTTTAACATCCATGGTTATGCCCGTCAATCAGCAGAGTCAAGGATTTGCTTCTTAATCAACACATTTTTGTAACCCAGATTTTAAACAGTTGATTTTAAGAATGAGGAAGATATGACCCCTCGGGTTGGAATTCGACTGCCTTCAAATCCGTTCCTTGTGCGGGGAAAGAGCTCCCATTACTTACGGAATGGAGCAACTAGTGCAGCATTAAGGCTGGGCATGGGGTCGGCCCAGCAGCTTTTTCATGGACCGAGCAAAACCACCGCGAACAACAAGGTCAAAATAGTTAAGAGCAGCCTCTATTTCCATTAATCATGAATTTGTACTTGAGAAAATGTAATCTAATCTATAAAAGATCAGATAAGTAAAGAAATTTGAATTGGTCCAGCAACATTGTTTCACAAATTCATTACTGCTTCAGTTCTTCTCTTCTACAAGCATATTGCAGCACAGTAAGGTATCCATTTCACTTGCAGCAAGCCAGCAATCAATTAACAAGCACAAAAGTTTGCTTCCCTACACAATCTAAAAACCAATAACATAATCACACAAGTTCATTAGCAACAACATAACACAATAGTAATGACGCAATCTGTGGTAAAATGACAATTGATCACAACTATAGTTTGATTATCAAATAAGAAACACAAAGTCATAAAGCCACATAGTTATGCAGTACTCATTAGTCATTACCAAATATCTCAGTAACAATAATCACAAACTCCCTGCATTTCAATGATTTCATTGTTTCACATTCCTTTTTTCAGTTAAATACAACTGTACTAGACCAAAAATAAAAATATAAAAAGTGACAGAATGAATTACTAACCCTGATGTGCAGCATCAGAATTCTTTGGTTTTTTGGAAGCCTTAATAGCAGCCTTCTGTGAAGACCTGTAACCTGATCTCTCTTTTGCATTTTCTGCCATTTCAGTTACAAAACAAAAACAGTTAGATACCATAGAGCCCTCTAAAATAAGAAAAAATGAAAACAAAGCAGTAGGATACAATTAAACTTACCCATTTTCACTTCCTCATAGAATTCCTCAGAAGAAAAAGAAGTCAAAGTATCCTTGTCCAACATTGACAGAAAATTTCTATCCAATATCTCAGCAGTGGAATAATCTAATCAGGAAGCCTATACAAGAATTCGAAGGTAGCAGAGGTTTAAGTGCATCAAACCAATGATGTTTACAGAAATGAATAAATGCATTGAGAAACAGAGGTAATTGGCTAACCATAGAGTTTATAAGAAGCAGTTGAGGGGGGAATTTACTAACTAAACCGTACCAGAACAGAGAATTGGATAATTACCATTGCATATCATATAAATTTGGAAACGATTTGAATGCTCTTGATGTGAGCAATCTCAAGTCAGTATGTTGTCTGGGGCTACCCCGTTTATGCCAGCATACGTACAGAACAAGCCGATGCTCCAGGTTTGTATTATAAATCATCTGGACATGACAGTATTGTATACTGTTCAAGTTCACAAGGTAACAGTGTGTAAAAGGGAAAAAGGCGATAGGGAGAAAAACTGAAGACAATTGCTTTCCAAAAGAATCATATTGTTTGCTACAACTTTTTAAACTGTACATATATGATTGGTGATTACATTGGACTGAATATGTCCAATGAACCTTTGGCTTCTTTCCGTCTAGCATTTCTGAGATGTTATGATACTTTTTTCCCACTCAAATACACCAAATCTATCTATATCCTGTGTTGATGAAACCTGAAATTCTGATGATTGTTTTCCAAGCAGACTTGAAAATATAACTAAAAGTGATTCACAAGCATGGAGTTCCTCCATCTTCTGGGAATCAGTGACTTCCAACATCGGATCCTTCCATGGCTGGTCAAATGACCTGCAGAGATTGTATCACCAGACCATTAGTTTTTATTAATGGTATCAAGGGGTACATAAAACACACTTTACAAGACACCAAAATAGGCCAGAACATTAGTTTACAGACACCAAAATCAGTGAGGAATCTGCTATTCCCTTTAACAAATGTCAGTACGGTCAAACAATTTTTTTTTTTTTCCCGTCAAATTCACTTTCCTCTATTAGTTAGACCTACAAGGAGTCCTGAAAAAGTCCAACAAAAGTACTGCCTTGTTTAACTTTGACATTAAGAAATGTTAAAAATATATATATATATATATATATATATATATATATCTGTAATTGTAAGCAAACACCTTGTGACTAGACCATGTTCACATACCAAAAAGAAAAAAGAAAACAGGTTGAACAACAGCATATATTACCATCTCCAGGCAGGATTAGCTTCATTAGGGCAACGTATGTTCCGCCAAAGTGATTGGACAGTTTCATTATCATGCAAGCAACCTGAACCAGAAAATCATGTAGTGTGTCAAGTGTAAATCTAGTTGTCATGCACATGCACCTGAGTGTGTGCATGTAAAACATTCAGTCAAGAAAATGGTTCATACACCATGCCTCTGAGACCACACTCCCTGATCTTTTCTATTTGGATAACATTAGGTTCTGAAGTAAAGTGCATGACCTTATAAAAATCTAGTCTTTATAAAAAGACAGGAACTAATCATTCCTGGACCCAACTCCCCACTCCCCCATGTTCTACTGAAACACTCAACCGACAGATGCCAAATGCATAATCAATCAAATGTATGATACCTGCATAAATGGAGGCATTGGAAAGGAGAAGACTAAGGGCGGCATTGACAGATGGTAGCATTTTGTAATTTGTTCCAGAGAGCTGTTGAAGGTAGAGAATTGCTGATGCCAAGATCTCTTCACAACCATATCTGCTTCGGCCCCTTTCTCCACATGCCTTGTCAGCATGAGTTATTAAAGAGTGCAAACTTTTTAAATTCAAACTTTTAGAGAACTCAGGATCCACGTCACTGAATGTCCAGTCAAGCTTCCCAAGAATTACAGTTGCAGTTAGCCAACGCAATAGTTTTGAAATCAAAGAATTCTTATACACCTCTTTTTCCTCTGGAATAGTAGTGAAACATTGATGAGATTCATTGGAATGAAGCATAGTTGCAGAGTCTGCTTCTACAGCACTGGAAATTGCCCACATGATAAAACTTGACAGCTTTTCACCACTCTGGAACATTTTCAGAGAAAATTTTCACTTTTCATAGTATAATCAAAAGAAATCAGTAAGGACTAATCTTGCAGTCTATGAAAAAATATGAGAAAATGGAGGATACTGTTGTCACTAAAAAATTTCCATACAAAGCACAAGGGATGTTGAGGACATATTCAACCTTATTAATATGATACAGCAGCTCAACTATCCAATACACATGACAAGTAGTCATTAGGCATCATGAAAGATAATGTATTTGTTCCACTGAGGATATTATAATATCAGATGTTATAATCTGAAGTTCTGAACTTACAGGAGTATAGGGATAAGTAAAGACCAAATTAGGGTCATGCCATGTTTAAAGTAGCGAAAGGACTTAGGATTTGCCATCATGCAAGACATCATGCATCTATAATCAGCATACCAATGCGCAACATGCATGTGTGAAAACTGAAAATTCATAGTGATGCAGCACCAGAAGGAATCATGAGAAAAATTGAACAAAGCTAAGAGAAACATAATAAGGAGAAGATTAATGGGAAGAGTTTCTCTAGTTTACTCAGTAGTCTGGCAACATGGAGCAATGGCAATATTTCGTTAGCGTCCAATAGAACTAGATCAAACATTTGTAAACAGTCTGACATAACTATGCCAGAAAATCAAAGATAACAACTACATATTCAGAAGAGAGAGAGAGAGAGAGATACCACATAAAAGATGGAAGCTGGAGGGGCGCTCATAAGAATGGCTTTAAGGCCAAACTCTACAGTAGCACATGATCTTGCATCATTGTAGACCTTGACCGCCTTATATATTCCATATAAACCGTCGAATGATACAACAAAATGTGGCTGATATATCGTCCTCTTTTGGGATACCTTGAATGTAGATATTATTGTTTTAAGAATTTGATTGACTACTGCAACATTATCTGTTATCAAAGTCACATCAGTCGCAAGAAATTTGTAGAGATGAGATGTGAACTCCATGAGCTGCTCAAGGGCAATGTTCTGCAACCATTCAGTAATGTTTCTTGAAGAAACAACATCATTGACCACCTAAATCCAAGAATACAGGAAAGTAAGCATCCAGGATAAACAGAAGATACATTTATTCTTTCAGAAACCCTTTCCGGGATTAAGAGAAGTAATCCAGGAGCCAAGTTCAGATTGTAACAAATAAGTCCATCCATATGCTAACCACCATGCAATTACGAGGTTGTCCTGCACTATGTAATCAATGTAATTCCCAAATGCATATTCAGTTTGATGTCTTTTGAGTTCTTTTTGCTATTGATAAGCTACTAGTGAAATTTGAAGCCTGGGTTGACTTTAAGCGATTCCAAGACACCTTTGGTGTGATGCCAAAGGCCGATCTGAAGCCAAAATTTTTCTAAGTTCTCTCTACGAATGATTCTCTAGGTGTGAAGAAAGGTAGTCTCTATCCCTATTACATTATACTGTTTTTGTTCTACATCAGGTATCAAGTATACTGAGCTATTAAAAATGCCACATTCTCATTGCTAATTATATGACAGTCTAAAGAAGGTATCTCCACATGAGGTATGATTATATGAACGGTGGTCTTATTTTGTAGGATCATACTTCACTGAACATGAGAAAAAAGGATGCTTCTAGTTATAAACTTTGTTGGTACAGCTAACAATTACAGATTTCTACTTGCATAATGCAGACACCTTAGACAATTGAGGAGAGGACAGGGTAAAAGAAAAAAGACAACAGTTTGAGTAATGACCTCTGATACCACACTCAACTGCAACAAGCACAAAGTTTCATCTTCGAGACGACTTTCACAGGATATCGAGAGAAGAGATGATAACCATGGAAACAGACCACATTTTTCAACTAGATGACGAGCCAACTTATGCAATTTAACTGACTTCTTCACTACCTGAGAAAAGATAAGATGTAAGTTATTTCAGTCATTTACTACCAGCAAGCTCACAGTGGTTGCCCTATAATGGTAAACACTAAGAATAGTTTTCTAATGCATGTCAAATTCAAAAGTCGTAACAGTGAAAGCTAATTCATATTTTAGAATCACTTACTTACACACCCCCCCCCCCCCCCAAAAAAAAAAAAAAAAAAAATCTCATAAGGGGGTGTGTGTCAGTGTCAGAGCCAGTATCAAAAGTTCAAATGAGGCACCAATGCACCATTCATTACCAGTGAGCTTGTATATTACAGAGTGTGTAATGCCACTCAACAATGCCTTTCACCTATTTGATCATCTGAATGAAACCGAGAATTCAAAATTATGGAAAATAAGGCCATATCTTCGCTGTATTCTTGTGTGTGTCTAAATTAAATCATACATCTAATTGAAGTCAAATCAAATCTTTCATGATCAAATCGGTTCTTGAGACCTCAAACCTTCCAAAAATTACAACTATTTTGTTTCCTTCCAACTTCATAAATGTATTGCGCAAGAAAAGAAAAATGCAAACAGATGATGATAAATAAAACATAAGGTATTAAAAACAGAAAGCATCTCTTCTTTTCCCCTACCAGCAATGTCAAATCATGAGCCATGCAGAACATTACAGATAAAAGCAACCACACGTGAATACAGTGAACTTAAAGGTCACCTGAAGAATTAGTTCCTTGGACTCCTTATCTGAAAGGGGAGAAACATAGAAACTCAACAGAGTCTCAAGAATGGAATTCTTGATATAAACATGTGCATCATCGTCAAAGTTCAGCCCCACATATAATAACCGCAGTATCCACAACCTTTCTGATCTGAAGTTAATAGAGGAACTCCAGAAAAAATTGCTAAAGAAAGGTACATTCTGCAATTAGAGAGAGAGAGAGAGAGCAAACAAAATATATGTAAATAACTCATGTACGGGTCTGAATGCAGAGACAGAAAAAAAAATTTGTTTAATTCCAAGGACATGAATCACACCTTCGTGTTCAATGCAGACGATCTCTTCAATAGCGTTAGTAAAGTTGCATAATGTTCATGTGAAGTATCTAATAATATGAGGGATGTCTCTGCAGCAAAAATAGCATTTACAGAAGAGATTCTCTGCCCTATTTGTTGTATACCATTTTCCACATAAAGCAACAGAAGCTTAATTTGCGTGACACCCTTCTTCTTTTGACATGTCTGCAAAAAGTAGTTCAAACTTGATTCATAAATGCTTCGAAATGGAATGTAAAAAAGGAATATCATATGCAACATCAGTACCTAAGAACATGGAGACATTTCTACGATGAACAAGATCATATCAATACTGATTTATCAGGTTAATCTGTGTACAGTTATCTGTCATGCTTAAATATATGAAAGTCTCTAAGGTTAAACTGTAGCCATAGAAGCAGTTACAAATAGCTTTTTATTACTAGTATGGACCTAATAAACTCATGTGTTGTGCTGAAATATGACTTTAATAATGAAAGGACAGTAGCTTAAGGTGAAAGATGGTTTATGAGATCTACTGTCACTATCATTAAACTCATACTACATCATGCGCATCTGGTATACATTTTCCTACTTCCTACCCATACACTGGAAGCTGTAGATATCCAGCACAGTTACTCGGACATTCAAAAGAAACTTGACGATGAATTTTATCATGGTGTGCTTGCTAACCACATCTTGTTACATCATACACGTTGCAAATCTATACAGGGCTCTGAGACCTCATACTCAAAGAAAATGTTTCAATATACGCATTTGAGACTTTAAAAAGACAGTAAATAAGCCCTAGGGTCCATAATCCAGCTTGGTGACTTGCTACTTGTATACAATGAACCACAGCAGAGCTTCTGAAAAGAACGGTTCACTTATAACATCATCATTTTTCCCCTAATTAAACTTGTCAGGTAGTATTTCTGCCAGCTCTTCATGGACTGCCTTTTCGCAAATTTGAAACATAAATTACAGACGGCAACGGATGATTCATAATATTATATGTTGGGACATTCCAGTAGCATAGTTACTATATTACACAGATGCATATATATGTGTGTTGATAGTTATTGCATACACACATGCACAGAAAACAGGTAGCAGATATGGAAAGTAGATAAAACACAGCATTACCTTCAACTTGTCCTGCAATGTTTCAAGAGTTTCATAACCCAAACTTCTTATCTTGTCATTACGTGATGAAATACTCATAAAGGCAATAGCAAGTAAGCCTAAACTAGCAAACTCCAAGGGTTCAATGTAACCTTCAGAAAGACAATGCATAGAGAAGCGCAAGATGAAAATAGGATTATATCTTTCTTTAGCGTCAACATCGGGGGAGCATAACTGCACAAAATTTAATGACACAGTTAGATGAGAATGATCATAATAAATGCCTGAGCTCATAGACAATTAGATTTAACACCGATGTACTAGCAAAATGTATACCACATGCATATGATCAACAGGATCTGTTTGAAACTCGTTCAAGGATAATAGCTCATCAGATGCCACTATATGGTAGGGAAAATATAGCACAGTGGACGCGCATATTTTGTGGTCAATCGCAAGATTTTCTCTAACTTGATTTCTATGGTGTTCTTTTACTGCTTCAGCATCATTGATTGTATCATAAGACAAACTCTGCTCCAGATTCCGTTCCTTTTCTATCTTCAATGCAGCACTGCCCCAAAGGTAATCCATTCCGGCAAATCGGACATGCTCCAAACCATCAATACACTCAATTGTGCGCATCAGATTGTATATCTCCACATCAATTTCAGAAAGTGTTGCACCATAAGAAGACAAAAGTAGTAAATGAACTTCCCTAAGATCAATGCCCAAATCTTTTCCAAAGTCAAAACCATCCTGTTGAAACCTCAAAGGAAGGAGTGTCTGCAGTAATTTGATAACCTCCAACTGTTTAACGTACAGCTCAGATGTTTCTAGATCGCATTCCCCATCATCTACATTTTGTTTTGAGGTAAGGGAAACAGGTGATCTAAGAATGCTAGACATAGGCCTAGAAAAGGCACCCACATGGGAAGAATCTGATCGTTTGGATAGTGAACGAATAGTAGGCACAAATTGAGAGTGTGCAAGTAAAAGCTGAAGATAGGGAACACGCGAAAATTTCCCCCCAGATAGAAAAGTCAAAAGATCACGCAGCATTTGCAAAGTTGTTGGATCGTCAAACCTATGCAGAAGAGCTGGTTTCATCAATTTCTCTAGGAAGGGTATAGATTGTACTCTGATTAGACTGTCATGCATCTCTCTAGACACTTCAAAAATGCTTTTCAATATCAGAACTTCCAGGTATCTCCACAATGAAGAACTATCTGTGCTATCTGTGCTGTGTCCCTTTTGAGAACTATGAAAGACTGAAGGGAATGTTTTAACAATGCATTGCCACATATCCACCAAGATGTTCAAAAACTGCATTTGTGAGGAGTTACCTTTGTTATCTTCCATGTCCAGAGGAACGTCTTTCAGGTTCCCACTGGCTTCAATTGAAAGAGAGTGAACCTGAGTATCTTTGGGGAATAACAACATCCTACAAAACGAGACCTTTGCATGAATTTTATTTACAAGGTTTAATGTTTCATTGAAAGAGTGAGAACCCAATCCACCAACATCCCAGTCTATCAGCTCCTTGTGTCCCACAGAAGCTGGGAAAATGGAACTGAAATGCTTTAATCGGTCTTTCCTTTCTACTGAATCTGCATTCAAAGCATAGTGATAGCGCAGCATACAAATCGCTTTGCCAAGAAGACTATCATTAATGAGGTTAAGAACTTCTTCAGCAGATGACGGCAAAACCTCTCCAAAATCTTCATGAAACACATCACGAGAAACAAAATTCTTCCAATGAAGGAGACCATCCAAAATAATCTTTGAATAAAAGGAAGGAATATTTCTAAAATGCCTGTAGCACGGCTCTCCAAATTTCATTAAAACTGAATTCATGTACGACACAGCAGAAGGCAGAAGCATCATATAGTCGTCATCTGAAAGGGCTAGGTCAGATGTCACATTGCCATTATGTAGACAACTAGCATCTAGAGTACCAAAAAGTAAGTGCCCAAAGGTAGACAAATGCATAGAGCTCAGATCAATAAGAAGAGACAACAATCTAGCTTTCGTCTTGCTTGTTCTGTAAATGCAATGGGAAAGCATTTCTATTGGAGTGGTTGCTATAACTCTCGACATCACTATTATTAATGGATGAAAATTACACTTTTGCATACATTTCTGCCTGTATACCACATTCATAGCTTCCAGCAAGCAATGATCTACAACTTCTGATTCCAAAAGAAAGGCAAGCTTTGATATCTTAATATAGATTTCTTCAACAATGTCGCTATTAATATTGTTTTCTTCCATCGTCCAAAACAAATCAAATGCCTTTCTCTTTGTATTTGGCTGCTGCAAATAATAAGATAGATTTCTAAATGCACCACCAGCAATACAAGATCCAAAACAAATAGCAGATTTCTGGTTGCCATCCAAATCAACTCTACTAAACATCCAACGCACTAATTCAAGTAGCTCAAATGGAGATATAAAACCACTCAAAGCATGCAAAGCATAAAATGTTGGGAGGAAAGCCATACAATTGTTACTTCTAATGCTGTGATCAAATTTGACCTTGACTTCCTGAAAGAGCTTATGAACCAAGATGTTGAATGCTTTCACAAACTTTGTAGCATCCCCATCTTCTACTTCAAGTGTAAATTGGTTGTCATTGCACAGAGAAAACAAGTACTTGCAAGTTGTTGCCAATATATCCAAGGCATGATGGTCTAATCTATGAACTTTCCCCCTCGATAAATTGATGAGAGCATCCACGTTGTCTGGTAGGTTACCCTCTGGTAAGTCTTCGCTACACTCCAAAGGACAGGATAACGATGTAGTTATTGCGGGATGATAAAAGATAGTTTCAGCCACCTTTTGAATATCATGACTTGATAGATTTACACTGGAGGTTCTGAGGGAATCAGAATCAGCCACCAATAGTTGAGATAATAAGTTCTTCACCAGAACTGAGCAAATCTCAGAAAGTTGTTGGAAATCGACTAATTGTTCAACTGTACAAGACAACCGTATCTGATAAAGCCAAAATAACACAAGGCGCAAATAGGAAATAAGGTGGTAATCAGTTGCACAGTCTGATAGTTTAGCCAAAAGCAGGTCTTGTATCTTTGAGGGCTCTAACGAATAAGGACCGTCAATGCACATAATGGCAGGGAACAAAACGTGGAAAGGTGCCTTCATCAAAAATAAACTGAAGGCAGTA
The DNA here is from genome assembly GCF_002994745.2 of Rosa chinensis. NCBI lineage: Eukaryota > Viridiplantae > Streptophyta > Magnoliopsida > Rosales > Rosaceae > Rosa > Rosa chinensis. The sequence goes on from NC_037092.1 coordinate 33,947,391, forward strand.
GCAGCAGCTTCATTTGCACCACAATTTTGGTTACATATTGCTTCTCCTGTATAAGAAGCATGATCAGGAGATCCACTGGCAATTTTTTTTCCTCCTTTGCAACAGCTATTGGTTAGAGCCATACTAAGCCCAGGAAAAAAAACTTCAGGCCAAAACTTAGAAACTCTGGGGAGAAAGGTAGGTTCAAGAAAGAAAATTGATGAAAAGAGAGTGAATGGAAGACCAAGGCATTGTGAAATTGCCATAACTGATGGAAAGTTTGCTAATATTTCATCAGGCGTTGTACAGATAAATGAGGAGAAGAAGGCTTTGGTTATTCCAGCTACTTCACCATCACTCCCACCTCTTGCAAGTCTTCCAACTTCCTCAAGCGCTAGTGCAAAAGAACTACCAGAAGGCTTAGCCTTATTGTCAATAGAAGAAATGCAACAAATTTCACGGTCAGATATACTCTGGGAAAACAAAAATAAACTGTTCAACGGCCTCCATTCACAGTTGCCCCTAGACTGATGAGTGGCAGAACAGTCACCAAGTCTCTCAACCAAGAGTGAGCAAATCATAGAAGATAGAAACCGTGCATCAACCTATCAAAATTAACTTTCTTATGAGATTGTGTTCCAAAGCAATCAATTGCAATCTAAAGAGAAGATAAGTACCTGAGTTTTCAAGATATATTTCAGTGTATTGCACACGTAGGTAGATATCATTGTCTTCTCAGGTAATGTAAAAGTCCCAGATCCAGAATCAAGCAATCTCAGACAATTCTGCAGTACCCGTAAGATTAGAGGGGCCTGAGGTGACACATCTGCAGCTAGACAGGGGAACATCAGTGTGAGGTATGTAGCTTTTTTTATTATTATTATAAAAAAATGAAGGTATGTAGCTTTCTTTCTCAAGGAAACTCAAAAAAGAAAAATTGAATAGAGAGAAAATACTACAGAGGGGGAAGTTAAATACTGATAAAAAAAAAAACCACTAAATTACACTACAACTTAAGGCACAAAAACAAGAAGAAAGCAAAGATAAGCTGCATGACAACAGGTATCTGATCTATAAACTAGCATGAAAAGACTAATCCCTAGACTTCAAGGAAACTAAATCCCACAAAGATGCCAAAAATGAACCCTGTGCCATAAAAGAACTATCCCACAAGCAAATCCTATCCCATAAAATCTTCTGTTTCTCTCCAGTGAAAAGACCAAAACTGCCAACACTGCATACCCTCCCTATCACAAAACCCCATTTCCTCCCTCCAATTATGTAGCTGAGGAAAGGATACAGGAAAGCCTACTGTCATTAAAATTATAAAAAGTATAATAAAATAAAATTTAACCAAAAGAGAAAAAAAAGCCAGAATCTTTCCTTCAAATAGTGCAATTAAATACATTCTGCGTAAATATGGTGAAGGTATCAGGATAACTTGAGATAATTGGAATAAAACATGAACAATGACATACTTATATCCCAAAAAGGTACATCAAATAGAAGGCTCAATAATATACATCAGAACAACTTATCAGCTCATTCTTTCCATAACCGTGCTATACCTCGTCTTATTTCCCAGAAAGACCTCTAAAAGATTTTTACTATATGAATAGTTGTACCACATCTAAAATGAGAATCCAAACATAAAACGCACGCGTAAGAAGAATATATGGTGAGTATGTGCTTACATAAGCTAACATAAATAATAAATGCCCATGATAAATTATTAAATTGATACATAATATATGAAGCATGTTCACCTTTAACAGTTTCCAAATGGTAGTTATCACGCTTAACAATAAGATCCCAATGCTTGAAGAAATTCTTCCCTGTAGTAGAAACGGCATCAGATAAGAATGAGATGACAGCATTAGCCAAGCTTTGTAATACTCCCACCCCCAGGACGTCAACCGAAGATTTTCCTCTATCAAAACCCGGTATAAACAAGAACCATGATGCAATTTCATGTTGGTTTTTGTCAAAAGCACCAGTACTTAACATAGCTGCTTGTGTGAGACAGTATGCTTGATCTTTTATGTCACTGAGTGGTGAAAAAATCAGCAACTTCATCAATGTCTGTAGATGTTTGTACATCAAGGGTGGAGTCTTAATTGGTGTTCTATTCCTTGGAGACCATCCAATGTATTCTATTAGCAAAGACAAAAGAGAGCACTGCAGATTATTTTGTAATGCTAAAGGACTGCTTAGGAGCTTCATAAGGAACTCAAATGAGCCCTCCAAGCCAGTGGGCATTATCCGCTGCGAGAGAATAATTAAAAGACAACTGTAAGCAACAACTAAATAGGATTGTCTTCTGATCGAAAGTATGAATCAAACTAGTTCCTTAAATTTCAGCCACAATTTCTTTTGAACATGAAACACATTTTCAGACTATTCATGAAAAGAAGAAATGCATATACTCAGTTTCAGTATACAAGGCAAATAAGGTACAGGAACTTTTTCGATCTGAAAATCAAGGCAAGCCCCAATAAAATATCCATAGAAAAGAAGACTAGGGAAAAGTACTTACAAGATATATTTTGAAAGCATCGAGCACCCTACAGTAGAAATATAAGTCTGCATCCTTGAGTGCAGTAATAGGTGTGGAGCAAGGATCGAAACCCCAAAGATCTGCCATAACATTCATAAGACTATCTTCATGTTCGGACGTATCTGGACCAAAACTTATTCCGCCTACAACAATATCTGAGTCCTTGTTTCCAAAATCTGTTTTCAATTTTTTCACATTCTTCGGGCTATGTTCTGGGAACTTCTCCAGATCTGCTGTCCTCTTTCTTGAGTTGCTACTCATAGAAGAGAGTAGACTCTTAAAAAGTTGAGGATCTGGGAGCAAGCTTCGAACTTCATTTTGAAATTCTTGCTTGAGAGATTCCGAAACATGTTGGTCTCTACAGTTTAAAACACCAAGGAAGGAATCTAACAACTTGAGTGCCTCTAAAAGATGCCTTAAAGTTCCATGCTTCACTAGAAAATCAGAGTGAAGCAGCCCTTTATTGATCGTGGAGCGGTTGAACTGACGAGGATACAAGCATTTCATGACATCCTGCACATGAACATTGTCAAACAAGGCTGGGATCCCACTGCCCACAGAGGAAACCAAGTTTGCTGCTAGAGTAACAACAGAAAACCTGCAAATGCTTTAATCATCATGCAACTATAGAGTAATAGGGGACGACTAAACTGAAGCAACAAGCAATGGAATGAAATGGTATAGATAAATTCTCACCATTTGGGTGATGCATAATCTTCAAGATTGTAAGGGAACTCTTCCATGTATGCTGCACCAAGAGACGGTCTCCCACTAACAACAGCCAAAAGCAGATCCCTGTGATAGCCAATCTCGGTCGCCTTAAGCTTCTTCATTAGGTCTATTTGACGCTTTAAATTGCCCTTCAGGTGTCTCTTTGGATCTGCCATTAGGCCATTAGATGGATCGGTGCAAACCATAACTAAGACCCTGTATGCCAATTCTGCAGAAGCTCCACCATTCTCCCTTCCAGAAATATTGGCTAATTGTTCTAAAGTACCACTCCCAAACAGAACACTCCGAAGGGCAGGAGGAACCGATGAACCCTCAACAAGTATCCTGTTCTGCAATGTGGACAGAACATATATAACTGTCTCCTCATCATCATTCCCCAGCCAGCGGAGGACACAAGAATACATTTCCTTCTGCCGAATAACCGACCTCAACAATCCCGGGGCTCCCACCTCCAGAATCGACATTGCGAACCCAACAAACAACTTCCTCAATGACAGCTTCCTCCTTTTCTCATTTGGCCTCATTTTATACTCCCCCAACTTGCAAAACCCCTGCAGCTTGAAATCAAACTTCTTTTCCACCTCAGACGCCAACACCGATCCACGCCTCACAATCGAAGCCAAAAGCAACAGCGCCGCCTTCTGGCGCTTAGCTTCACTACTCTTCAACTCCTTATGCACATCTCCCAACTGTTGCTCAATAATCGACCGCGCAAACTTGTCCAACACCCTACTCACCCCCAACCTCCCCATATCATTTGCTTCATAAACCCCATCAGGATGACTCAAAACAACAGAAATCAACTTCAGTATATAAAACATCCCCGGCTTCCCTCGCCGGAGATTCCACGCACCCAGAAGCTCCGAGCACTGAGCTGAATTTTGCACATAGTAATACAGCAATTCACCTCCAGAATCACCTTTCAGCAACTTTATAAACTCTTTCGCACCGGCAGCGCATAATTTAATCTCATTAGAAGTAATCTTATGCAATAGTTCTTTCAGTTTCGCTTCATGATTCGCCTTAAGCTCAACCTTCGGCAATTCTTCCCCCATAACCTCACTGTCATAGTCTTCCTCCACCATAACTGCAACTCACAAATCAACCGCTAATTAGTACAGCCAAACCAATTTGCCAAACAAAGATTAACGAAGCCTTTGCGATCCGTACCTTGATCCTCGCAGGCTGAGCTTCCTTCTTCCATTGCAAAAACAGTCGGTGAGGTTTTGGTGATTTTTTAGGGTTTAAGACGGGCGGTAGAGTAAGCATACGAAGGGTTTAAGTGCTGGGCTGAAAAGCCCAAAGGATTAAGGCTGTAGCCCAAAAGCATAGGCCCAAGCCCAACACAAATACCCTAATTCAACATCTCCCTCTATCGGACTTGACAGGATACAGAGCTCGGCCTATACTCACGCGCCACGTGTCAACCTCGAAGGCTGGGCTATATAAACCCCAACCGAGCACCGAAAATATCCTCTCTTACCCAATCTCAGACCCAATCGGGGATTAAGGTTCTTCTTCTCCCCTACGCCGTCATCCTCGTTCTTATTCGCTATCCTCTATCCCAAAACGTCGTCGTTCAGGATGATGCAACAGCCATCAGGAGGAGTCGTCCCGGCGGATCAGCAGCCGCAGCAGCAATACCAGCAGCAACCGCCGCAGCAGTGGATGATGATGCCGCCGCAGCAGCAACACCAAGCTGCTGCTGCTGCTCAGGCCGGGTGGGCCCAGCAGCAGGCGGCTATGCAGCAGCAGCAACAGCCTCAGCAGTACACGGCCGCGGCGGCGAGTCAGGGCTCCGATGAGATCCGATCGCTCTGGATCGGCGACTTGCTCCCGTGGATGGACGAGAACTACATCCTCAACTGCTTCGGTCCCACCGGAGAGGTAAATTTCACGGATAATTATGTGTTTCGTTTGATTTTGTAGCTTCGAATTTTGGATTTAGGGTTTACTTTGTATCGCCGGAGATGTAATTGTGATTTAGGGTTAGAATTTCCCATCTTTGTTCATGGATCTGTAGGCTGTAGATATTTGTGTATGTGTTTAACCGGAAATTGGCGTCAACTCGTCGTCCATATGTTCTTTATTTGCTTGTTAGGTGCTTTCGGATCCCAGTTTGTTGTATTTAATTGTGGTTTTGGGGTTGTTTGTAGGCTGTCAATGCAAAGGTTATCCGTAACAAGCAAACAGGACTGCCAGAAGGGTATGGTTTTATTGAGTTTAGGACTCGCAGCGCCGCTGAGCAGGTTTTGCAGAACTACAATGGTACAGTGATGCCCAGCACTGAGCAGAATTTCCGCCTCAACTGGGCCACCCTGGGGGCTGGTGAAAGGCGCCAGGATGATGGCCCGGACTATACTGTTTTTGTTGGCGATTTGGCCGCTGATGTTACCGATTATACCCTTCAAGAGACATTTAGGGCTCATTACCACTCTGTGAAGGGTGCAAAAGTTGTCACTGATAGGACCACCGGACGCTCTAAGGGATATGGTTTTGTTAGGTTTGGAGATGAGAGTGAACAGTTGCGAGCAATGAATGAGATGAATGGTCAGTTTTGCTCTAGCAGACCCATGAGGATTGGGCCTGCTGCTACTAAGAAACCAGTTGGTGGTGGACAACCTTATCAAAAAGGTATGTATCCTTGTTAGTATTGCATAAAGGTCTATGGTATTAGCTAAACGACATAACTTTATCTGAATGTGGATGATTCTCAGTGTTGTAATTAGATTTTGCCCTTTTGGTTTGTGTTCATGAGTATCTGGTACTTTGTGCTTATTGGATTGGTAAGGTTTAAAGCTTTTATATGATACTTACAAGGTGAAATTCTCGAAGTGCCCTGTTAGAAGTAGGTTTTACCGCTTTCAGTTAATCAGTTGAAGATTGGCGCAACTTAAAGTCCTTTCCTTCGAGTACTTACCTTTGTAAACTTCGGCGCATTTAATGTTGTACAAAACATGCAAAAACTTATGTAGAACTCATGTTGTCTTAAAGCAGGACACCGAGAGGCTCTCATTTTGGGGGGCCTGGAACTGATTTCAGCTGAAATGATTCCACATAAATGCGTGGCCTCATTTTAGGTCAGTTATTTTGTTTATGTCGTAAACTTGCTTCATTTTCTCGTGGCATTTGGTATGCTGCTTTCAAGAATTACCTTTCCAGTTCCTTACATTTATTCCATTACCAGTCAAGTTTACATTTATTCCATTTACCAGTCAGCTTTACATTTATTCCGTTTACCAGTCAGCTTTACATTTATTCCGTTTCCAGTCTGGTTTACTTTATTCCATTTACCAGTTCAGTTTACTTTTATTCCAGCTTCTCCGTAGTCCAAAATTTAAATATCCTTCTTTAATGCTTGGCTGATGTTAATCTTGAAGAACCATGGTGTTTTTTCTTTGTGGATCGGTTCCACAATAGTCTGTACTTCTCTATAGGATAATATGTGGTCCCATATATGTGGCCCGTCTGCTTCTATTAGTATGTTTCAGCCATCATCTTAAGTAAAAAAAAAATATACCTACAGCAGGTGCTATAGATATGTTGCAGCTGATATACTAGTTCACCTGTTTCATGCTTCAACTTTAATTTAAGGCAGAATTAAATTGAATGATAAAAACTGTAGTTGCAGCCGCTCAAACCATTTTATTCACCATACCATGTCATATATGCATCTGTTTTAAGGTGAAAATGTTTCATTATAAAGCCGCTATGAGAGTTGTGTTCAGTTATTTTATTTTGTTTGCTTTATCTTTCACTGATTTTGTATTAATCAAAAATTCATTTTGGTCCCATAGGCTATTAGCTTTTTTACTTTCCTTACAACCTAGCTTTTTAAATATTTGTATGGTTCATTCCATGTTGTATGGTATACTGAAGTTATATCTGATGCCTCTTTGTGTTAGATGCCTCTTTGTGTTAGATGTTTGTTCTGTTGTAATGCTTCTTTTTTCCAATGGGACTGTTACTATATGTTTATATGAAGGGGGATAATTAGATTTGAAAGGTGGAAATTCTAGGTAACTTGTAATATACTAATATAACAATTAGGTTCTCGTTCTGGGAATAAAAATTTCAGAACTGTGACATCTCCAGAACAATAAGGATCCTCCTGCTGTGGAAAATTGTAGTATGTTCATCTAATCTTACAACTGCATAAACCAATGCTTATGTGTTCATAAATTGCAGCTGCCTACCCAAGTTCTCAAGGAAATCCAGGCGAGGCTGACCCAAATAACACAACAGTAAGTAGTTTCTTCTTCTGTTTAAGTTGAACATTTCTTTGCAATGATACTAACTCATGAGTCTTTTGAGTGCAGATATTTGTTGGGGGTTTGGATCCCAGTGTCGATGATGAAATGTTGAGACAATCTTTTGGCATGTTTGGTGAGCTAGTTCATGTGAAGATACCCGTTGGCAAGCGATGTGGTTTTGTTCAATTTGCTAACAGGTAACAGCTCTACAGCGTTACTCCCCACTGTTGTAGATTTCAGTTTCCTCAGGCCTCTTTTTTTATTTTCCTTTTTTGTTAATTAAAACTCTAATGTGCTTATGTTCACATCAAATTCAGAGCTTGTGCGGAGCAAGCATTGTCGGTGATGAATGGGCGAGTAGTGGGATCACAAAGTGTTAGGCTTTCTTGGGGCCGTAGTCCTTCAAGCAAACAGGTATTTAAAGCTGACCTTAAGTTTGTTATCCTGTTGCTCAAATACATGTTAACATATATTTTAATTGATTCAGAACCAGCCAGAACAGACACAGTGGAATGGTGCTGGTGGTGCTGGATTTTATCAATATCCCCAAGGATATGATGCGTATACATATGCACCTCCTACCCAAGACCCTAACCTGTACTATGGAGGGTATGCTGGATATGGAAATTACCAGCAGCCTGGTGCAGCTTACCAACAGCAACAGCAGGTAATAATATTTAGTTTGGCCTCCGTAATTTTTTCTTCTTTGAGGATGACAGTTCTTGATACGAGTTTCTTTGAGGATGACAGTTCTTGATATGAGTTTATTTGTGTGGTGCAGTGATTTGTAGCCTTCCTCAAGTGCTGAATGCTAGTATCGTTGAAATCTGATGCAATGTAGGTTGTGCGTATTGGCTGTAGTATGATGTGTGGAGTCCTTTATCAACTTCTATGCAACTTCTATTTATCGCTATTGTTCCTTTTTTTTTCTTTTTTTTTTGTTCTGTAATCCATCTTGAGGGAGACGATGTATTTCATATTTGGTCATTATGTTTATGAAGATTCGCTGAGTTGCTATTGTATGTTATTTTCTTTATCTCATGCTTAATGCTTTTCAGTTGTGGAACACTACACGACTTTTCTTGCATTTGGTAACAAAATTGGGATGCAAGAGGACCACACAATAAAAATCATAATAGCTCCTTCAAATCTAAGGAGAATGAAATTCATATGCCCTGCTTTTTAAACTCCATTCCTCTCTCAAATGAGTTCACACTTCCACTTTTAAGATGATGTCTTTTAAATGAAGGGCTCTTGATCCAAACACCAAAATGAGTTAAAATAATTTCACTTATCTCAGCAACAGATTTTATTTCCACTAACCCAATTTAAATTAGAATGACTATCATTCTGCCTTCAATCTAATTAATGAATCACATTTTATGCCACTCATCTCTCTCTAGCACGACTCTCTCTCTCGGTTGGGCTTGTGGGACTTCGTCCACATCAAGTTCGATCAGAGCATTAGGGCTGATCTTCTCGCCCAATTGATTGTCAACTTCAACTCCCAGCAGCGAAGTAGCTATGTCAACGAGCTTAGGTTTTTGGCCAACCGGTCCGATCTGATCTAAGACGCACCATGGAAGATGCCAGCGAGGAGCAGATGTCGGTGTGGAAGATGCCAGTGATGCTCAAATCCAAGAAGAGTATCGTGGAAGATGCCTGCGAGGAGCAGCTGCTGGCATCGGAGGAGTCTAGAGCTTTTATGGAGGATTTGGTTTCGAATTGGGTGCTTTTGCACTAGGATATGTGGATGACGCCCAGCGAGGTGTTGAGCTCTCCGATCTCCACCTCCACAAAGAACTGAGAGAGACAGAGTTGGGCAGCATAAAGGAGTAAACATGGGTTTGGTTGGGCAGCAGAAACACGATGATGGTGGGTTTGCTCTGATTTGGTGCCCAGAGCATTTTCTAGGTGCCCAAATCAAATTTTTTTTAAGTAATGGAGCATAAGGAAAGTAAAAAAAAAGTTTTGAATGTCCATTGGGGGGCAATAGACGTTTTAAATTGATGTAATCTCCTTTTTTTTTTTTTTCTATAACTAAAGTTTTATTTTACTAATTTTAAGAAGATTAGTTTCTATTCCGGTGACCGAAAGTTCTATTGGGGAGCAATAGACGTCTATTGGGGGGGGGGGGGGTAAATGATAGTCTATTAGGGGCAATCAACATTTCCGGCTACCTCTAAGATCTCCGACAACCTCTTTGGGGACCTCCGGCGAGGTTTTAAGAAAAATTCGTTGGGCGGCGGGCGGTGACCGGATTAAGGTTTAGGAATCCATTTCGTCATTTAAATTTTGGTAATTAATAATGGACCAGTTGTACGAATTATTGTTATTGTGCTTTATTCGTAAGTTGTATGTGAAATCGAATGGTTTTCGTACGTATAATTATTCAAATTTCACGGTTTAGGGGTTGTGTGAAGTTTGACTTTTTATACATTGGGATTCTTCGAAAACTTCATTCACAAAAGTTGTAGAGCGCATCGATACGAGTTCGTGGACATGTGGAACGTGTCAATCGGAGTTTGTATGAGGAAGTTATGGCTCAGAAAAAGTTTCCATTTTGGTATAAATTGAGGATTTCTGAAAATTTTCTCATGATTCCAATTTCCATTTCCAGAAATTCTCCTTCCTCTCTCTTCTCTCTCGACTAATACCTTTAGTATCGAAGAAACACGGCTGACCCGGTCGACCAGACCTGGCTTTTCCGGCGAGCTCCGGTGGTGAAACTTTCCAGATCAACTCGTCTTCACCGTGCGCTCCTCCCTGTGGTATCCTCTACCAGCGATTCTCAACCACGACGACGCTGAAAGGTGGCGGTTTTCAAGTGCAGTTGGACCTGATCAGTTCTCCGATCTCCGATGTCTGCGAAGCTTCAAACTAGGCTTGGAGAACTCGCAGCAGCTTCCTTAGTCGATCCTTGGTGGTTGTTTAGACCGATTCACGTGAAACTTGGTTCAATTCAGATTGAACAATGATTCACGGTTTGCGAGGTAATTTTTGACCCTTTTCACTTCGATTATGCCTTCATGCTAGTTATGAAAGTTGATAAGCATGCTAAGAAGAAGATCTTTGATGTTGGGAGTTTTGTGAAATATTGAGTTTTGGCCGGCAGTGCGCTACTGCCTCTGGCGGCGTTCTGGCCATTTAAGGGACTTTTTTTGGTATTATATATCTTCTACTCATCGATACGAACGTTTTAATATATAATACGCAATTTTTGGAGTTCGTATGAATTTGTTATGATTTTTAAGGTTTCAGAACATTCGATTTATTCGATCCATGAGGATTCGAGCTTCCGATCAACTTGTGGTTTGGACATATCGATCATGGAAGTATTCCAGAGACTTTGGGAGGTCTCGGAAGTGATTTCGCCTCAATTGGCGTTACTTTGAGATTTTAGTTCGATTTGGGGATTCGAACTTTATTTAATCGTGATTTGTTGACTGAATCAAGGCTGTTATTCCTTAGGTGCTTGACAGAGAGCGTTTTGTAAGCAGTCTAGTGATTTGAAGACGCAGCGGGAATTTCGAGGTGAGTAATCTCACAAGGTTCATTTACGAATGGAATTACCTTTATTGTTTCGAGAGTTATTTATTTCACTACAAACTATAGTTGGTATTAGTAGGCATCCCTGAGCAGATGACTAAGTATATATATATATATATATATATATATATATTTATGTGATATATATGTGTTGTTGGATTTTGTTGATTTATGAAAACAATATGCATGAATGATGCTTTTTATTGTTTTGTGTTGTGGCTTTTTGGAAAACAAATGATTGTGGAATTGTTGATTCGATTTGTTTTGAAAAGCATTGAGATTTGTGTAACATTTTGAGGCATTCCTATGCGACTTCTATATTGTTATATTCCGAGGCACTAAAAATTCCGAGGAATGAAGGTCTATGAGCGACCTTAAGCAGCATATCAGGCAATCACGTCTTTAGCCGGACGAGTGGTTACGAATTTATTTAGACTTCTAGTCTGTCTGCCATTGTAATTCTTGGGCTAACGGGGCAAGGTTATATCTAACTCATGAGATTACGTGTTTTTAGGGAACAAGGTGTGAGTTGCTTCCTTATTAACGGTTTTTAAGGGGACAAGGTGCAAATTTTTTTCCTTATTAATGATCTGATAGAAATCAAGGAGTGAGTTACTTTCTATGTTACAATTTGATAGAAATCAAGGAGTGAGTTGCTTTTTATGTTACGTTTTGATAGAAACCAAGGAGTAAGTTGCTTTCTATGTTATGTGCTTTTAAGGAAATCAAAGTGTGAGTTGTTTTCCTTATTTCCAATGTGAGTTGTGTTTATTGTTTTGAGTTACTCATACGAACTTTTAGAAGCTTACGAGGTTTGTTGTGTGGCAACCCGGTGCACTATTCAAAGGTGTAGGGGTTAATCCTACAGGTCAAGATAATCGTGGCTAAAGTTGGGGTAGCGTATATGCAGCTTAATAATAGGAAGCCAATTTTGTGACTTTACCGTTATTTGGACTTCCGTTGTAGTAAGCTCTAATGAGCATTTACGTTTTATTTTGTTGTTGACAATTTAATTCGTAAGCTTGTGTAATATATAACTCTGTAGAGCGAGTGTATATTTATATAGTGGGTTCAGGGCATCAGTATATACTTGGTTTAAAGGGAAAATGATTTCCAGGTATTTTATATGCATGGCTGAACGATCACGCATGTATAATTATGGGATTGTATATCGATTTTTATTTATGTTAAAATTCAAGAGCGTGACATCTTCATCGAATGATGGCTCTACACGTCATCTTGTACAAAATGATAATTCATAACCATTAATTGGATGACTGAATTTAAATTCAATTATAAAACAAAACTCGAAACCCTTATCATCAATTCGTTAGAAACCTGAAAGTTGAATTCACATGGAAATCAGCCTAAACTTTAAAGTTTACATCGACTCAAAAGTTTTAACAACGCAATGTAAAACAACGAAGATCCAACAGTTGGATTTTCATGAATCAAAACTCAAAAAATCTGAAATTAGGAGATTTCGATCAATCCTCATTCGCCAAAAATATGTAACAAAAGTTATACCTACAAGTTCATAATGCTCAGCTCTACCTAACAAGCTAAAACAGAGGTCCATAAGAGGCGGCACATGCCCTCACGCACCATCATTTCAACCCCAAATCGAGGGTCGAGACTTATGCCAAAGCATTTACAACAACAAGCACAACAACATTTCTGACTACAACAAATCCCAATCATAAATGAGGAACCTCGGATTTACATTGGAGGGTTCAGTAATCAGTATTTCAATCATTCAATTCTCCCTGCTTGACGCAAACCAAAATCTGAGGCTGGTGCCTTTGGAACAACGAGAAAGAAACAAGTGAATCGTACGGAACATAATAGTATTATCGTAAAATTTGGTCAGAGTGAAAGAACAATAAATTTTTCCTTCTATATCTTATAAATCGCAACTCACCGACCAATGAACTCTCCAACATAAAACAGGTTTAGGCTTATATTGGATCAGGACCAACTAGTAAAACTTTCCCCAATCACCAATAACGTTCTGATGGGCCTGGAGTGGGATGGCTTTAGTCAGGATAGGGCTAGGTTAATCCTTGTTTAGTGTCATGTTTAGGGTAAGATACCATAGCATGAAAAAAATAATAATAATTAAAAAAAAAAAAAAAAGGTAAAACAAAGCCAACAAACAAGAAAAGAGAACATCGGTTGGCATGTATCACAAAACAGAGACACATTGCCAAGTGCTAACGAGAAATTGATTTCCCTTTTCGCATTCCCTCCCGCAGCTTCGTCAGATCCCTTTCTCTTCTTCAATACAGAAAGAAACACAGCAACTTCAACTCATAGAAATCTGTGTTTGGATCATTAGAAACAGAGACAGACATATAAATGGGGTGCAGAAACAGAGCGCTCACAGAAGACGATGCCGTTTCTTCTTCTTCTTCATTAAGCGAGGCCTTGCTGTTTGCGACCATGTGCATCATTGGTCTCCCAGTCGATGTTCACGTGAAGGACGGCTCTGTCTACTCCGGAATCTTCCACACTGCTTCTGTGGAAAATGAATACGGTGTGTTTTTTTGTTTGAGCTCTGTAGTGGGTTCAATGTGTTTTGGAGAATGGTATGGAATTGTTGCTGGGTTTTTGGTTTTATGTGCAACTGTATCTGGGTTTTCATTTTCTTGAAGGGTTATGGTGATCCTGTTGTTTGGGATCAAATAGTGTCTGATCTGGGTTTAGTTATTGTATTTGTTCTTCTTTCTGGGTTTTCTAAAGAGTTAGTGATCCATTATGTTGAACTAATGGAGGATTTGCATTAAGAACAAGATAAAAATTTTGCAGTTGGAAAACTAGAAAATTGGATCTTTAGGTGTAATTACTGGGTTGCTTTGTGTGTGTGTTGTAGACAAATTTATGAAGAGTGAGAGTCTTAATTGTGGGCTTCTGGTTTGGCAGGCATTGTTTTGAAGAAAGCAAGGATGACTAAAAAGGGAAAATCTGATGCGAATGTATCAAATGGGGAGTTGATAGATACTCTTGTGATTCTTTCTGGTGACCTTGTCCAAGTTGTTACAAAGGTATGCAATTCATGGCATTCCTTCAATCTGCTTCTCACGTTGATTTGAACAATAGTGCGTGATGTAAATGTTGCTCTTTATAAATCATTCAGGGAGTTTTACTTCCAGCTGATGGTGTTACTGGAAATATGTCTGGTGACAGAACTGAAGCTGTTACGGGTACTGTTTCTTCTGATGAGTGTTCAAAGAATGGTGCGAAGAAGTCAAGTGAGTCTGCCATAAATAAGAAGAAGGGTGGAAGGTATTTTCTCAAATTTGGACTTGTATGTACCTATATCTGCATTGAATAGTTTACACTGTGTTGAGTGGAAAACAAGGTCTTTAGATTGCTGATTGGACCGAGCATGTCGTTTCCTCAGTTTTTGCTCAGTAGGGCAACTGATTATACTGGCAGATAGTTTCTGCCACTGCTTGTCTTGCGTAGAAGAATGGGTTCCTTGTTTTAATCTGTTTTTCAGCTATTATTCTTGATTCAGAGTTATGCATTCATATTTTACTCATTTAAGCAGGGTGCTAATGCAAAATGGGAATGACTTTCATGGTGTTACACCCACAAGGGCTGGCAAGGAACATGGAGGGAGGAATATGCCACTGAATCATATTGAGAATGCCTCAGAACTTGAAAAGAGAAGTGATGAGGTAAACTTATCAGAGGTAATCTTTTTGTTTTTAGGCATCATTTTGTTTCTTAAAACTTGATGAACTTAGTTCTACCTAAAGTCAAGTAGTTCACCACATCTCGTTCAAACTTGATATACGGAAAAGACATATGGAAAATAGAAAAGATAAAGAAAATAAAAGAAATGTAAAAGAGGATAGGAAAATAAAATCACGAAATGTAACAGCATTGCAAATTCGAACCTCATGTATTGGTATCAATTGACAAGTAAGCAAAATGAGAGCAGACCTTCTTCTAACAGATTGATAGAGATCTTCCCTTTTTCTACTTAGAAATGCTCTACTGATTAAATTCCTTCTACTCTGGTCAATTTTCCTAAGTAGCTCAAACGTAAAGAATCTTAAAGCACTGGCATAATCTGTCCACCTTGAGGAATGTAAAAGGACTGTTGAGGTAGGAGTTTGACAATAGGTGATATGAAAGCAAATGATCTACCTTTCCCTATCTGCAGTACACATCTTTTGCAGTTTGCACTATCTGATGATAAAATCATTGCGTCATGATTATGGAATATGTATCATTCCCCTCTTGGCAAGGATGCACCTACAAGGATGGAGATTCTAGTACTGTGATTCTTACAACTCTGCGTTGGGATCTAGGATGCAAAGTAGCCTTAGGAATCCAAATGTCAACTTCAGTTTACAATTTTGGAGGATTTTTTGGGTTATTACAATGTTTTTTCGGTCTTTTGTGTTGTTGGAAAAAAAAAAGTAGCTTTTATTTAAAGGAGTCGACGTGGTATTGCTGGAGTATATCTTATGTTTGCATGGAGCGTAGTAATGTTCACTTGTAGATAGGATCTCTTAGGTTTATTATTGTAAAATCTGTTCTTTTTGGTAATGCAGATTAGAGAATCCTCTGGTGCCAGCATGAACAGGAGGTATGAATTCTATTCTTCTTTTTATTTATATCATTTTATAGTTGAGAGTGACACTTTGGGCACCACCCTGGAGCTTTG
Organism: Rosa chinensis; assembly: GCF_002994745.2. Taxonomy (NCBI): domain Eukaryota; kingdom Viridiplantae; phylum Streptophyta; class Magnoliopsida; order Rosales; family Rosaceae; genus Rosa; species Rosa chinensis. The sequence continues at coordinate 33,963,142 of NC_037092.1, forward strand.
GCCCCAGCCCTCTGTGCCTTGACTCTGGCATTAGAAGTGCTCACATGTTAATATACCTCCACCAGTGTTCTGTGATGGACTTTTGGCATGTATCTCTTGAGTGAAAATGCCTCTTCGACTTCTCTTGGACATAGGCATATTGATTGTCATCATGTCAGATTGCTTATATCTGTGTGCAACAACTGTCATATGTCATGTTACCATAGGATAATTACGTTTCTATGTACTGTCTTTTTTATTTCATTCTTATCATCAGGATCTTTTTAACTGTTTGGCAGACAGGTGGATGATGGGTCTCAAGGGAAGCAGGATGATTTCAACCAGAAATTAGAGGTTTATAGGAAAGAAAGTGTATGTTAAGAAACTCTTCCAATAGTGCTCTACCACTTTGTGATCTATGCTGTACTCATTTGTGCTAATCGTTTGTGCAGGCTGACAAAGTTCAGGATACAAAGATGACATCCAAGCTCTCCCCTTTCGGAGTATCTTGTGATCCTTCTACTGTAATAGTTCAACAAGACATTCAGTGCTGTGAAAGGACAACTTCAGAATACACTTCTTCCAGTTCAAATGTTGTTTCTTCAGGTTCCTCAACTTTGTTGAATCCAGCTGCTAATGTCTCAAGTCGTAATTCAGAAACAACACCAACTGAAATGATCCCTCATGGTTCAGAGTTAAATAAAAGTGGCAAGGTAAAACTTATTATTGAAATACGGCTTGAGTCAACTTGAGTTCTTCAGTGATTTCACTGATCATCATATTGTCTTCTTAAATGAGAATCAGTTAGTTATCTGTCTTTACCATCTAATTTATGCACCTGGGCACTAATACTAATATAAGAATACCTATGGTAAGATCTTCTGTAATTGCATTATAAGAGACTATAGATTTAGTCGCCTAATACTAAGGAAACCTTACTGCTTGGTGATTCCAATTATTCTAGTATCAATTACTGGGTTATATAAATAACTTTTAGAAGTTGATGTTTTATTTCCTAACTTACATAATCAAGTTGATATATTTTCTTCTGTTTTGGTGTTCTTTTTAGGAATTTAAGCTCAACCCAGGAGCAAAAGTATTCTCGCCATCTTTTACAAAGCCCATAGCAGCCACCTCTCCTGCAGTGCCAACAGTGGCAAGCATGGGTTTTATACCAACCAACTGCCCCGTGGTACCTGGTCCTGCCGTCCAGCCAGAAGTTGGATCGAATCCTTTCGCATCCCGTACATCTGTATCTGTTAAGGTTCTCCCATACAATAATTTCACAACTGGGAATGGTAGCAGTGCTTCTCAATTTTCACAACCTGTACGTATCATAGGCATTACTGAATTCATATTGGTACTATTTAATGATACTGATTCAAGCTTTACTTGTGAGTATTGGAAAGTTCCCTCTGTGTGTGTCACTGTGTGTGTCTGTGTGACTGTGTCCAACACATATGTTTCTGTTAACCAGCCCATTGACCAATGGACAAAAATTCATGCTGGCCAATCATGGGATCATGTGTTACATTTAGTTCTTCCTTCTTAAAGTACATCATCTGATTTGAATATCAGTTGTTGGATTTTGATTCAATGGTTGGTTATTAGGAAACTGATGACTTTTCTGGTTTTATCACTTATCTTATGGTGTTTAGTAAGGCGTTGTTTCCCTGCCAAAAAAAAAAAGTAAGGCTTTCTTTATATACTAGCAGAGTTACTGTCTGCATGATCTTTAGTAGGAGCTAAAGCAGTCAATCCTCGGCCATTAGATCCAAGGCTAAAACGATCTCACTGCTTGGTTTAAAATACTAGTTTTTTGAGTGTTTTAATCTTAGCTATAGAAAGTGATTAACAGCCCAAGATTGAATATATTTTATCTGCTCATCTGTCTGTAACGTATATAATATGTATCTATATATATGTAACATATATGTATGTACTCACAGGTACATACTGTTCATCATATTTGGTGAGTTAGATCAAATCTCATGTGTGTTATATGTAGTCATGATCTTCTACTCACCCTCTTTCAGAAAAATCTATGATGATTATTTGTTAGGTCAAAGATTCACAATCTAATAGATAATATTTGTTTGAAAATTAAGTACTTGATGTGAATACCAATTGTTGGATTTGCTCCCATACAGTTGGTGAGCATGGTTTTTTTCCCTCACCTTGAGTAGGAAACGAAGATTACATATCTAGTGTCTACATACCTTACATCAAGTAGTCTAAACAACATTTGTGTAAAGCATGCAAGTGATATGATTTCTATTATCCGTTGACTGAAATATGGCATGATACTTCTCTTATCAAAATGTATAGTAATATTTGCTATAGAGATCTTGCAAACAAGTTATGATTCATGTTGGGTTTTACTTTCTGCCTATAGATTGTTGGACACATGAGCAGTAGGGCGCAGACAGTTAGGTATGCTGGTCAGTATCCTGTTCAGGCTGGACCGACCTATGTACATCCAAATACTCAAGCTGTAAGTAATTTAAAGGATGTTAAAATCATCTTTATGTCAATTTGATTTCAGTATTTATGACTACTGTTTAACTCCATGTTTCTGATCTCTCTCTCTCTCTGTGTCTCTCTATCTCCCCCTCCAGGTTATGGTAGGACGATTTGGACAGCTTGTCTATGTGCATCCAGTTTCTCAAGTAAGAGATACGTTGGCATAACAAATATTATATGATTGTATGTTGGAAGCAGATAAATAACAAAAGATAGTTTCTTTCATTGCTCAAACTGAAGTATAGCTGATGCTCTTTTGAACAAATAGCTGGATGAATTTTATTGATAGATGGCTAGATGCTTGTGAGGAATAACAGTTTAAGAAATAACATTAATTAATGCATATGATAATTGTATCTTTATTTTTAATTTGTGTTTTTTCTCTTTATTTTTGTTAACCATTTTTCTGACCTCCCTTCCTTTGTATATATTGAAGGATTTGGTTCAGGGTACACCAGCCATCTCACCACTCTCTGCACGTCCTATGTTGACTCCACATCAGGTCCAGTTTCCGAAGCACCAAGGTATGGACCATTCTATTACCTTTATGATGAATCCGGTCCAGCAATTTATGTGTTCGTGTAAAATGTTCATGTTTGGAAAATAGAAATTCCAACTATTTGAATCATCAGAAAAGGAAAAGCCTGAATAACATAATTATTGCTTTCTTTTAGACCTTCTTGTGTCATCTTCATGGATACAATTGTAGCTTTCACAATTTAATTTTCAAATAAAAATAGTAGCTCACCTTCACTTTGGAATCTTTGTCTCCACTTTCTCTCTTTTTACTTTGTTGATTTTAATTCAGGAACTGCAGGCCAAGCATTGCAGCTGTGTGTGCCTCCGCAGTTCATGGCTACTGGACAGCAGCCTTTTCCCATTGCCAAGTCGCATCCGATTTTTGCAACCTCCCTTCCATTCTAATTGTCTCATCCGAGTTCCAGATTCTAATGATATCTTCCCCAAGTTTGGTGAACAAGTTTTCTCACTCATGACCTCAGCTGGCATTTAATTACAGTATATATTTATCATATTAATACAAAGTTTTGGCCTTGAGTTTTTTTGCTGGACAAAAGTCCATTCAGGTTATTCTCTATACATAGAACTCTAGAGAACTTTTACACAAGGGAACCTGTCAAACCTGATTAGGGGGATGAAGCTTCATTCAATTTTTTTTGTTTGAAAAATGTGGGGATTGTTTTTTTATAGAAAACCGAAAACGGTTGAATAATTTTGAGAAGAGAGCAACATGTAAAGTACTCGAAAAAAACAGATGGACTGATTCTGTTGATTCTAAATTTCATAATCCCTAATGTTTATATCTTCTGATTTGTTGGAAGTTTTGCCATTGTGCAGTGGATGGTTCGTTTATAAATTTTAATGAACCCTTGATATGAGATGAACAGTATCTTTATGTTTTTGTTATTTGTTTGCATACTTACTTCAGCTCTATGAAAAGATTTGAATAAATATTTTTCTGGGCTAATTGCATTTTATGTCCTTTATCTTTACACATTAAATTAGTTCTGTCCTTGCATTTTTAATTTCATTACATATGCCTTCGTGTGTAAAGGCCGGGAGTTGGGAGGTATAATAAAGTAAATCCTTTGTTTTTTAAGAGATTGCTCTGTAATACAGAGTCTGTATAAAGGGTAACTAGTATCAAACCAAGAACGTTTCTCATGCAGCTCTCATAAGTTGTAAAACATTCCAGTCACATGAGCAGCATGTTACCACTTCTTATGAGTGTCATGCTAGAAACTCTGCGACCTAGGTTGAAGGATTTCATCGGCTAGGTAAAACTGTGTTGTTTCGGGACAGCTCAACGCAACAAGCAGCTTTAACTTTTAGCTTATGAAAATTGTTTTTTTTTTACCGACTTTTTTAAGCTGCTGTCAAATTGTGTAAATTTTATAATCAACTGCTTTTGAAAAGAATCTGGATATGTTGTAAGTTGTAACATTATGAACCAGAATGAGACCCCTATTGCAAAAAGACATTGTATCAAAGTTCGAACATATTGTTTATGGTAACACCAATAGTAATCAGGTCTAATTATTTCACTCACATTTGCTCATGCTTGTGATACGACTAACATCCACACGAAAAATAAGGTAAAGTTGATTAACTCGGTACAAGTTCTTCCAAAATTAGGATATGGAAGTGGAAGGTAGTACCATCATTCTTTTTTTTTTTTTTTAACAGAAGGTAGTATTATCATTTCAATAAAAAAGAAAAAAAAATTAAAGCAGCAATCAAATCAAGCACGGATGCTGTATCAGTTGCACAGATCATGAAAAAAAAACAAAAATACATTTATTAGTCAAATAAAACTACAACAGGGTAAAATTAAAATCTTCTCAGTCCTACATAAGAGAACAGTACTTAAATGAACTTTCCCAGCATCCTTCATCATTTAAAAAAGAAAAAAATTTAAATTCCTAATACACAATTGGCTGATCATGCTAAGACCTGATGTCCAACAAGGAGGCACGTATACATAACATTCGTTCAAGATGCCTGTGAAGGTGTGCTTGAATGATCATTTTGTCCATCTCCGAACAGTTTCTCAGTTTGGTCCTTCATCCTCTCCTTCATGCTTTCCTGCAAAACCTTAATGAGGTGGTGGAAATCAGTGGCTATGTCCTGATTCCTGAATATCATTCTGTTATAACTAGATGTTTATTGATATTCTGTTATAAACAAAGTCCTTACCTGCAATAGCTCGGACATTTTGCCATTTCTGCCATCCTCCATTGGTTTGGAAGCAGATGCAGGATGGTCTTTATGCTCTACTGCTTGCAGGGGCTCGACTAAGGGTTGAGTAGCCAAGTTACTAGCCTCTACGTGACTCTCAGTTGATTCTGAGGGCACATTCTCAGGCAATGTCATTTGCTTGGCTTCTGTCTTACGCAGCTCCTCTACAGAGGGTGGATCAGTAGGACCATTCTCATTTATTTTAGCATCATATATTACCTGATGGCCGGTGTGAGGTTGGGACCCGAGCATTTGATTTTGAACTGCTGACGCCTGGTCGTTGGGAATTGAACACCCATTCGATGGAGCAGCTGATACAACCTGTTTCCCTTTTGAGGTTGCTACGGTTGCAGCCTGGGTTGCAACGGGATTCGATTCACTGGTGAGTGCCGGGCCATTTGATACCTTGCAAGGTTCGAGCACAACAGGCATCAAGTTGCCTCTGGACGTTACTCGATTAACATTTTGTGCAGCCACCGGAGCCACATGATTAACGGGGTGGGAAGCATCTCTTGAATGAGGTTTATGGCCATGAACAGAAGAATGGTTCTCAACTGGGAGGGCAATTTCATGCCGTTGGATCATTTCAACATCTGGAGCCACATCATTTTCTGGAACAACAGGAGCGTAATGTCCAGGCTTGAAGACAACACCCCTCAAAGTGGTACCAGTATTACCAACCCTAACTCTGAGAAGGTAGCCGGCGTCAAATGATGCTTCAACAACACCAGAAACAACCATTCCCACCATGTTATCAGTTGTACTTGTACCATTAGTTGGTGCTGCTTGTTGGGCCTGGTTTCCGTTGCTCCTTACAAATCCAGGAGGGGGAACAGCAGCATTCTCTCCCAAGTTCAGGTTCTGATACCTGGGCACAGGAGAAGCATTCTCTTGAGGATCAAGTCTTGGATATTTCCGTGGGCGTCCACGTTTACGCTTCACAGGGATGTTTGATAAGGCATCAGCAATGTTTTCTTGATCTCCTTGCATCTTTGGTGCTTTTGTCTAATCTTGCTCTCCCCACAAATTCTTGTATTTCCCCTCTCTGCAACAAGTAGTGAGCCTGAATGAGAAATTGATACCAAAACTTAAATTACCTGCCAGACATCTGGGCTTTAATAGTAAGACTTAGCAATAATGCTGTGCGGAAACCCCTTAACTGCATATATTTCTAATTTGGTTTTGGTTATAAGAAATTCAATGACAAGATTCTATAGATGTTTTTAGTTTCCTTGTAAACATTGTATCTGCAATAGAAGAAGTCCAACACATACACACTAAAGCTTTTTGCATACACAAGTGCAGTCCTTCACACACACAAGAGCAAGTGCAGAAAGTCTAGGTTCTTAATAACCCTAGAACCCCTTTGCCTTTTTTAATTTTTAATTTTTTGGGAAATTAACTTTTCTACCCATGGATTCCTATTGTGATTCCAAATGTTGGTAAACATCTTAATAGGAGTGACTCTTCTCCACTCCAATTCCACCTCCTTCTCTGTCCCATCCCTTCTTAACCCCATTCAAGTTTAGTCAACACAAATTACCAGCCCGTTACCAAAAGCTAAAGATTTTTACCCTATCAAACAATATCAAAAATAAATAAACACTAAAACGAAAAGCGGATAAAGATCTATATTTTTCACCATAAAGGTGGCAATGTACCCATACATGTGTAGTCTGAAGATGCAAAAATTACAAATTTACAACACCAGCAAATTTATATAACTTTTGCACTGCAATACTAAAAATATAGTAAATTTCCAAGAAAAAAAGTAACAAAGTAGTACTGGCCTATAATGAATAAATGAACCTTAAATACATAATAACAGTGACAATGATTATGATTAAAAACAGTCAGATGAACTAAAAGTCTAAAACATTAAAGTACATTTAAAATAATCAACTTTATTTAATGAGACACCTGAATCAACAAACAAATTAAAACCCAGCTCCGAAACTAAACCATTAACCCAAAATTCCCTAATCAACATATTTACTTGCAAGAAAATAACCTGAGATTATATAGGATAAACCATGTAGTCAGTAAAATAAAATTAAGAAGCTTATAAATAGGAGCCAATAAACCATAATTCCCTCATTTCACCTAACAAATCATAATTCCCGATTAGTTTCTTCTCAACATATCAGTTCGAAAAAAAAAAAACACAGATAAAAAAAAAAATCAATTTTTACTCTGCAAAGCAAGGTAAATTTTCAAACTTCGATCGAGGAAAGGGAAGTAAAGTCGATTTAAGATTAGGGTTTCGATCCAGTAAAACTCTAAGATGGAAGAGAAGTACAGTTACAGTAAACAAATACAAATATACAAAGAGCAAAAAGTGAGTTGAGAAACTGGGAAAGAGAGGTACCTTACTGCTTGTGGGATACGATGTCGTTCTGGAAATGAACAAAAATGGGTTTGATTGATTCTGGAAAATATTTTGGGGGGGTGTTTTTTTTTTTTGTAGTGTCTGGGGCGGAATGGGCGAAGTGGGGAAGATAGCAGGGTCTGGTTTTGTGGGCATTTAAATAGGTGCGGAATCAGAAAGAGCAAAAATGAGGAGATAAAACGTGGTGTCACTCCTGGTGCGGGCAGATGGCACGACATAAGTGGAGTTTGTCACGAGTCTTACAAGGCATGTAGGATTTACTGTCGGTTGACATAGTTTCATTCTAAGTCGTTTAAGACTTCAGTACGACTCAATCAAATGTGTACGAAGCAACGACTAAGCAAAATTTAATTGGACAAAAGACATATTAAAGATAGACATGTAAAAGGATCAAATTTGGAGCGGATCGATCTAAATCTGAATCTGTTTAGTAACACTAAAAATTAGTAAATTATCACTACCTACACTTTTGTTTTTTTAATTCCCATGTGCTAGTGTGCAAGGCCCATGTGCAAGGTATTATCCCTTGCAGTCAGATTCATTCCCTTTTTGAATTATTTCTACTGACAAGTAAATTACGAAACTGCGCTTGTGGTTTGAATAATGTGAATTAACATGGCTGAATGTCAGTAGCATTATGAAGAAAGAATATCTCTACATTCCATCTTTGTTTTTCTTAGAAACAACTAATTTATTTAATAATTCTAAAAACTATTTGTACATATTACAATATGAAACTTGAACACTATCATTTATCTCTGGCTTTGCTGCTTCCACATACAAGCAATAATGTACAGATCCCCAGTAGTATATCACCCCCAGTAGTATACTAGCCCCAATAGTATACTGACCCTCAATAGTGTACTGATCCCCAGTAGTATACTGGCCCCCAGTAGTATACTAGCCTGGCCTTCTCGCGTTTGCTCACTTCAACATTGTTTTCATTAGCTCTATCCTGCAAGTCAACCGACAACACAGAGCATAAGGGATGATAAAGTGTGCCCAAAAATGCTTTGGCGATTACAACTCTAATCCTTTCTCTTCAATAATCATAGCATTCAAACACATAAGAACTATCACTAAACATGGAGCCTAATCCTTATAGTTTCTTCCATTTCTTTCTGAGTCAAAAATTGGAAAAGAAAAATAAAAAAGAAGTAGATGATACAAGCAGCAAATTTTGCAATTAATCCATGAACTTGCAAGAACACAGAAGCAAAAAAAGCAACAATTTTTTTGTCAAACTAACATTACACAACACCACCAATCCAATAAGAAAGTACCATAAACACAAAACTAAAGGAAAGTACCATAAACACAAAACTAAAGCTACTGACCTTCAAACGAAATGTTGCTGAGTCCTGTAGAAATAACAAAAAAATTAAGATCCAATAAGAAAGTACCAGAAACACAAAACTAAAGCTACTGACCTGCAATACAAAACTGATAATCAGACTATAGCTACTGACCTGCAAATGAAATGTTGCTGAGTCTTGTAGAAATAACAAACAAATTAAGATAAGTACAGCTCCACCAAATTGCAAAAGCCTCATAATTTCTCAACCAAAATTTCTCAGCTAAAGCTACTAAGCATAATCGAATTTTGACAGTGTTGAATGCATAATCAGACTATAGCTACTGACCTTCAAGACTATAGTTACTGACCTGCCAGTGTCGACCCCTTGCTTCGCCGCCGGGGTCGCTTGCTTGGTTCTCCTCCGGGATTGCGCCCTTGCTTCGCCGCCAGGGTCACCCCCTTGCTTCTCCGCCTGGGTCTCGCGCTTGGTTCGCCTTCCAGGTTGAGCGCTTGGTTCTCCGCCGAGTTCACGCGCTTGGTCATTCACCGCCGAGGTCGTTCCCTTGGTTCGCAGCCGGGTTGGCGCGCTTGGTTCGCCGCCGGGTTGCGTCCTTGCTTTGCAGCCGGGTTGCGCACTTGCTTTGCCGCCGAGTCGAGCCCTTGTTTCGCCAGAGCCCTAGATGTTTTGATTTTCAGACGGTTTAGATTTTGGGGTCGCTTTGATTTTGGGATAAATGGTTTATATTAGTCAGTGGCATGTTTCGTAAATTTCTTAATATTTGAGTGTTCTTTCTTTATGATGGGCTAATGGTTATTGACCGCACGGGCTCCATGTTTTGGAGTCTGTTATTGATAAATAATAGTGTCATATTGTAGTTATTGGTCATTAACTCTAAAAATTTCAACCCACCTGGTCTGTTAACCTGGTGGATCGTTGATAGCTCAATCTAAATCCATATCCGCCGGATTAACAGATACTCAATCCTTTAATCTAATTTTATAATAATAAATATTTTTAAATTTTGATAATAATATTAAATATGAGAAAGTTTTAAGAATGGTACATGAGCTATCCTCCATTGAGAATTAAGGTTAATATATTTTCAGATCTATAACATAAGTACATGGACAATTTAACACTACCCATTTTTGATACATTCCGTTAACTACCTTGTTACAACCCATGCCATTATCAAATAAATGAACGGTACAATTGTATTTTTGCAGTTTGGAGTCAAACTCTTTCATCTCCCTCGCAGCCCAACACGTAGCCATCTCCGATAGCGAGCTCACCACCAAGCTCATCCCCAACAGAATCGAACAAGAAACAAGCCCCAATCATGACCAGATCAAATCCTTGGTGTATTACGCCCTGTATCCAAATTTACTTGTTTACTGATCATTTGGATGGTAAACGATGATTATCTTTACTTTTTACCTTCGTTTAAGACTTTTTTGGGGTTTCAAAAATTTACTTTTTGTTCGGCTCAGTTTTTGATGAAATTTTCTTCTAGGAAGTTGTAGAGCACGTTAAACCGAGTTTGTGGACATGCGGCATGTTAAAATTGTAACGAAGGAGTTATAAAGGTTAAAACTCAGAGGCACTTTTGTAATTTTGGGAAATTTATTTAAGCATATTTAGGTGTTTCCAGAAGGAGAAACTTACTATTTTGGTGACTTCTATTTCATGAGAAATCGAAGAGAGAGAGAACCCAGAAAACCCCAAATCAGCATTGATCCTTCTCGGCCTTGCTAGCGCCGATTTCGGCCACTTCTGGCCATGAAATCAGTCTCATCTGAACCGCCTTGTCTTTCTCTTCCTCTCTGTGGCAGCGGCACATGACAATTTTGGTTGTGGAAGGCCCAGCAAGCACAAACTTTGGCCTACCAATTTTGGGATTTCCGGTCAATTCTCAATTTTCTGGCCACCTTCGGCCGCGCCACCACCCACATCTTGAAGCTCTCTTCTTCGTGGTTCAAACCCACCCAGTTACCAGCTCCAATTCGATTGGAGGAAGGAGAATTGAAGATCGAAATAAAAACTAGGGATTTCATGTTTTCAAGGTAAATTCCTACTTGTAGACTTGAAATTGATCAATGTTGTAGTTGAGAAAGTTGTTGGGGATGTTGTAAGGAACATTTTTATGTAGGTTTGGTGACCCAATTTGGGGTCGGAGGTGGCGACGCGTGGGGGCGCGTCCGGCCACTTCAGACCTTCTGTTTTGGTTCGTTAGGTCGAGCGTAGCATTACAAACATGTTGATAACAACTTTGTTTCATTTGGTGCACGTTTTGAAAATGATCGGAATTTTTGAAGTTTCAGAAATTCAGGTTTTGATTTGGGAAGATCCGACTGTTGGATCGACCCCAATTTTCGATAGGTTGTTATAGCTATTCAATCGACGTAACCCATGTAGTTTGAACTCGTTTTGACATAAATTCAAGTTTTCAATGAATTAAAATTTTAGGGTTTCGAATTTTAGTATCATCAATTTATCCTCAATTATTGAAAACAGTTAATGATAATATCAATTTGTTCAGGACGACGTGTAGATCGAGTTTGAGGAGTAAATTATCGGTTGGACATCATAGCACAAATCTGTGAGTGGACATTTGATTGTAAAATAAATTATGCATTTAGTACTACTTTCGAGCATTTATTTATGATTTTATGGCTTATTGAGATATTGAGTGTTATGAGTTTTGATTTATCGAGTATTTGATTTATGGTTTCGATGATTTACTGATGATTATGTTTGAGTATGAATATTTTATCAAGATTTCATGATTTATGATTTTGAAGAGTTATTTATGATTTTTCGGCAATGACTTTATTTTGAGTTATGGAGGATTTTCAGAGTTTGAGCCGAGAGCGATGGATTGAAATACACCAAATAATTTCAGTTAGAATCTTACCAGGAATGATGGATTCAAAGGGGCTCGAATGATCACTAAACTCATATTTTTCTTCTATGTCTCCATTGCAAATCAGATGTAATTTTTTTTTCAAAGATGGTTCTAAAGTTGCTTGTTCTACCATAATTAAACTTCAAAGCATCACGTTAGAGAGATAAAATGACTATGCTAGAGAAGTTTTTTATGGAAAAGAAAAGAGAATCGTAAAGAGTTTTGTTGAAGTTCTCTATGTCTACAGGAAAATAAGAGTTTAGGATTTGAAGATGATTAACTTGCCAAATAGAAAAAAGAAAAAAGAAAAAAATTTAGGGAGGGTAGTTAGGGTAATTTGTAAAAAAAAAATTAAACTAAAGTAATAGATAAATAGAAGGAGTGTGTGAATAGAGAAAATAATGTGCGAAGGCACCACCATTTGTTTTAAACTTTCTTAATTTATTACACATTTCAAATCCTAAATAGATGCAATTACCAAACAATAAAATTGCAATTAATGGAATTTTCTAAAGATTCCATCATTTATAAATTTCTACGAATTTTATACTTTTCTCATCCAAAAGCACCGTAATTGTAAAACTTTTCATGTTTAAAAATTTGAGTTGTTATTGTGAAAACAATTAAATTAAGAGAAAAATAAATATAAACGCAAAAAACCAAGCTTGTTAGGAAAAATACGTGGGTGAGTTTTTTCTTCTCCTAATCTACTCCTAATTTACATAATTGAACCTTCTTTATATGGTATATATCTATAATTAAGATTTTTCTCGTTTTTTAACTTGACTATTTTGCCCTTTTGATTAAATAGGATGTAATCTAAACAAAATTTTCCTTAATTACAGCTGGATGTTTACTATTTTTTTAATTTGAATTATGATTACAAATTTGAAATTAATTTATTACAATCAATTTAATCCTTGATTTTTCCTTATGTAAAACGACTAATTGCAATTTATTTCTTCCTTTCTTATGTGAGCTACATGTTTGCTTTTGTTCTTGTTAGTAAATATGTGTGTTTCTCATCAGAGTGTGTTATATTCGTTACTAGGAATAGTTGCCCGTGCTTTGCTGCGGGAGTTAAGATTGTTAGTGAATTGTTTACGAAAGTAAGTAGTTGTATACAAAAGAATTTGTTAATATGATACCAAGGAAACTGAAATTGAATACAGTCGATATGAAACTGAAAATGAAGGAGAAAAATGTAAAGGAAATTGAAATTGATTGATTGAGATCTGCAAACTCATGTTAGTTCCTCAGTTCAAGAAGATGCAGTGAAAGATCAAAATCGAACATTGTACGATAAGCATTGGTCGTAAAAGGATTACCGCTTTAAGAGCTTCCTGGTCCCAAAACATTTCGTGTTCAATTTTTCATAATTTTTCTGCAGCTCTTAATGCAATGGAACTATGAAGTCAAAAACTGAATCTCAAAGTACAGAAGAAATATAATACCTGCAGAAGTTTGAGATCTTCTTTAGAAGCTAATTGTGACAAAAATTTTAATCAAAACTATGAAGCATAGTAATAAAGAAAACAGTGACATATAGAGGGAGAATTGTTACATTATATTCATTTGATAAAAGAGTACATGTACATTCTACATTTGTTACACAATTGATTTCCTTTGAAGTCATCCAAAAATTGCTTGATGCACAATAACGTTAGGCATTTCAGCTGCAACTTTACAAAAAAGCTAGCTGCATAGTCAGATTAGCTATTATAGTTGCAGATTTACAAAAAGATTGTTGCTGCAATCTTGTGAGATTGTGGAGCTTGTTCAAAAACAGTGGTGGTTCCAACTGTACTTGTGATTGCAGCTGCACAAAATCGATTACTTCATCAAAACACTGTACACCACAGTTATCCTGCATTAAACAGTCTTTTTGTTTTCAGCTGATGACGATGTGGTTTCATCTTCCTCTGCTTCTCTCTCACTGCCGAGTAAATAAAATATAGTACTTATTTAAATACTGATAAGAATTGATTCATTAAAATGAATTATATAGTACATGTATTATAACGTCCTTTTTTAAAGATAAGAGAATTGTAATATTCAACCAAAATGAATGTGATAAAAATTAGAATGGTATTTTCCAAATAACCAAAATTTAAAAAAAAATTAAAAAGAGAGAAAATATTCAGATCAGTACTACTTACCTTCTAGATTTCTTGTCTGGTTCAGATATGAATAATCCTCTTTTACTTGTCTCAGCAACTCTCTTTCTTTGAAAAGGAACAGGATCTGGAGTCATAGTTGCTGGGTCGTTTTCAAAAGGTGGTACAGAGGATTCCATATGTGGGAAGACTGCTTTGATTAATAGCTCACTATCTTCCGTTATCTTGAGCTGAAAAAGAATTTTTAGCCTCTTGTTTTCTCCATCTCCTCTGGTAATGTTGCTTCTGTTGGGTAGGATCTTTTGCTGACCAAATCTTTGCAATTACTTCCAAACAGTTTCTCTGCTTATTTTCCCATTATGATAACCGTTGCCTCATTTTGACCATCTGTGATAGTCATGTAGACTCTGAAACTATATATAAAGAAGAGACTTTAGTGTTGTTATTTTGTTTTGTCACATAATATAAAATTTGTCCTCAATATAATTTTTTACAGTGTTTACCAAGAATTTCTTGCTTCCCATGATGTGAGCAGCCAAGTTGATTGTCATGTTCTTGTTCTCTTAATTCTCGATAACAGCGAGGCTTTATACCACCAACCGTCGTGTGTTGCAAATCTGGAAATTGAAGCATTGCAATACACCATTTGTTCCTGTAATTGAAAATTAAAAAGGGGTATAAATTATAAAAATGTCAAAGACTTACAATTTATAAATTAGGGCCAAAGTAGCATAATGAATCTATAATTTACAAAGTAAAACAATTTACGGAATAAATTATTTAAATTTCAAATACTTACAATTTATAATGTGTAGTTGGAAACAAAAATTGGATTTTATACCTTGTATGACAATGGATCCAATATGTTCAATCGAGTCACTGTTTTCATATTGGTTTCCTAGATTTCTTCTGATGTTGGTTGTTTGAATGGTGTTGGAAGTATTTGCACTCTATCAACCAGTTTTGAGAACCTACAAATTTATAGGCATGTGATGAAACTGTTGATATTTTTTTCTTTCCTTTTTTGTAAAATGATGGTTTTCTTATAATGAAGGAACTTACTGAAGCCTGTGCTTGTTTGTTTCTGGGATCTTTGGATTGATGAAAATACAGGTGTTGCTTGTATTTGATGGGGCAGGTTTGTCTGCTAGTTACAAAAATAATTAGTTATATATAGTTGTTAGTCATGTTGAAATAATTGATGAATTTTTGAAGGACACTTACTCAAGTACTCTTTGATTTTTAAACTGGTTAATGCCATCAGCACTGGTGGAGAAGCTTTTCTAATTGTTTCCATGTCGACTTGTCTAGCAGTGTTGCCCCAGAGTGTAATTCTCAAGTCCTCTCTTCTGCATTTTATGTTTAGGAAGTTAGTTTTAAATCTCAATTGGATCATATATTGTACTTAAATGTTTAAAGTGTGTAAAAAGTTTACCTTAAGTTCTGCAAATGGATTTCACATTTTGACTCTTGTCTTTCACATTTTGACTCTCTATCCTTGACAGTTCACAGTTGTCTCATGTGGTGGTACAATCGACTTCAAACAGCCATACACATCTTGCATTTAACAAAAATAAAAAAATAATAAAAAGTGATTAATCAAAGTTATAAGGTAAAGCATAATGAGGAAGCATTGTTTATTTACAATGTGTACATTTACCTGTTAGAATTGTATGATCATTCATGCGTGCTTCGAGTTGATCAAATTCTACTAAATAGAATCGATGCTCTGGAATTTTTGGGCAGTTTCCTTCAACTGCTTCAAAGACAGTCAGTGCATTGAAACGGACTTGACTCCGATGATCAAGAATCTTGTAGTTTTCCTGGTTTTTTCGTGTAAAGAAATTGTGAATGTCATAAACCTTGCCTTGTTGTATTTTTTTTGTGAACTAAAGGGTAGTCAGATTCACTGATAATTGCATGAATAATTGAATAGCGTCACCCTGCATTTCATAAGAGAAAAATATGTATAAGTGTGCAAATAATTGGACTGATAATTAATTGTTTGTGAGAAAATTACCTTTTCATCAATCAAGACAGAGTGGAGACCATCATTCTTGTTAGTATTATATTGCTTTGCTCTCCACACTCTCGATATACGAACTCTGATCTTGTATTCTGATTTTTAAGGTTCCATTTCATGAATGAAGACATCCATTTTGTTCTCGCAGCTGCAAGTAATAGCATATATTATTTTTAGATAATAATTTTAAAAAATTGTTTTCATAGACTACATATAACTTCATTTTGTTTGGTTTCAATTGTAGAAGCTTCATTCGATGAATGAGAAAATGTTTGTTTGAAAATCTCAAAATGAGTAATGAATAATTGAAAATAAGCTGTTTTGTCACAAAAAGAATTCCTTTTTCTTTTTCTTTCTTCAGCATCAGCCTCTATGCACAACTATATATTGAAGACCAAGTTATGATCATAAATTTCGATTGAAAGAAATGTGCTAAAGCCTTGGCAAGTATTTGATGACAAAATTCTGTGGGAATTAAACACACAGTTGGATTTGCTTTGATGAAAAACTGAGGCATAAGAATGTCAATGTGAAATAGGATTATAAAGCAAACGCAATAGCAAATCAAGGAAGCAATTAAGAGCAGTTTTCTGAAAATGAATGGTTTTTAACAATTGAACATAAGCAATGCTGCTATATTTTTTTAACATACCCATAGTCTTTGAAATTATGTTTCATTAAAGTTGATAAAACTCCTTAAAAGTTAAAACTATTAGATGCACAGAACCACTATCATGATCTAAAGGCTTAAACTGAAAATTCAAATTCAAGGATCAACATACAATAGAACACCCAGAAAGATGACCTTATAAAGGAAACATTTGGTATACAACGCAACACCAGTCAATATTAATCAAACACTGCAAATAACAAAAGGGTAGTTTGAAATTGATTGATTTTGAAAGAGAGAATCAGATCAGTGGTAGTGGAAAACGAAAAGAAGTTGATGACATTTGATCAAATAGAAAGTGAAACTTGACCGAGTACCTGTTTGGATTCATGTTGACGTCAGAGAGGTTGCAACAACGCAGCAGCGGAGGTCAGTCTTCATCGATGCTTCCCGAAAGTAGGCGTTGGTTCTTTAGATTATACTTGTAGCAGATCACCAACTGAAGACACAATTATCCTGAAGTCAAACACAATGCAAAATTCCTATAGCAAAAGAGAAACCCAACCACTAATGAAGACAAACCCATGCATAAATCTCAATTAGAGCACAAAACCCCTCACCGATTGGTCTAGCACGATTATTCAAAACCCAGCGACACCAAAACCTGATCAAGCCCCTTCAGATGCGCAGAGCCGAGCTAAGAACGAAGAGAGAGAGAGAGGAAACAGATCGCGTTTATCACCCTCAACACCTTTTATATCTAGGTCAAACAGAATACCGTAATTAAGCAAAGAATGGAGGGCAAAATGGTCATTTCACATTTCTGGCTCTGCTCAGCCGGCACTGTTACTAAGCCGATGAACAGTTAACTGAGAATTAGTATATAGTAAATATGTAGATATTTATCTTTTTGGACGTGATTAGATATTCTTTCACTAATGTTGCACCTAAACTCTAGGTGAGAGTACTCTTTAGTACTCTAGGTGAGAGTACTCTTTAGTCATTCATGGACTTGTAAAACCTATTGAGAAAAGAAAAAAAAAGGCCAACAATGTTGAAACTCATGTTCATTAGTATAAACCTTAAAAAAAAAAAAATAATAACAAAAATAACAAATACCTATTAAGAAGGAATTAACCTACACTAAATCAGATATGCATTCCTATTTAGATACCTGTAATTTAGGTATCTACCTAACAATTGAATATTATAAATAACCTCCTATCTAGCATAAATCTTAAACCGAACCACAAATCACAAATACCTATTGAGGTATGCATGCCTATTCAGATTCCTATAATTTGGGTATCTATCTAACAATTGGATATTATAAATAACCTCATACAGCTTAAATCAATGTCTGATTTGTTATGGGAGATGTGTGTGGACGTCAGTTTCATCTATGATACATTTGGGGCTTGTGGCATCTTTTGTAATTGTTAATAAAAACACGTTTTATTTTATTCTAGTTGCTAGGTTTTTTATTTTGAGATGAACCTAATTAATAGGTTTGAGTGTATTTAAAAGAATCATATGGATAGGTTTAATTAATATGTGATTAGGAAAATAATAAGATTCTCCCAAAAATACAGGTATGAGAGAAAAAGAAAGAAATAAGTATGTGTTTGAAACAAGATATCCATGGAAGAAGAAGAGGACGAAAGAGATGATTCGGCTTCGGTTAGAAAAGAAAGGAAAGTTTGGGATTGTTGGGTGCTTGAACCAATATATAAAAAGTTTATAAAAATTAATGCACTAAAAATTAACTTTGTTAAAAAATAGAATATTAGGAAACTTTGTTGTGGAACATAAATTAAATTTGTTTTTCCAATGAAATTTTGTTTGATTTATCTTTAGTTATTTTAATTATGATGACAATTTATTGCAATTCATTACAAAAGAGTATAATAGGAATGCAAAAAACATACAATTAATTGTACAAAATTGAAAATAAAAGATGTGACAAGTGAGTCATAGAACCACAATTAACAAAAAAGATTCGTCTGTATTGCATTTAGTACAGAGGATGAATTTTGGACTTACAATCAATTTTCTCGATTTTCATAGAATATTGGCATAGTTAGTCATATTCATAGAATATAGCTCAACCTTTCCGTATATACTGCCAGAAATTGATTGGTTCATAGGTATAAAAATCCATAGGTGAATGAGTATGTACTCCAACACTACTACTAGCCCCACACTGATCTTCCCCCTAAAGCTAGACAATGAGTGGTTTCAAGCTCTATGTGGTTGCGCTTGTGTCTTTAACATTCTTAGCCTTGACTATCCCATGTTCTGCTGTGACGTGGCATGTTCACATCGTCAATGGACTGAGCTCTGGAAGAATTCTCTTCGTCCATTGCAAGTCTAAAGATAATGATCTCGGCATCCATAATCTTGCAGTCGGAACCGAAACCACTTGGAGTTTCAAAGAAAACTTCATAGGGACAACACTTTTTTGGTGCTACCTGCGCACAGACCGTGAAGAGTATGCTGATTTTGATGTGTTCTGGTCGGAGCATAATCGCAAGTGGCTTCAGACCAGATGCAACTGGAAAGATTGCATATGGACCGCAAGAGATGACGGGGTTTACATAAAGAACATTCCTAACAACAGTGATGAGCTTATTCATCAATGGGGAACGCATTGGTAATTCAATATATTAGGCTTTAGGGTAAGAGTGGTCATTGTGATCAACATGTAATAAATAAATCTTGATGTCATCAAATATAAGAATACATTCTTCTTTTTTTAATTGTGAAAGATGATCAAAGAATTTCACTCTTACCCTTATAATGACTCGAACCCATGACCTGGATCCTAGGTAGTGGGCGCTCTAACCACTGAGCTAACACCACTTCGTCAAGAATACATTCATTATTACAAAAAATACTCCGGCATGCTTTTGTGAAACAAATATTTATAAGAGAAAATTTGATATGAATCCAAAAAACCAAGTTATATTTTGCTCTCCAGATTAAATAGGATGTAATCTGAATAAAATCTTCCTTAATTGTAGTAAGATGTTTACCATTTTTTAATTCAATTATGACCACAAATTGATATTTATTACAATTAATTTAATCCTTGGTTTTTCCCTTATTTAAAATGACCAATTGCCCTTTATTTCTTCATTTATGATGTGAGCTATTTACTTTTTTTTCTTTTTTCTTGTTAGTAAATATGTGCGTTTATCATCCATCAAAGTGTGTCATATTTCTTTTATGTAGATCTTTTTCGACGTGGTTACATATTTTCTCACTAAGGTTGCACCTAAACTCTAGGTGTGAGTACGTAGTCTTTAGCCATTTATGTACTTGTAGAATCTGTTGAGAAAAAAAAAATTAAAAATGCCAGCGATGTTGAAATTCATGTTCATTAGCATGCATTAACCCTAAAAAAAGCAAAACACAAATCGCAAATACTTATTGAGGAGAAATTAAACCATACTACATCAGATATGCAGACTTTTTTTTTTTTTTTTTTTGAATAAAGGGTTGATGCAACTGCCCTCAAGTATGCAAACTTGTTTAGATACCTATAATTTGGTTATCTACCTAACAATTGGGTATTATAACTAACCTCCTATCTAGGTATTGATTCATAGTTTCATATTACTTTTTATTTTATTTTATTTTTTAATTTTTTATTCTGAACGATAGTGTAACTCCCTATGCTACCCCACCTCTGATGTCAGTGAGATTTGAACCCATGACCTCCACGGTGCCAGTTAGGTTAGCTAACCAACAGGCTACAGGCTCACTGACAATTCATATTAATAAATCAAAGGTCTGATTATGTTATGAGAGATGTTTGTGGGCGTCTGTTTCATCTGTGATATATTTTGGGCTTGTGGTATCTTTTGTAATTTTTAACAAAAACAAGTTTAATATTCTATTCTAGTTTATAGGTTTTTTCATTTGAGATGAACCTAAATAATAGATTTGGTTGTTTAAAAAAAAAATGAGTGGGTTTAATCTAATATGTGATTAGCTAGGAAATTGGGTGTGTAATTAAATTCCTCTAAAATTAAATAAACTAATAATCAAATTGCTTAAGAGATTATCAATAGCCGTGTGTTTGGATGAGGGAAAAAAAATGATGGAATTTAATTGAAAGTTGTTTAAGGACATCTAGATTGTGTGTCTGGCGCAAACTCTAATTACTTGTCCAAGTTGTAATAGGGTTAATCTTAGAGATATTCTTGGAGATATCTTCGTAGATATCCTAATCACTGTACGATTATGTTTCCTTGTACAATTCAGATTCTATGCTTGTATTCCTCCATATAAAGAGGCCCCTATTATCAATGAAAGACACAAATCATTCTCCCAATTCTCTGCATCCCTTTTTTCTTAAAACATGTTATCAATACGAAGACCTAACCCTGAAACAAATAGCTAAACCCTGATTCAAGAAGCTAAACCCTAAACCCGAATATAAAACCTTGAAACCTTTTCTGCCTCCACCTCACACCTTAAAGAGCTTGATCCTAAGAGTCCAGAACAGGTGACGGAATCTCAAAAACTAGCCGAAAAAGTACCGAACAGGCCATTGAAAGCTCCAAACTGCCCGCAGCAAAACCACCACTGTTTCACTGCCTTCCGGACCTCCGATTGCCACCAAATTTTGCCAGCAGCAACGTCTCGATCTCAGAATTCCAGAATCGGTCAGATCATTCTAGGAACAGGTGTAAAACTTGCCGAACAGGCCACCTGAATGACTGGTCCTCAGGCATAAAACCAGACAGAAAAGTTTTTAGGGTAATTCCGGCCACCACCTATTAATTTCGGCCACCACCGACCAGTTCTGACTGTCTCCGGCCAGCTACAACTACCGCCGACTATCCCAATTTCCCAATTTTGGTGATTTTTCTAGCTACTTTTCAGGCAATTTTAGAGGTATGTTTTAAAGGTTCCCGTTTTGAAGTTTTTATTCTTTTTCCCTTCTTTTTCTTAGGGACTTGCAACCTCCCTGACTTAGATACACATTTACGCAAGCGTACGTATCATTGTCAAGATAGGGAAGTATAATGCCCAAAGTTTATCGTACCACGGAGATTAGTGGCTAACCCACAATCCTTGGATAATCGGAAATAAAGACACTTAGCAAACAAAGAAAAGAAAAAGAAAATAAATAAAAATGCTAATCTAAGGCACCAAGCCCTAGCAATGCTCGGTTTTGGTTTTCACTAAAGCCTAATCAAAACTAAGAGCCTAGTGATGGATATGCACAAATGAGTGGAAGAGTTTAATGCTTGAGGGTTGATTTTAGATTAACAAAAAGATAATGAATGTAAAGCAACTAATAAAATGCAAAGAAATTAATAAAAGCGTAAACAATATAAATGGGAATGTCGGGTGCTAGGGAGGATCCTTCACCAAATCCCATGTGTCGGAAGCTAATCTAATATAGATGCATATTTCCTATTTTGGCGGTAGTCGTATCCAAGGCGGTTCAAGACTCAAGGACCGAAATTCCCTTTCATGGTATTCCTACTTCGGTTCAAGGGCCGTAGGGACTCACTTGGCATGAATTAGAGCCGGTTCAAGGGTCACTAATTCACACCAAGAGGCGTAGAGATCGAGGAATTAGACTACTAAGCGACCCGCCCGCGCAATCACGCAACGGATGTAAATCACCATGCTTATAACCCCTCGAATACGAAATTGAAGGTTTCTAGCTTAGGAATTAGAGGGAGTCAAGCCCCTAACTCCATCCTAGACATGCTCAAAATACACATCCTAGAGTTGACTAGGCTCCTAGACATGCATTTTAACCCAACAAAAATAGATATAAGCATCCATCATATGAAAATTGCATCATTACATTAAATTAAACATCTTTTACACAAAATTTGGGTTAGGGACACAACCCTAAAACCCAACAAGAAAATTACTCACAACCCATAATTATGAACATCAAAGATACAAAATTCAAAGGGAAAAGAGTAGAGAAGTGTAGGAGAAGACAAGTATAGTCACAAATAGCTAGGAAGCTAGCATGACTAGCTTTGAATTACAACCCCACAAAATATCCAAATCTTAAATCTTGTCGAGATTGAGCCCTTGATGAATTCTTTGAAGTTTTGGGTGAGTAAATCCTTCAAATCCCTAAAATAAAACTAAAGAAAATTAAAAAAAATAGTGGAGGAGAGGAGAGAGAGCAGCCCAAAAGGGCTGCCTCTGTTTTGTGATGGTGCGGCTACTGTGTTCTCCTTTTTGGAGAATTAGGTCATGGTATATATATATATATGTCGAAGAGAGAAGAGAGTATGATTGATAATGGGTGGCAGCCAAAGGAAGAAAAGTGGATAGCTGTCCACGTGTCAAGGCTGCAATGGTTGATTTTGAAGAAGGAAATGTGTTCACGTGCTATATGTGTGAACAAAGAGGAAGAGAGTGAAAGCAAGTATAACAGGCTGCACGTGCATGGCTGCACAATTTTGTTTGATTAATTATGTTAATCAATCACTTGATTAATTAAGCAATTAATGATCACTTAATTAATTAAGATGCATTACTTTTGTCGACTTTACAATTCTACCCGTTTCTTCTCACTCTTCTCCATGCATTTTTGCACGTAGTATCGGAGGTAATTGGATCCCGCTCCTTTGATGACATTGACTACGGTTGACCCGCGTCGACTATTTTGTTCTTTTGTCGGAAACTCCAATTTGCTCAATTTTCCACCATTTTTTCTTAATTTCCGCAATTCCGTTTATTTCCTACACAATAAATAAAATTGGATTAATTACATTATAATTGGCTCAAGGATTAGCTTATTTCTAGTGTTTTAGATACAATTACAAGCATATAAATGCGTGTAATCACTCCCTTCTTCTACCCCTCTTTCTTCTTTATAGAGGAGACCAAAAGCCTAACTGTGGGAGTTCATGGTCACTCCAACCTTGGAGCTTGTTGAGATCTCCAAACTTATAGTTTGTACTGAATTTATGATCGACCACTTACATCATTGTTTTGATCTAATCCAATACCTCTTGGAATCGGATTTCTTGGAAGCGACTACGCTCAGAAATCCCTAATTTCTTGGAAGCGATTATGCTCGGAAATTCATAATTTCTTAGGAGCGACTACGCTAAGAAATTTATATGTTTTCGTAGTAACGTTTTCCGCTCCGAAACTAACCTTTTTTCTTGTTCTCTTTCAGGATGAGTAACTTGAACAAACTGGACTTTGCTCCATTGGGAACAACTGGCTCTAGATATCACAAGTAGGTTTGTGATGTCCGCTAGCATCTCAAGGCCGATGGAATCTTGGATATGATTCTTGAGCCTAATCTGGACGTGCTAACTGTTGAGCAAGCTCAAGCTTTGGAAGCAAATAGAGCAGCCTTAGAGACAAATAAGGCTAAAGCCATCATCCTAATGACTCGTCATTGTTGGGTAAAAATCGCACACAGTGAGTGTAAATGTCAGCCAACATAATTTCACTCGTATTCATTTAGTGAATAGTATTTTTATTATTTTGGGTTCGACCCATTCAAGACAGAATGTGTCTCTTAATTACAATCCCTTGTTACAAGGAAACACCCTTTGATTCCATTTATGAAGAAACCAATTGATGGGATGTGTGTTTGTTTGTTTTTGCGGCTGCACCCAAATATTTGAATGGGTTGCCTACGTATCCATGGAGAGGGATCAAGCCACTCGTAGTTCAAGAGTTCCAATGAGTGGATGACTCATTGGAGGGCTTTGATTTTGGAATTAGAGTAGTGTTTGGGACTAATTTGTTTTAAGTGGACCAGGGATTCGATTTTGTGTATAGGACGCAGTTGTATCTAGATTAATTTGTTTCTAGATTGCCTACATACCCTTTGCAGGATCAAACCACATGTAGTTCCGGCTTTTGAGATTTAAATGGGTAGATGACCCATTTATTTTGAATTTGTGTTTGGGAAAGTGTTTAAAGCCCTTGAATTTAGTTTGGACATTATTTGTGTGATTTGGGAATGAATTTGATTTTTCTGGTGTTAGGAGAATTTGACTGGAGTCAGTGATTCATTTGGGACTGGTTGATTTTGACTGGTGGAGTCAGGGATTCTGTTTGGAGTTGCGGTTGCATCTAGTGGGTCGCTAGACTGCCTACATACCCCGTGAAGGGATCAAACCACTATAGTTCATTAGGAATTTGACTTTTCGGTTTTGTACCGACTTTTGTGTTCGAAAAATGTGTATATATTTTTTAAACCCATCAAATAGACTTTTTGAGTGAACACCCAATTTGATAGATCTTCTGCCAATTTGATTTGGACACCTGTCGAGCAGAATTGTGCAATGGGCTTTGTGCTGCTTTTCACCACTTGTCATCGAATCATATTACAGAACCATAATGATCTGCTTCAAGTGAGTGATTTGCTTCAAGTGATTTGGACGCCCAACTTGACTAGCTTTGAAATGGGCTTGCTTCCCAATTTTTGTAGGAGGCCCGGCTGAGATTAATCCACTCCTGTTTGACTTTCTTGCTGCACCAATTTTCAGGAGAGGACCAACTCATTTTTTTTAAGCCAATTATCCATTGTCTTGCTTTTTGGTTTCTTTGACCTTTATGCTTTGGAAAGAGACCTGAAACATAAATATGAGCAACATGCTACTCGTTTCGTTGGTCCCACTGTGTGAACCCCATATTTAATCAAACTTTAATTAGCCACATATTTAATTTGCTAGTTGTCCTTTGCTATCGATACAAGTAGGAGTGGTCATCTGCTACAAGTTCTTCAATATTTTACTTGGCTGGCTCGGTGGCTCTTTTGAGTGCTACGATGTATCAATTGCTCTTTCTCTTTCTCTTTTCAAGTGGATAAAGTCTGATGGCGTATAGGAAATTGAACTAGACTCTTCGGTGCTTCTCTTGATGACTCACAGGGATTCACTTGCTCTTCTTGCGTTTCTGTTTAAGCAGCAGATAAGATGCCCACCACCTGTTCGATGGAAGTCCCGTGTCGCTACTTCCCCTTTTCTTCATCAATTGGTGATGGAAATTTGGGGCGAGCTTTGGAGCTTTCACTGGTTTGCTAGCCTCTCCCTGGTACACGAAAGGCAACAGAACTCAGCTCATTTTTGTTTTCTTCCTCCACTTGGTATGCACGAGCAGTAGTGGCGTCGAAGCTTGAAGTTGGTGGCATTATGCAGGGCTGTAGCTTCGTCTTTTTGACATCTACGTAGTACTAGCTCCCTCTTGTGGCTTCGTCAACAGCAGTAGCAACTTTGTACCAGAAACAATTGTGTCTTCTTTTCCCCGTCATCAGCTTGTGTTCATTTGACAGAGCCACTGTATGTGGTGCGGGTGCGAGTGCAAGCAAGAGGTTTGATGGAGCTTGTCTTTGTCAAAGCTCTGTTGACACTGTTTGCTGCTGCAAAGTCCTTGTTGGTACTCAACAAGGCTTAGAAAATCACCACCATCAGTCGTTTCACTAGGAGAGCACCATCATTTGTTGACGTAGCGGTCCTTCACCAGGAGAGCAGTACCATCAAGATCACTTTGCTTTCGCCACCTATACGCAGGACGCACCGTCATATAGGCATCGAGAAGCAAAGTGAGGCAAGAATGGCATTGTGGTTTTGATTTGTGCCAGGGAGGTGTGGGCAGCAACTCGACTTCTCCATGATTGCTGATGTGGTAATAACCTTGGTCACCAGCAGGGAATTATGAGGATGGAAGCAACATAGACACTCCAGAGAGATTTTTGGCCATGTTTCATGGATCTTAGCACTTAACAATGTCTGCACCATGAAAGCAGAAATTCAGTAATTTCAGGAGATAATCATTGTATACCTGTGACTTATGGAGCTTTTTCTACTGAAACGTGGTTCTCCGTCCGTGGCTTCTCTTGGAAAGCTGTAAGGATAGAATGCAGTAGAACTCCAGTCTCGTGCGCACTCCCCCTTTTCCTCTCTCCTCTCTCTTGAGTGCCTCAATATTGACGGCTTCTACTCTTTAAAGCTGCAGAGTTTCACCTATTTTCTATTATGCTCTCTAGTCTTTCCTGCTGCCTTTTTTTCTTGTTTCGTTGCCTCTCTGCCCTCTCTTTTTGTTTTGCTACTCTCCAATCTTTCTCCTCCCATTTGCTGCAGAAGACGTGCCTTTTTATAGGCAATTGGATAAACTTGATTAAGATAGCCATCAATTCAATTCAAATTGAGGTTATGATAACCTTTGTTGATCAAATTGAATTGAAACGATTAAAGTAGCAAGCACCTTCTATCTTCCATGTTGAAAGTTTCTGATGTCTTTTGGTCATTCAAACTTTGTATAGATATCAACATTAACTCGGTCTTGAATTTGCAAGATGGGAAGATTATCCAAGATTCTAAATTTGAATTCTGATGCATTGAGTACCAATCCACGTGATGCATGCATGATTTGTTCTATTGCTTTCTTCTTCTTTTTTTATTTATTTATTTTGAAGATAGAGTTTCTGTTATGCATTTGAAGACAACTAGAACTCTTCTTTCTTTGGTCACAACAAACCTATACCTTATCATGCTTTGGAGATAATCAAGCTAACCAACTTGAAAGCTACTGGATTCTCACCTTTGCATCGAACCACTTTTTTATTTTGGGTTTGTGAAAATTTTGGTCTCAACAGTTATATAGATGATTCGCTCCAGTTACGAGTATATGAATGAAGAAGACCCCAGAAGGCTGGTGGTCTCACTCGAAGAAAGATTTGGCAACATCCGTGACTCCCTGCTTCCTGAACTAGAAGTGAGATGACATAGCCTCCGCTTCTGTGATTTCAAGTCAGTTATTGACTACAACTCGGAAGCACTTCGCATTAAATCCTTAATGGAATTCTGTAGAAAAGATATCACAGATGTGATGTTGATTAAGATGACTCTCTCTACCTTTCCCGTCTCTGCAATGATGGTTGCTAAGAACTATCAAATCGAAGTTACTACAGGACGGATCACAAGGTTTCATGAGCTCATTGGAGCCATGAATGTCGCTGAACAGCATGATAACTTCCTTGTAAAGAACTATATTTCGAGACCTGTAGGAACAGAGCATATTCCTGTAATTATAGTCGCGCCCCTAAGGGAGGGCGCCAAGAGTGAAACCCTAAATGTAGGGACAATTCTGGACGTTCTGGTCTTGATTCTCGCTCTAATGAGGATGGTAACCGCCATAATAGCCGAACACGGAACCGAAGAGGTCAACGTGGAAAGAGAGAGGGAGGCAACGCCTCTGATCATGTTGGTGGCACCACCAACACAAAGAGCCATCCAAATGACGCTTCCAAAGCACCTCAATCAATGGAGTCTGAGTACAAAGATGAATGTTCCCGATGTGGAGTATCCATTCATTGGGCACACATTTGTAGAGCTCATGAAGATATTGTCACCGCCTACAAAGCATACTATGAAGCAAGAGAAGCTCACTATGTGAAACAAGAAGATCAAGAAGATGATCTAGAGTGAAGGGTTGAAGACTTCAAATTTAGTTGGATTAATAGATCGCCAAATTCTGTTTAAATCTTTATTTTTCCAAGAAATGTAATAGGCAATTGCCATATACTTTGTAGTAAATGCCATTGGTTTAGTTTTTGTTCACATAGTGATGTAGGACGAGAATGTGCCTGGTTTAGCCGAAAAACTAGAAAAATAAAGAAGCGGCTTGAAATTAAAAAGAGTGATTGGAAAATAGGTAACTCACACGTAATCAGGTTACTAGCCGCTAGAATATTCAAGAAGATTTGGTTTTGGACTTTTCGGGTTTCTCGTGCAAAAAGTCAGGTTTTGATTTTGAATCAGATTTGACTAACTTTTAGCCAGAATGTCCTTTTGAGACGCATGATACCTTTTCAGAATGGGAACGACGAGATCTTCAAGACTCACTTTAGTGAGCCCTATGGGATTTAGGCCAAAATGTATCGTCTTAATTATCCGATTTGTGATTTAATAATTTTTAGGCTAGTTTTGCATTCTTTTTATTTTAGGTTTTCTAGTTGTATTAGGTTTATGCTATGTGTCTTATATAAGACACCTCTTAGATTGTAATTTTCATTCAAGTTATCAACAAAAAACCAAATATTAGAGAAGTTTCTCTATGTTTCTTACGGTTGTGCCCGTAATTGCTAGTGGATTCTAGCTCATCTCATATGGTTTTCGATGCTTGACAGAGCCTCTTACTATCGTGTTCACACTTCCTGCATCATTTGGTATCAAAGCGGGTATCGCCCGCTTCTTAGCAGACGATCATCCAAGGGAGAAGTTCACTACCACCAACCTCAAAGACACTGGTCGTAGTGCATCTATCAAATAAAGTTTCGTTGGAGAGAAACATGCCAAGGGATTCACCCTACAACAACCTCATCAATCCAAAAAAAAAAAAAAGAGAAAAAAAAAAAAAACATGGAACGTTGGATATTCACAACGCCGGATTATGACGAATTCCTAACTACATGTGTCATCAAAGACAAGGTATACTCTGTAATAATTGACAGCGGTCTACGAGAGAACTTTATAGCAAACAAAGTTGTGGATTATTTTCAATTACCGACAGTGAAGCTGAATGATCCATATTGGATTCCATTTGGGGAGGATGAATATGCACAAGTAACAGAGGTTTGTAAAGTTCCTGTCTCTATGGGAAAATTTTATAAAGAAGAGATTACTTGTCATGTGATTGACATGGATGATACTAATGTGCTTTTTGGAAGACCATGGCATGAAAGCGTCAGAGGTGGTTATTGCAAAGATCACACATATTTATTTAGGTGGGAATCACACAAAATTAAAATCAAAACCTGACTTTTCGCACGAGAAACCCGAAAAGTCGAAAACCAAATATCTTGAATATTCCAGCCGCTAGTAACCTGATTACGTGTGAGTTACCTATTTTCCAATCACTCTTCTTAATTTCACGCCGCTTCTTTATTTTTCTAGTTTTTCTGCTAAACCAGGCACATTCTCGTCCTACATCACATAGGCTCATCGAAAATAAGTATGATGTCTAGGAAGGTTTTGAGATAAGTGGTACTTAAGCGAGCTATACCCCACTGACATCTCTCTACTCACCTGGTCATATTTATTTTGGAGTTACCTAAAGAAGTCAAACGACTACCTTAGTTTTGCATTAGCTAGCATTTGGATTAGATTCTCTTAATGGCTTAGAGATAATGATGTACTCCGTTGGCTTATGAATAAAATTTTGAGTTCTTTTCATTATGATTCTATTTTGATTCTAAGCATATTACTTTGTGACTACGATGGCTGGGTCATCAGGTTTTGTTCAAGGACATGAAATAGCCCAATTTCCGCTTGCTAAATGGCACCTTGATTACTGTTATAGAAACTCTCTACACTCCTAGGGAAAATCGAATCCTATTGAGCTATTCTAGCTAGCCAACGCATTCCATGCGAAAACGAATGTAGAGAATGGGAAAGAGTCCCTTTGCATTTCCTCTAATGATTGCTAACAAATGCGCATCTTAGAGAAGTTTATGTGTCTCTCTAATAGACTTTATGTCACTATTCGAGCTATTAAATCCAATAAAGTCATAAGATAAGATCTCTTCGATTTAGACATATATTGGCTTTGTCACGAAAAAATAGGTCATCCTAGTCATGATATGATGATCCGTCTACTAAAGACTTCACACGACAATCCATTTTTTCAAGCGAAACTAAGTGAGAATCAAAAATTGATTCCTAGACTAAGTGTAACCGATGTTGCTGCTGCTGTCCACCACCAGCCTAGGCCACCACTGTCCCCCTTGATGATGCCATAGTAGCCATCACTCATGGCCATGGTGCCATGGATGACAATTCCCATGGTTATGACGCCAAGATGGGTGATGTAGTCACAAATTTTTTTTCGAATAGCACTTCAGACGCTCAGGCCCAATCAAAATCCTCATTGGTGCATCTAAGGCCCCTCGCTCATTTTGCAAAGTCTATTATTAGGACTGAGATCGTCGTATGTAAAGGATACGAAAATACTCATTCTGTTCTTACATAGAATCCGAGGGGATTCTGTGGACTGATTCAACCAACTTGTAGACGTTTAAATATTTCTTGATGTTGGTTGACACGCAAACACGCTCGTCACGTGTTGTTTCATTATCCACTTGTAATGCTGCTTATACTACACTCCTAGCATATATCATATGACGACGGGCTCACTCCCCGTATTATCCCATTCAATCAATTGGACTTGACAATGCTAGAGAGTTTACATCGAAGACTCTCGTTGATTATTGCATATCATTAGGACTGATATTGGACATCATATTCCTATGTACACACCCAAATGGTCTCACGAAAACGACTACAATGGTAGCCCGAATATTGGCAATGTGCACCAATCTCCCTATCTCCGCTTGGGGTGGTGCAATATCGCATGTGGCTATGCTAATTCATCTATGACCTACCGCCACTCAATCTACCTCTACGTTACAGCTAGTGACTGGGTACCAGTATCTCATACTTACACATATTTGAGTGTACTATTTATGTGCCAATTGAGCTACCACAACACACTATGATGGGTCACCTAAGTTGAATGGCCACCTAAGTTGGATTTGAGACTCCAACAATCGTCTGCCACTTAATACCCTTGCTAGGCGATCTCCTTACCGCTAGATTTGCGGATTGTCACTTTGACGAGACAGACTTCTGTCGTTAAGGGAAGATAAGAACATGGATGTTCAGCATGAACGACATGAATTGTCGTGGTCTATCCCCACTATGTCTTATCTCGATCCTCGCTAAAGTGATGAGATCACACATATATGCTGCAAATATGCTTGCAAGGATGGACGTCCCTACGAGAGGACGTAGCGTCACCCTACACGAAGGTAGGCATGGCTTCAACGCCGTAGTGAATGGCATTCTAGCGTTTCAGGCCATGGCCCCAGCTAAGGTGCGTGGGAGGCACGTGAGTTCGAAGGATACTTTGGCACAACTCGATCCATTGATCATCGATATTTAAAATCCATCTTATGCTAATATTCCAGAATATGGTTATCGTTGGGGGACGCCTCAACGTCAGAGCCTATTCTGAGAATATAGAGCGCTCTGAAAATTATACTAGTGTACATGAGACGTGGGTTAGAAACTCCATCATGATCGATAATGCATGAGTTTGTTGAGTCTGATGATATCAAACCACGCTCCGTTAATGAATGAATGCCAACGTAGAGAAAATTGGCCTAAATGGAAAGATGCGATCTAGGTTAAGTTGGATTCTCTAATGAATAGGAAGGTTTTTCGAGCCAGTGATGCTAACACCTCCTCACATAAAACCTATTGACTAATGGGTCTTTATTAGAAAGCGTGATGAGAAAAAGATATGGTAATCTCGCCTTATGGCACAAGGCTTCTCACAAAATGCACTGGAGTCGACTGCAATGAGACATATTTTCTCGTAATGGATGTCTTTGCACTCTACTACCTTGTCAGTTTGGTAGTTTCTGAATAACTGAACATGCAGCTTATAAATGTGGTCACTACGTATCTCTATGGGAATCTAGATATGGAATACACATAAAGGTTCGTTGTGGACTTCATTTACCCAAGTCAAGTGGCTTTAGACCACGGAGCGCATTTGCAAAGAGGTTGAAACGCTCACTAAAGTGACTACTTGATTGGGAAGGGATATGTAAATGCCCACGCGTCTCTATGATAAGTTCTGGATTCTATCACAGTTCATATTGGTGACATGATCTTCATTGGAAGCCCTTAAAGAGTTAAGGGAAACCGATGAACACTTGAAATTCGATTTTGAGATGAAAGATCTTGGGAGAACATGATTATGTCTCGATTTGGAACTTGAGCGTCGTGTTGATGGTTGCTTAGGCGTTTTGACAAGGTCAAGCCTTCAAGCACACCCATGATTGTCTAGTCTTGATCTTTAAAAAGATCATCTTCGTCCGAAGGATGATGACGAAGATGTGCTAGAGGTAAAAGTGTCCTTTATAAGTATAATAGGCGCATTATTGTACTTAGCTCAACGCACAAGACCGAACATCTCATTTGCAGTAAACTTATTAGCTTGATATAACTCTACATCAACATGATGCCATTGGATTGGTATAAAAGATAGAGTTAAATACTGTTTACTCCCTATACTTATAGGGTTTCATCGTTTCAGTCCCTGACATTCGAATTTCACATAAAAACTCCTCGAACTCTCAATTTCCTCCCAATTAGTACCTGCCATCAAGTTCCGTCCAAATTGTCCGTTAAATTGCTGACGTGGCATCCATTTCACTTCAAAATGTCTATTTTGCCCTCATCACTGATTTTATTTTTTATTATTTTT
Source organism: Rosa chinensis (assembly GCF_002994745.2). Classification (NCBI taxonomy): domain Eukaryota; kingdom Viridiplantae; phylum Streptophyta; class Magnoliopsida; order Rosales; family Rosaceae; genus Rosa; species Rosa chinensis. The sequence goes on from NC_037092.1 coordinate 33,996,033, forward strand.
TTTTTCTCTCTGTTTTTTTTTTTTCCTTTTTTCTTTTTACCCCTTCTTCTTCCACCTTGTCCCTACTGGCTCTCTCTTGCTCCTCTCTGATCTCTTCTCTCTCTAGTTCGACCTCATTACTCTTTGATTCGATCTCTTCAAGCTCAACACCAAAACCAACAACATCCACATCGCAGTACTTGACCCACTATCTCAACCAAATCCCACAACCTAGATGCAAATCTCTTGACCCATCTCACAAATCCATCTCCAACACTTGAGAAGCTTGAATCTCATGCTTCAGTTGGTCATGGGGATGATGTACAGTTTTTGCCATTTATATCTCCCACATCTCTTTCAAGAAAAACAATGAAGATCTAAAAATAGCTGGAAAACCCATTTCATGAAGACATTCCTAATAAGTCAGCTACTAAAGAAAACTCATTTCATGCATGCTTTTTCTGAGCTCTGAGTCCCGAAGCTTCGATCTGATGGCGGTGGGGATAATGGCCACCGCAGCTGGAGCTACTGTGATTCTGTACTACATGTTTAGCCGGAAAGCGTCGTCGAAAGACGGCGTTGAGGATGACGACGACAACCGGAGCGGAGATTTCTCCAAGTCCAGATCTGCGATAAGGAAGCTTTCTCGACGACCGACTCAAGCACCGACCACGTGGATCGAGTCAATGTCCACCTTGTCTGATACGCTGCATTTCACTTACTCTGAAACTCTAGGCAAATGGCCTATCAGCGACTCTAGTCTTTCCACCACGACCTCCTCGTCCCCTGCAGCGACTCGGATCGCTTCGACCGCCTCCCCTGCAAAGACATATCAGAATCGGGATCGGGCTGGACCGATTTGTGAAGGTAAAAATCTGAGGAATTGTGAAGATTTGGACTTTGTTGGATTCGATCAATTTGGTTTAGATTGAGGTTGGTATTGATAGGAATTTGATTTGGATTAGGGGAAGGTAAGAATTTGAGGATGGTTTTGTTAGGAATTTGGTTTGGATTTTCGATGATTTCATAATCGTCGTTTATGAGGATGGTGAAGCATCCAACATCTTCGAGCTCCATGAGCTGATGACGAGGAAGTCCTGATTCTCCTCCTCCTTCAGTTGAAAGAAGAAGATGGAGAGAGAGTTCGGTTTGTTTTTGGAAGAAGAAGACGGAGAGGAGGAGAGAGAATTGGAAGAAGGGGTAAAAAGAAAAAAGAAAAAAGAAAAAGAAAACAGAGAAATTTTTTTATAAAAAAGATAGTGAGGGTAAAATAGACATTTTGGCGTGAAATAGAAGTCACGTCAGCAATTTAACGGACAATTTGGACGGAGCTTGACGGCAGGGACTAATTGAGAGGAAATTGAGAGTTTAAGGAGCTTTTAGGTGAAATTCGAACGTCAGGGACTGAAACGATGAAACTCTATAAGTATAGGGAGTAAACATTATTTAACTCTAAAAAATATCTTTCGATACTTGGGATGTACGACTGATATAGGCATGCTCTATTCCTACAGAGAGATGATGGATTTGAACCTATCACACACCAAGAACGATCACTATATTACCAACGATGATATTTGAGTGGAAGGTTTAAGTTGTGCATCTTTTAGACGTATCAGAAATATCCGATCACCGTCTTTGATCGCCATGCTTTGCAATAATATGACTTCATTTGTCATGTATATCTCTATATATGATATGATAAATGTGCGCGAACTAAAACAGCTCCATTTCTCTAATACATGTACAAAAAATACAGCCTCTGACTTTCTAGTCGATCATATGTTTCCATGGTTGAAATAAAAGACTTGAACAATACGTTGAAGAAAACATATCAGACGAGAGAGGTCCTGAGAGGAAACTGCAGAAAAGGCTGAAAAGCAAACAAAGCAACCGGTACAAATGCAAATACAAATACAAATATAAGATTGGGGACCCATTCTAAGCCATGGTGACAGTCTAAATAGAAGGTTGTGCTAAAAGCTACCATCATGGATGCTATAGAGATGAAAAGTGATGTGAGTCCTATCATCAACTTCAACGGTAATGATTTGAGGAAATCACCTTCAGCATAACGCGATGTGAGGATGAGCAAGAACATCAGTATTGAAGTGAAAGAGGATATGAGTGCTACTCCATCTGCTATGGCAAAGAATTGGAAGGCAGTCTCTTTTAGAAAGTTTGGCTGCCCTGTATTATCAGATGTACCACCAGGTACGCTAAATGCAGCTGAAAACACAACAGTTGCGATAAGAGCCGCAACAATCATACATGACTTTGCAGTTTGCTTCATCCATGCTTCTCCTTGGTGCAACAATCCTTTATGCTCACTTGTGAACAATTCTCGTGGTGTTTGTCCTTTCTTGTTTTTCATCTCTATAGAGCAAGGTTGTACAATCTTTTTTACTTCCTGAAACATCAAAGATATAAAAAGAATGCATGACAATTTAGCAAAGAAATTGAGAAATGTCATACTGTACTAGCTAGTATGAAATAATTGTAAGGATAGTGGCAGATCGAAGTACCTCAAACCATACCAACTCTCGCTGCATTTGAAGAGCTGCGCCTGATACAAGGTTGAGTTGATTTGGAGGTGCTAATTTTGCAGCCATATGTAAAATGTTATTACTCTCATCATCATCAGTAAATGTCACTATGAAATCCTTGATGGAGCCTATCTCATGCACTAAATTAAAGATACTTGCATGACGATGCAAAACAGCAACATGGAATATACTCCGATTTTTGTCATCAAGTTGCCATATTAAATCAGGATAAGAGCTAATAAGCACTGCTAGGAACTCATAATTTCCTAATTTTGTAGCGTCGAACAGTAATTTTGTAGGCTGTTCAATTAATCTCATCATATCGACATGATCATTTCTCAAGATTTCTGTCCAGACACATTGGACTAGTTGAAGGCCTTCATTGACTTGTTTCAAGTTTCTCTTGTATGAGAACTTCCAACCTGGGATAACTTATGAATAAAAGGTTGAAAACCATAAGCCACAGGGTTCATAATGATATGCACAGAGATAAAATTAACTTTTAAAGAACCAACTCACATGAGGTGATGAGTCTACTCCACATTCCTGGACTTTGGCTGGTGAATTCTAAAGGCATTCTAGCCAAGATATGCAAAGCTGTTTCCTCTTTTATATTACGAACCTTAGCTAATGCTCTGTCACTTTCTAGCATCTTCCTAGCTAGATCTGCATAATGACAAAGAAACGGATTAACAGAAATTAAAAATGCAAGCACTATATTGAATATGTGAAGGATGAATTGTTTGGTATATCTTACCATACAATCCATTATCGATACAAGTTAAAAACAACAGTTGCCGGTCGGCTTCCTCCAACATGTCCTTGGTTAGAGAGTACAAGTAATCTGCCATTAGAGATTGTCCCGACAAGGCAGCCGTATAGAGTGGTGTCATTCCTTCACCACCTCGAATTTTTGGCAAATGCTCATTCTTCTTCATCATAATCTGTGCAATTTCAATACTTCCAGCTGCAGCGGCAATGCTGAAGGCAGTGTTTCCGTTCGTGCCTTGCTTTGCCAAGGCTTGTGAACATTTCTCCGTTCCAATCCATACTTCCATCATTTCAACCAGCTCCTCCACAAACTGAACTTGTCTTGCTCCTGCTGCTATGTGAAGGACTGTGTCACCTCCGCTTGTTATGCTAGCAGTCAAAAGCCTCGGGTCCTTCCTCAAGATTAGTTCAACAGCTTCCCAATTGCCTTTTAGTGCATACTTATTGAGCGGCACACATACATCAAGGTAATACTGTCCTGTATAGGATTTATAGAGGACAATTGATCAAGTTCTGTAATCAACTAGTTGAATACCTATTATATCAGATCCCTTCGAAATGCAGAAGAATATATGATAGCTATCATCTATTATCTTTGTTTCAAATATTGGAGGTGATCGAATCTATGCAAAATCCTACAATACCTTCCTGTATGGCACAGATGCAATTTAGAACCCAATTGCTCAATCGAGAACCTAATTATTTTACTTTAGTGTAGACTCTATTTACCTTAACCTTTTCCTGTCAAAGTGGTAAAATACTTCATGATCATGTATTCATGTATACGAACTTGAGAAGCATGCACGATTAACACAGATATGTATATAGTAGCTTCCCCACACAATCTAGGTAAGAGTAAAGAGGAAGATTAATTGGCTCCATACTATTGCCAGGCGTGTAAGGTGCAAATGTCATTGGATCTCTCATAGCCCTCAATGCATTTCCAGGTGGTATAGAATTGTGTGCTTGTGTGGTAGACATTGGTTCCAAATTGAACCTCCACCTGCACCCAAGAAAATAATAGTAAATAATCAATTACTGTATCTTGCTTTTGTCCATCTTCATCTAAGGGGCGTGACCTACGTTGGGCTATGACTTTAGATTAATAGATTATTAATATATATCATACTTATCTCACCGAAATTAATATATTAACCAATCACAACTCAGAATAATTAATATTTGGTACGATTTTAAATTAAACTTGTGTTTTCTTTTGGAAACTATTAAACCCTTATAAACTTCATACTACTATTCCTAATTACATTAATTTTCATATCCACTCATATATATCCTACTGAAATTAGTGCATATGTGGAGTGGATCATCATATCAGTGAAAAAACTTCAGGGTCATACATGCATTATGCATACAAGGGTGCGTGGAACTGATCGAAAATGAAAAGAGCACATATATTTACCAAAAAAACTTAATTGTTATAAAATCGATCTTTTAGGTAGACTCCCAGGTTAATTAAATCTGTTTAAATAAGAAAAAGTATCTGCTATGAAATTCTCTACAAGATGAAACAAACAGAGAGAGAGGTTGCTTACAGCTTTGCTTGTGAAGCTAATTCACTCCTGCAAGAGCATGTAGAAACTTTGAGATAGTAAGATGTCTGGCTAGGGGGAGTTAAATAGTAGTCAGAGATGGACCTCATCAACGGCCAGCAAAGAAAGAAAGATTCATTTTCTTGATGATTTGACTGAAAGTGACTCGATTATAGTGCGAATGAAATTGCTTCGAACCTTCCTTGTCGATATTATTATTTTTGGGAGAGGATCATCTCCTCACTACTAGAATTTTCCTCATATACATCCGTCAGAAACTGATGTAAAAAAAAATTTGTACCCATGTGTTAGTGAGTGATGTAAAAGATCGAAAAAAAATAGACATCGGTTAAAAACCGATGTTCCATATAATAATAAACATCGGATATTTGTGTTTTTAGATATTATTAGAGAAAAATTCAGCTATCGTCCTCAAACTATGCTGTCAAGGCTAATTTGATACCCGAACTCTAAAAAGTATCAATGTGATATCCAAATACCTAAATTGGCATCAACGTGATACTTCCGTCCAAAATTTCTGACGGCGCCGTTTGTTTGCTGACGTGGCAAGCAAGTGGATCGGAAAAAAAAAATGAAATGACCTATTTACCCTTTTTTTTTGTTAATTCATTTTTTTTCCTTTTCTTTTCATTTCTTTTTCTTCCTTCTTCTTCTCTGCTTCTTCTTCTGGGATCTTCTTCTTCTTCTTAAGGTTTCGCGGCGCCAAGGGCTGAAGCTCCCAATCAAACCGGTCGAAGAACCTGCTGGTGCCGAGCGATCCGTCGGCGTAAATTGGGGCCGCCGAGTTGTTAAGCGAGACAAGGCAGTCAGCCGGATGGTACCGTCAGAGAGTGGCCGTCGAGCATGGTAGCGATATTGGCGCCGAACAGGAGGGACTTGAGTGATCGGACAGGGAAAGCGATGGGAGGAGGTGGTTGGTGGAGCTGGGTTCGCCGGAATTTGGTGTGCAGCGAACCAGTGCCTTCTCTTGAATGCGTTTCTTTTCTTCTGCTTGGGTTTTGTTGGGCTGTTCGATTTTTCCTCAAATTGCAGGCAAAAAGTTAAGGGTGCAACGTCTCTCTCTCTCTCTCTCTCTCTCTCTCTTTTTCTGCAAATTTGGGCTGGTTTTGCAATCAGTACTAGTTTATGGGGTCTGAATTTTTGTTTTTGTTGTTGTATTGTAGATACCCAATTTGGCTCACATTTTTCTAATTGGGTTTTATGAGGAGCGTGAGTTTGCACTCTATGTTTCTTCGATTTCCAATGAGCTTAGAGTGCCGGTGAGGTACTTGAAAGAGGATAAACCACATGGCTCAACTGGTGGTATGTATTACTTCAGAGATATGATCATGGAAGACGGCCCGGTATCACTTCTCTGCTTAGTTTTTCTTGGATTCTAGTCTTGTATGTGTAATAATGTTCTGCTTACATGTATGTTGTGTTTGTGTTTGTTTGGCAGTCGCATATCTTTTTGCTGAATTGTGATGTATGCTGCAGTTTTCCGCTTCCAGATATGCTTGGTATGTGTTTTTTTTTCCGTATTATGTTGGTTAGATTTTGAATGGGGACTTGAAGGAGTAATTGATAATGCTGCTTGCGAATGTTGTTTGGTTTTGCAGAGGCTCATATAAAATACGGTGGAATGGGTACAATGCTAGTAATCAAGGTTGGTGTCTTGATAACCTACTTTCTATCCCTATTGATGAATATCTTCTATTTTGCCTTTTGGTGATATTCTTATTCATTTTTTTTTTTGGCTGTATCTGCAGGTTTCTGCGGAATCTGCCAACGAGTTTGGTGAGTTGGTTGCTGATCTAGTCACCAAAGAACTGTTGCATTACACTGAGAAACCAGAGACTTTTGTATGTGCATGGTGCAGTTAGTGTACTAATGCGATACTATGTAGTCAAAAAGTTAAGGGTGCCACAGGAGTGCGAGGGAGATGGATTTGTGGCAGGAACTGGAGAGGATCTTGGCGGCGTTAGTGATGGTTTGGGCGGAGGAGAAGTAGAGGAGAGAGAAGAAGAAGAAGAGTGAGGTTGAAGAAGAAGAAGAAGAAGAAGCTATTTTTCTTTGATTTCTTGGGAGAGAGTCACCATCGTCATCGGAGTGGTCTTGGGCTAGAAGAAAATCCCAGACGAAGAAGAAGAAGAAGAAGAAGAAATGAAAAGAAAAGAAAAATAAATTAACAAAAAAGGGTAAAAAGTCGATTTTGCCCTTCTTCTTTTTTGCCACGTCAGTAAACAGACGGCACAGTCAGAAATTTTGGACGGAAGTATCACATTGATACCAATTTAGGTCTTTGGGTATCACATTGATACTTTTGAGAGTTCGGATATCAAATTGGCCTTGGCAACATAGTTTGGGGACGCTAGCTGAATTTTTCTCATATTATTAAACCTTCATATTTATGCATTTAATGCCTAACGAAATATAGGTCCAACAGCACTAATATTCATTTTAACATCGTTACTCATTCTAGAAACGATGTGTTATATTCTTTTACACATCGGTGTTTTTGAAGTTTGCCTGCTGTTTATAAGCTTTACCGGTACTTGCCATATATCACACTATTTAAGATTGAATCTACATTCTTTTCTATTACGCGACCGATGTTCATTAATCTATTAAACATCGTTTCCTTTTATGAAGCGATGTCCATTTTTCCTATTAAACATCAGTTTTTGAGGTTTGCACCGATATTCGTACTTATACTAGACATCGTTTTTCATTTAATAAATCGATGTACATTGATTTGTTTTACATCGTTTCTTACACAATATCGATGTCCATTGCGTTGTTTTACATCGTTTCTTACTTAATAATTCGATGTCCATTGAGTTGTGTTATATCGGTCCTTACTTAATAATTCAATGTGCACTGAATAAAGAGACATCGATTTTTGTTTTCAATCTGATATATCATCTCTTTAATGACATCGTTTTTGTAGTTTAATACAGATTTGAAATATGCATATATACATCATGTCCTTTATAAATTAAAAATTGGTAAGATACTAATATAAACTCATTTCAATTACAAACCAACAATCACAATTGTAACACCAACCAAAGGTTTTGCAAACACAGATACAGAACAATAACAGAACATCATTAAATTCATAACACTAACAGTGACTAAATTGAGAACCCTTTTTGTAAAAAAATAATCTACACTGAACAAGAAAGAATGTTTGAAATTGTAAGGCAAGTACTGAAGAGAGCATTGCTCTTCAATTAATCAAGTAATCTACAAACCAAGATAGCTTAGTAATAGTTTCACTTTTTCTTGCGTCCATATATATAAGCCTTGTATGTCTTATCATATACCTGCACATCAGGCTGAAACATAAGATGATGATACCTTGATTCTGATACTAGGGACGGTAAGTACGTAGAGGACAAATTGTCCCAGTCAACCTTTCTTCATGTTGAAATTCCCAGCTCTGGCAATAGTAACTGGGGCAAAAGAGCCAAACTGGTAGCTCTTTGTATTTTCTTTTGAGTCCTCTGAATTGTTCCTATCAACCTTACGTACTATGCTCCCATGTAGCATCTTTCCCTCTCAATCCCAACCATTTATATGCAGGCTTCCTTGTATCTGCTGCGTGGGTCTACATATTTTTGAACAAGGGGCACAGTTTAGCTTGGCAGTACATTATACTAGCTATTTAAGAGATTATGAATTCTAATATTTCTCTATCACAAGTTCTACAAGTTTTACCTTTTCAATCAGATTCATGGAGGACGAAACATTTGCAATATCGTAAATCCGCCTTACTTTAGCTGCTTCATCAAGTAGAGAAAATGCAAGAGTGTCAGCTCCTTAAGTAATATGTCAAAAAGATTCAAGAATAAACAAAAGCTTCAATGTACTAAACAAAGAACTTACAGTTGTTGAAGCTTGACCAAATTACCAAGTTCGGGAGGGAGTGTTCCGGAGAAGTTATTTATTCCAAAGGACCTGCAAGCCATGATGAATAGCCATAGAATTACTTTTAAGCAATTATGTGAAACATTCGGGGCAATATAGATAGAGTACATGTGTATGCAGATACTGGCACTAAATCACAATTGAGTAATGAATACTTTGGGTTTGCAGCCCATGTGCATTTGGGAATGTAAAAGTAGATGTGAAAATAAATCAGTTAACTAACTAATCCATCTTCTAACAACCTTGTAAGAATGACATGTTTCAAGAAGGCTCATAAAACAACCCAGTAACCCATACCAATGGTTTTGATTGTGTTTCACGATTTTCCAATGGATATAAAGTTGTTTATCATGTTTCAGCTCCTAGGATCATGCATTAGTCACCACTTGGGCAGTTTGGCAATGAGTAGATATCTATTTCACAACTGCAAAAACAATTGTACTAAGTTCCTATAGATTCTAATGCATATCCATTGTTATCAGTTTTCTCATTTTCCCACAATATGTAACTTGATTAATCAATGTTGATGCTTTCAAACTAGACTAAATAGTTTATGGTAGTTGGACTATAGTTTATGTCTTACAGCATATTTAAGTCCTTGAGGTTTCCAAGCTCCTTGGGGATAGGCCCATAGAATGCATTGTGAGCAATTGACCTGAAAGGAAACATCATCAATTGAAGATATAATTGAATTAAAATACTGGGATGGGATGGTCTTGAATCAACAGATTGCTAAAGTAAGAGTGCCCATATCTTTTTAGAATGACAGGATAGGAAAGCAAGGAGCAAGGGCTGACAGAGAAATTGAATAATACAATGAACCAAGGAAAGTAGCAAAGTATTAGACACTTCAAACATTATACTAAATTTAAAACAGATATTCTCTCATTACTTACAATAATGTCAATGCAGTCATATTGCCGATCCATGACCTGTGAAATAATTCTGATCGATTTTCCTAAAAAAATTGAAACAAATAGTGTAATAATCAACTCTTAACCTCTCAGTATGTCATGAATACTTGCGACAATAATAGAAATTTTGCTTTTGGAATTAAACAGCCTAACTCTCTAGGAGGCTAGAGAAAAGCATAACAAATCAATTGCAAATTGAAATTGGTAGCCAAAACAACATCCACGATAAACGGTATTTTTCTAAAACTCTTTGCAAACTGAAACCAAGATGTAAAGGAGGATCACAAGAGTCAATAGGATTGAGGAAAAACTTGACAGAGTCTATATTCATTTCAAGCAACCTGAACCCATAATTCCAAGCCATAAGGAGGCCAATAAAGAGGCCCCAATCACTGGCTATCCAGAACCCAAGATGTTAACGTTAGAGATTGAGCGAGATCTCTAGTTAGCTATAAATAAAGAGAGAGAGAGAGAGAGAGAGAGAGATTGACACAAGATGTATAGTGGTTCGCCTCCGCATGAGCGGGAGACTACGTCCACTTGAAAGCTATAGTAGTGTGTCGAGCCTTGCGGCCTAACAAGATTACAAGAGATGTAATGAATGTGTTGAGTTGTGGGAGGAGGCATTCCTTTTATAGATGAAGGAATGCTTCTCATTTACTTGTTCTTCGATGTGGGACAAGCAAAGCTACTATTCTAGTCTATTTAACATGTAGAAAGCTATGTTATGGGGGCATCTTGGCAAGGGCGGAAAGGTGGCTTCCCGGTGGCGGATTTGCGACTTCCGGATACCGCCGCGTAGCCTGAACATAGGGCTACACGATGCATGTCTCGGTTGGGCCTTGCCATGTCTTGTGGATGTCCCAAAGTAGGTGTTACTTATGCTTGGTGATGTAGTAAATACTCCATATTATTGGAGGTATGTACAAGTCCCCGAAGTCCCCGAGTAAGAGTAGCTTCTTGGTTGGGGAGTTCAAATCATGAAGTCATCAAGCATAAGTAACCGGGCGGTACGGAGCCCCTACAAGTCCCCGAACTCCGTAAGCAAGAAGGGACTCGTTTAATCCTGCACAATGAGACAAAAAACACGCATATGTAGAATGCTTGTTGTATTGGTTACCGTTCGTATTAATGGAATGCGAAAAGAATTCGATTTGTAGCGGATCAACAAATGGCAGAAGAATTCAATATTCCATTAATGTGTATGAACATGTAAAATATTGGTAGTTGTATATGTGGATCTTATGGCCATTAATACGCACAATAGATAGTGGCAAGTGTAATGGGTGTCCAAAGCAATTTTGTGGGAGTAGTCCCGGTGACATAGAATGAAGCGTTTGTGAACTTGGGGCTTAAGTAAAACATGTTGGACATGATCGAGCAAGTTGGGTTGTTCGAGCAAGTTGGGTGTGGTTGAGTGTGTAGGCGCTGTGCGAGCGTGCGAGGCGTGGCCCAAGCGCAAGTCGTGGCCATACTCGATACCCAAACGAGTCGTAACCCGAACAAGTCGTTTATCCGAGCATGTTTTAATTAAGTCGTAAGTGTCACAAGCTTCTAGATGCATGTCACAAGTAATTGAATTTAAGCACGTATGTGTGTAGCATGTACTTGTAGTAAAGTTGCTAATAACATGTTGTAGGCATGCTTAAGGGTTATAGAGACATGTATCGACATGACAATAGCTCTAATCGCAAGAGCGGAAAAGATAAGAAATAGTGACTTATCTTATGCCGGTTTGGAGGCTAGCGGAGTTGGCCGAGCATGATGATCCATTACTTGGCGGATAAAGTACTCCGATAATGTCCGTCAACTCGTAGTTGCGGTTGAATGCTCGATAGAAATAGAGATTTCCTTGAAACAAAATATATGATTAATATGTGGATTTGTAAAATCAACATAACTAATTTGCATATGTATTTTGATAAAGTTGTAAGCAAAATGTAGAAGCAAATGTAGTAGTTGATGACAAATAAGTTGTACATATATATATATTTTGTTGAATAATCGTGTGGTTGTGTGCGTAGCACATGCATGACATAGTGGCTATGTTTAATAATTAAAAGTCATGCTCTTGACAATTGTTGTATATTTGCCCGAAGACCTAGGCGAGCATGCCTATGTCCATGATAGCCATGTATTTAAGCAAAAAGATATATAAGCAACGGACATACGGACATTGTAATGATGCATATTGCCAACATGAGTACAAATGAATATTAATCTGTCATTGGGACAACAAGATGACACAAGATGTATAACGTTAGAGATTGAGCGAGATCTCTAGTTAGCTATAAATAAAGAGAGAGAGAGAGAGAGAGAGAGAGATTGACACAAGATGTATAGTGGTTCGCCTCCGCATGAGCGGGAGACTACGTCCACTTGAAAGCTATACTAGTGTGTCGAGCCTTGCGGCCTAACAAGATTACAAGAGATGTAATGAATGTGTTGAGTTGTGGGAGGAGGCATTCCTTTTATAGATGAAGGAATGCTTCTCATTTACTTGTTCTTCGATGTGGGACAAGCAAAGCTACTATTCTAGTCTATTTAACATGTAGAAAGCTATGTTATGGGGGCATCTTGGCAAGGGCGGAAAGGTGGCTTCCCGGTGGCGGATTTGCGACTTCCGGATACCGCCGCGTAGCCTGAACATAGGGCTACACGATGCATGTCTCGGTTGGGCCTTGCCATGTCTTGTGGATGTCCCAAAGTAGGTGTTACTTATGCTTGGTGATGTAGTAAATACTCCATATTATTGGAGGTATGTACATATGCAGTAAGATAATTTCAACTGAAATTAAAAAGCTCACATCTTTATATGCAATATCAAAACTTGATAAAAGAAACAGCAGAGTAGAAAAAACAAAATAGAAAAGCATACAAGAAGGTCAGGTATCTCAGAGCCAAAAGTTCCATTGCAAACAGTCCTCGCTTGTTTAGAGCATAGACTCTCCTGAAATGCAAAAAAGATGGGAACACTACTTTCAGTAAAGGTTATGTTAAATTCAGTATTAGCAGCAAGTGAAGAACATACAGTTGGGTAATATGGCAGGTGGTGCCACTGGCATAAGTACAGTCGCAAATGATGGCTGGGTTATTAGGAGGGCTCTCAAATTCAGTTCCATTGATGGCTGATCCACCGCATGGCTCTCCGCTTGAGTATCCCATTGTGAGAATATTGAGTTCAACGCTAGAACTAAGGAAACAATAACAAGAACAAATTCATGTACAGATACAGAGATAGTTCAAAAGTCCCAAGACTCAATACTTTATGGGCTAAAAGAGTTGAAATTCATGTGTGAGTACCTTCAGATGCGTGTCTGGGTGATTCTTCTTCTTCTTCTTCCTCGTTCCATGCCTAAGCACAGATTGTCAGATTGGAGACCTCCACCGTCAAATCGACAAAACAGATAGATTGAAGGTGACTTTCTTTCACTCTCTTTCTGCGGAGCAAAATAGATCCTCGTTCTCAGTCTCTCTCGTCTCCGCCTCTGTTAAAACCCACACAATTCACTCACCTTTAGAATTCTCAAAACTTCAGAATATGTTGTCTCATTCAGGGAACGCATATATCCCCAAATCTCCACCCATCTATAATTCAATTTTCGATTGATTACCGAAAACCCTAGAATTGAAAACCCCCCACTATTTCGATTTACCATTTGAGAACCGACTGTGAATCAGTGATTTTCGCCAGCGCCTGAGATTTCTTTGACAGAACGGTGTCGGTCGCCCCTGGGATGTTGTCTTTGTTCACAGAAGCAATCCATTTCCCCAATTCGAGAAAGGGATTGAGAGAAGGGTTCTTTGCCTTCTTTCAGCCTTCCGAGATCTGAGAGAGAGAGAGAGAGCTTGCTCGTGGAGGTGATGGCGCCAGCAAGGGGGCGGAGGCGGTTAATGAGAGAGAGAGATCGTAGCGGGAATCAGTGGTTGGCCGTGGAAAGAGAGTGGGAGAGAAAGGAGGAGAGGGAATCAGTGGTTGGCCGTGGAAAGAGAGTGGGAGAGAAAGGAGGAGAGGGCTAGGGTTCGGGGAATAGCAAGAGAGAAAATGGGTCGCCAGTTTTCAATTGTGAAGTTAGAGATATAGTCGGTCGGAAAAATAGTAAAGGGTGGGGACTGGGGAATGAAAATTTTGTTCCCCGCGTTCATGAAAGTTTTTAACTTTGTCTTTCAGCGCGTTTTTGAAAATTTTAAGATGAAAATATAGACATCGGTCAACAGAAAAAAGTGATGTCAGTTATATACATACAGATCGATTTTTGAGGAATCGATGTTAATGACATTGTTTTACATCACATGTATTTCTCACCGATTTAATTGTCATGATGTCTATGAGCATAATTCTAGTAGTGCCTGAGCTCCTAATCTGCCTAACCTGCCTGAGCTTTTAATTAAATGAAGACACGTGTCGATTGCTATATCTAGCGGTCAACAATTCCTTTTCTATTTCATGGTTGCTTTAGAATGAACCTAAACAATTTAAATGCAATGTATAAGTCTACAACAATAAGAATAAAATTGGTATATAGACCAATGTGTTTGTAATTAAAATTAATTTTTTTTATCTTATGTCCACGCACATCCATTGATGGAATATATACAAACGTAATGTGAAAAAATAAACACATTTCGCGGTTGTCATGGCATCGGTCAACCAATAAAACATATAAGTGACTACGGTTGACCAATCCGATCGGATTCGAAAATATGGTGAAATTGGCTAAATTTTTTACCACACTCATAATTTATTGTAATAAACTCATCTAACGGTCAGTTTTTCCATTTTCTTTGAATTGATAGGGGTTGATCTTTGGAGTGTATGATATATAAATATAGGTTTATAAGAGTAACTACGTTTGATCTAGTTGATCGAATTCGAAACGAGAACCAAATTGGCTGGATTTTCTACAACCACCATAAAACATTACAATCTCTCCATCGAGCGGTTGGTTTCTCCGAATTCATTTTCTACTTCATGGTTGCTTTAGAATGAACCTAAACAATTTAAATGCAATGTATAAGTTATACAACTTTAGGAATAAAATTGGTATAGACCAATGTGTTTGTAATTAAAATTAATTTTTTTTATCTTATGTCTACGTACATCCATTGATGGAATATATACAAACGTGATGTGAAAAAATAAGCACGTTTCGCGGTTGTCATGGCATCGGTCCAATAAAACATATAAGTGACTACGGTTGACCAATCCGATCGGATTTGAAAATATGGTGAAATTGGCTAAATTTTTTACCACACTCATAATTTATTGTAATAAACTCATCCAACGGTCGGTTTTTCCATTTTCTTTGAATTGATAGGGGTTGCTCTTTGGAGTATATGATATATAAATATAGGTTTATAAGAGTAACTACGTTTGATCTAGTTGATCGAATTCGAAACGAGAACCAAATTGGCTGGATTTTCTACAACCACCATAAAACATTACAATCTCTCCATCAAGCGGTTGGTTTCTCCGAATTCATTTTCCACTTCATGGTTGTTTTAGAATGAACCTAAACAATTTAAATGCAATGTATAAGTCATATAACTTTAGGAATAAAATTGGTATAGTCCAATGTGTTTGTAATTAAAATTAATTTTTTTTTATCTTATGTCCACGCACATCCATCGATGGAATATATACAAACGTGATGTGAAAAAATAAGCACGTTTCGCGGTTGCCATGCCATCGGTCAACCAATAAAACATATAAGTGACTACGGTTGACCAATCCGATCGGATTCAAAAGTATGGTGAAATTGGCTAAATTTTTTACCACACTCATAATTTATTGTAATAAACTCATCCAACGGTCGGTTTCTCATTTTCTTTGAATTACTATATGTAGCTCTTTGGAGTGTATGATGTATAAATATAGATTTATAAAAAATTAGTGTCTTTAAAAATTTATTTATCAATAAATTAGTATCTATATATAAATATATATTTTTTTGGGTACAATATAGTTATATAGATCTGTTATCTTTCGTTGTATTTGATCATTATCCATTGAATTTCCAAAGCTTGATTAAAATAAAAAATACTTGTGTCTTTAAATATTTATTTATAAATAAAGCCCGTAAGGCCAGATCCAAAAAAGCTCGCAAGGCCAAGCCCGGCCCGGCCCGAAAAAGCCCGCAAGGCTCACTTTATATGGACGGGCTTGGATCCTTTGATTTTTAATAAAGCCCGGCCCGGCCCGGCCCGCAATTATTTAAAAATATAGCAAGGCCCGGCCCAAGCCCACTATGAATGGGTCGAGCCCGGCCCGGCCCGTTGATGACCCCTAAGTTATATGCATACAAATCGATTTTTGAGGAATCGATGTTAATGATATTGTTTTACATCGCGTGTATTTCTCACCGATTTAATTGTCATGATGTCTATGAGCATAATTCTAGTAGTGCCTGAGCTCCTAATCTGCCTAACCTGTGACGTCCCGAACCCGGATTCACCGGTTTACTAGTCATTTGGACAGTAAACAACTTTTACTTTCACTTTTACTGTCGTTTCAATGCTTTTAGGGGGCCCTAAAAGTTGACTTTTTGTTTGGGTCAAAATTTGAGAAATTTTCCTTCATGAAGGTTGTAGAGGACGTTAAACCGAGCGCGTGCATATGTGGTACGTAAAAATCGGACTTCGTATGCGAGAGTTATGGCCAAAAATGTGAAGTTACTGTTCATGGTAATTTTTGATTAAAATAGAAATTTACCCCGGGTAGGTTTCCATTTCCGGAAACCCACCCCAGCTCTTTCTCTCTCCTCTCCCCCGACCTCTCTCTTCTCCGGTTCGACCATTTTCCCTCTCCCTCCGATTTCCGGCGATTCCGGCCACCAACCGGCGTGCCACCGGTCACCAGAGGAGCGCCTCCTCCCTCCGAGCACCTTAGCAACCTTGGTTTTCCACGATTTGGCCGGAAAACCACGGATCGAAGGAAAAACTCCTCCGGCTGCAGTTTGAAGCTTTTGCCGATTTCCGGCGATTCCGACCACCTCCGGTCCCCATCTCGCCGTCGAAGGTTCGGTTTTCATCACTGATCATTTCCCCTATGGCCTTGTATCACGATTTGTTGTGTAGATGCCGAATCGACGAATTGAAATTCTAGGGTTCTTGAGGATTTCTGGGTTTTTGTTCATTGAATCGATTTCGGCCATTTTAATTGTTATTTGGGAATGTTGTAGTTGAGAAGTTGAATCAGTGTGTTGAGAAGGTGCTACTGCCAAATTTTGGTGGCCATCGGAGATGGTGGCGGCGGCGCCGCCACTGTGGGCGGCGGTAGCGGCGGCTAGGGTAGTTTATAAATTTCAATTTTTAGCTAGTTAAATTCTATAATTATCATAGAGCTTATATATGAAGTTCGGTGAATTTTGAAGGAGTTTGGAATTGTTTGTGAATTTTCGAAGTTTGGAGTTTTGTGGTGGAATTATGGGAAATCCGGCCGTCGGATTTCCCTCGTTTTCATTATGGAATATGTAAATTGAGGAATTAGAATTGTGGAAGAGATTTGGGTTGAATTTGAGAAGTATTGGAGATAGGGATTTTCGGATTTCGTTTAAGTTCGTAATTATTTTATCGGATTGCCGTTTACGGAAATATAATTGTGTACAGGGCAATGTCGCGAGCTATGGTTAGATGAAGGAACTCGTTTGCGTGGTTGCCAATAGTACTGTGAGTGGACATTTGTTTTTAAATTAATTCCGCATGCAGTATTATTATTATTTTCTTCCAATTGAGATTTAATTATGTTTTGAGTATTTGAGATTTAGTTTATCGAGATTTATTTATGGATTACGAGATTAGTATTGAAATTCCTTCCCGAGGGCTTTTAGTAGATTTTTGAGATAGTCATTCATGAGTTATTGAGTTGGGAAATGATTTTCGGGAAGTGACTGATTCGGAAAAATATTATGAGAATTATTGTTTTCGAATATCAGTTTTTATGAAGATATACGAGTGCGAGGGATTTAGCAAATATTTGAGCATGATTGATTTATCGAAATTTATTGAGCTTTGAGCTCCGCACTTATCAGCCTTGAAGTTAGATTGAGTTTTCTTTCCGAAAGCATTTATTGATTTAC
Source organism: Rosa chinensis (assembly GCF_002994745.2). Taxonomy (NCBI): domain Eukaryota; kingdom Viridiplantae; phylum Streptophyta; class Magnoliopsida; order Rosales; family Rosaceae; genus Rosa; species Rosa chinensis. The sequence goes on from NC_037092.1 coordinate 34,013,804, forward strand.
AGAGTATTTGATTTTATGCTTTCGAGGATGCTTTCGAGGATTTATTGAGATATCGAGGATTGAGTTAGTGAGTTATTACTGAGTTATGCTTTCGGTGAATTATTATTGATTTATTGAGGTAATATCGAGTTTCTTTCCGAAAGCAAGTGATTGAAAGAGGTTATGTTCAGTTCTTGAGGAGGCTATTCAGTTTATTAAGGAGGCCAGTTTTGGCGCATGCGTATCTTACCTAGTTGGCAGTCCCTTCTAGGTAATAGTCTGGTTGGCAGTCCCTTCCAGACTACAGCCCGGTTGGCAGTCCCATCCGATGCGTCACCTGGTTGGCAGTCCTTTCCAGATGACATGAGGTAGTTAGTCGGCAGTCCCGTCTACTACCTGTGGTTAGTCGGCAGTCCCGTCTACTACTTGTGGCTAGTTGGCAGTCCCTTCTCTCCACCGCCTCCTATTCCGGTTGGCAGTCCCTTCCGATGCGTCATCTGAGTGGCAGTCCCTCCTAGATGGCATGAGATGACTAGACAGCAGTCCTTTCTAGTCATCGAACGAGCCTCATGAAAAGGATGTTTTTATAAGGATTGAGGATGAGATTTTAAGAGATTTCAAGATTGTTACTGCATGCGAGATTTTAGAGAATAACTTGGGAAAGCATTAAGTTTTACTTATTCATTTGAATTACTTATTTTTCGTCCACTCACTCTAACGGATTTTAAATGTTTTCCCCTGGGCCCTTCGGTTTTAAATGCCCAGTTTGCAGGCCAGTTTAGCTTGAGGTCGAGCGTACTTGGGGTTGAGGCATAGCTATCATAGCTTCCGCATTATAAAAGCATCGGTCATTTATCTTGCTTTCTATTCTCTTGTTCGCCTGTATATTAGATTGCTCTGATAACCTATGAGATTAATATTCTTAAGTTTCAGAATTGTTTGGTGATATGAGAGATGTTGTGATATAGGGAGCAGGGTGGCTCCAGGAGAATAAGGATGGATGATTTAGAAGTGTAATTGTTTTTCTACAGGTTTTGGGTTGTCCATTTTTTGGGGAAGTTCTGTCAAATTTTTGGTAGAATTTCTTCTAAGGTGGGCCTCGCAGGGCCTCTTCGGATTTCAGGGTGAAATCCGGGGCGGGTCCTGTCATAACCTGCCTGAGCTTTTAATTAAATGAAGACACGTGTCGATTGCTATATCTAGCGGTCAACAATTCCTTTTCTATTTCACCCCCTCTTTTCCTTCTCAGCTTTTCTTTCTCTCTCCAGTTCTTCTTCTGTTCCTCACTCTCACAACCCAAGATTGCGCATAAGAAATTTGATCTGTTGGTAACGTCGAATTGCAAACATATACGACTCTTCGGTTTAGTATGACTTGACTCTGGTTGTATCCAAAGAACATTCGAACTGATGTGGCCGATAGCGTCATAGAGTTTCTGGGTTTGATACCATGGTATCAGAGTCTCCATGGTTCACGCTGATACATGATCTTCTATCTGTTCTGAGTCATAAATATTTTAGGATTAATATTAGGAATAGAATTATAGTAATTGTATAGAATCAGGATTGTAATTGTGATTTGATTACTTTCCTTGTTAGACGTCTAGAATTAGGGTTGTATATGGTTGTATAAATATTCCTCTGCATATTGAATGAAAGTGTGAGAGAATTCATCCTCTAAAGCTTCTTGTTCTCTAGAGATTCTTAGTTTTAACTTGGTATCAGAGCCAAGATTGTTGCAGTTCAAGTATCATGGGTAGAGAAGAGAGTTCCAAGCAGATTATGACTTCTGATGTGCAGAAGGTAGAGATATCTGTGAATCAAGAATCCTCAAGAGGGAGATTTAGGGGTGCCAAGCTGAATGGCATGAATTATCATACTTGGAGGAAGATGATGACTGCTCATCTTTGCGGTCTGGACAAGATGGGATATGTGAATGGATTGATTCAGACACCGGATGAAAAAGATGTTGGTTATGCAAAGTGGGAAACTCATAATGGTGTCGTGATGTCTGTGCTCTACAAAGCCATGACGGATGAGGTAGTACAATTAATTATTGGGTGTGAAACTGTAGCAGAAATTTGGAGTACTTTGAAGCAATTGTATTTGAATGACTCGGATTTTGCTCAAATACATGAGCTTCATACCAAGGCGTTCATGATGAGGCAGGATGGGCGGCCTGTGTCAGTATACTATGCTGCCCTTAAAGGTCTATGGCTGGAAATTGATCAAAGGCGTCCCAACAAGATGAAGAATGTTGATGACATCAAGCTACACAATGAAGAGAAGGATCTAATGAGGTTGCATATCTTCCTTCATGGTCTCGACGACAAGCATGCCAGTGCAAAGGGTGAGTTGCTCAGACGTGGAACTCCACCTACCCTTGAGGATGCCTTTGCATATATACGCAAAGATGAGACTCAACTTGATAGCACCAAAGCAATCCATTCAGAGTTATCAAGTCTCACAGTCGAAACCAAGCCTTCACCGTCAAAATATGTACCACCACCTCAACAACTTCGACCCCAACCAAGTTCTCAAGGAGGAACATGGCCGTACTGTACTTTTTGCAAGAATTATGGGCATTAGAGGACTAAGTGTCATCGATTGAATGGGTATCCGAATCAACAAAATACTTGGAATAAATTGGGACCTAACCAACAGGGCCGTACCATTGCTGCAAATTTAATTCAGAACCTAGACTACCAAGGTATGGAAGAAACAGATCAGAAGCCTGGTAATGCTTCAGTCTCTTTTGTTGGAAGAGGTAAGTTTGGTAAGGCTTTATTTGTCTCTGACTTTGTTGGGGAAGATACTTGGATCATTGATTCTGGTGCATCTGATCATATGACTTACAATAAATCATTCTTTACCTCTCTCTCAATCCCACTAGTGTCCAAAGTAACTAATGCTAATGGTGAAGCCTTTCCCGTATTAGGAATAGGAACTATTAGAGTCACACCAAACTTAGGGCTTAGGAATGTGTTATATGTTCCTAATTTGTCACATCACTTAATCTCTGTTCCTCAATTAAATACTGAATCTCAGTGCTCTGTGACCTTTTTTCCCATGTATGTGGTTTTTCAGGATCTTTAGACAAGGGAGATAATTGTCGAGGAGATTTAAGGGGGAGGTTATTTCATCTGGATCGGATGTATGAGGGGATAACACCAGGGAAGAAAGCCCCAGTAGCTTTGATTTCGAGTTTTGAGCAGCGATTGAATGAAGTGTGGTTGTGGCATTGTCGTCTTGGTCATCCTTCCTTTAGTAATATGAGAAAGTCTATGCCCTCTTTGTTTTTGGGAATTTCAGAGTCATCTTTTAAGTGTGAAACTTGTGTTCTGGCCAAAAGCCATCGAGTTAGCTACCCTTTGAGTATTTCAAATAAAAGTCTTGTACCTTTTGAATTGATTCATTCTGATTTATGGGGACCCTCACGGGATCCTACTCCTTCTAGTATGCGCTATTTTGTGTCTTTTATTGATGATTGTACTCGTGTTTCTTGGATTGCTTTGCTGAAGTCCAAGGATGCTGTGTTTCCAGTTTTTAAAAATTTTTAAAATATGATTCATACACAGTACAATGGTTAGATCAAACTCTTTCGGTCTGACAATGGGGGGGAATATATGAGCAATGAGTTCCATGAGTATCTTTGTACACAGGGTATCATACATTAGACCACATGTCCTAAAACCCCATAACAGAATGGTGTTTCTAAGCGAAAGAATCGTCACCTTCTTGAAGTTGCTCATTCGATTCTTTTTAGTGCAAATATGCCCACGTACTTATGGGGAGAAGCAGTTCTCACTGCCTCTCATCTTATCAATAGGATGTCGTCTAGTGTTCTCCAAAATCAGATTCCACTTGAGGTCCTCTCATCCCATGTATCTCTTCCTTCTTTTCATAATCTTCTTGCTCGAGTCTTTGGGTGCGTTTCCTGTGTTCATATTCCTAAAAACCAATGCTCAAAGTTAGAACCTCGTGCCTTGAAGTGTGTTTTTATTGGGTTTGGGACCCATCAGAAGGGGTATAAGTGTTTTCATCCTCCTACCAGAAAATTTTATGTGACAATGGATGTCACATTTTTCGAAGACGCCTGCTATTTTTCTGTCACACACCCTTCTATTCAGGGGGAGCAATATGGTTATTTTGAAGAGAAGGTAAGTGGCAGCGGCAGTACAAGGGACAAAGATGGAAAAGAGGCTGAAGAAAAAGAAGCAAAAGAAAGAAAAAGCAATGAAGGTGACACAGCTGAAGAAAAAGAAGAGGAAGAAAGAGAATACAAAGAAGAAAAAGTAAGAGAAGAAGGAGAAAGGTACGTAATTGAAGAAAAAGAAAGAGAAGGAAAAGTAGAAAAGGGCAAAGAAGAAAGACTGAGGGTAAAGAAAGAGAAGAAAGAGAAAGGCACGTAATTGAAGAAAAAGAAAGAGAAGGAAAAGTAGAAAAGGGCAAAGAAGAAAGACTGAGGGTAAAGAAAGAGAAGAAAAAGACAGAGAAGAAAGAGAAAGGCACGTAATTGAAGAAAAAGAAAGAGAAGGAAAAGTAGAAAAGGGCAAAGAAGAAAGACTGAGGGTAAAGAAAGAGAAGAAAAAGACAGAGAAGAAATAGAAGGAAAAGAAGAAAGAGAAGAAAAAGTAAAAGAAAGAGAAGACAAAGTATGGCCAGAAAAAGAAGGAAAAGAAAGAGAAGAAAAAGTACAGCAAAAAAATGAAGGAAAAGAAAGAGAAGAAAAAGTACGGCCATAAAAAGAAGGAAAAGAAAGAGAACAAAAAGTGCGGCCAGAAAAAGAAGGAAAAGAAACCGACAAAAAAGAAAGAGCAGAAATAGAAACGGAGGGAGGCGCAAGATTGCCAGACACTTCTCCGTCTTCCTCATCTCTTCCCTCGAGCCAAACTCTCCAAGGTCCTGAAGGTCAATGTGAGGTAATACCTGAACCCAATTTGTCTATCTTACCTTCTAGTTCTACTAGTGGTAAGCCACCAAAGAAATATGAACCTAGTCTCAAAGCTAAGTCTAGGTACCTGGTTTCCAATTATGTATCTACACATAGGTTGTCTGAGTCATTTGAGTCGTTTGTACAGCAGATTTCCTTTGTATCTATTCCTAACAAAGTGCAGGATGCTCTAAGAGATCCAAAGTGGTCAAAAGCGATGGAAGAAGAGATGGAAGCTCTACAGAGGAATAATACTTGGGAATTGACGGTGTTACCTAAAGGGAAAAAGCCAGTTGGATGTAAATGGGTCTACACAATTAAACATGATTCAGATGGCTCAGTTAGTAGGTATAAGGCGAGATTGGTAGCAAAAGGGTTTACATAGACGTATGGTGTAGACTATGATGAGACGTTTGCACCTATAGCCAAGATTAATACTATCAGAGTGCTTCTCTCTTTGGCGGCTAATCTGGATTGGCCTTTTAAGCAACTTGATGTGAAAAATGCTTTTCTATATGGAGATTTGGCTGAAGAAGTGTATATGAGTCTACCTCCCGGGTATGAGACCGCTGATAAGACGAATGTTGTGTGTAGGTTGAAGAAGTCACTCTATGGTTTGAAACAATCCCCCCGTGTATGGTTTAGGTGTTTTACTCAGGCAATGAAGTGATTTGGTTACGAACAAAGCAATTCGGATCATACTCTCTTCCTTAAGCATCAGAAGGGTAAAGTAACAGCATTAATCATCTATGTTGATGATATGGTGATCACGGGTGATGATTGAGAGGAAATTAGGAGGTCGCAGCAGCAGTGAGCTTCGGAGTTTGAGATGAAAGACCTTGGTGACTTGAGATATTTCCTTGGGATAGAGGTAGGAGTAGCAGCATCTTCTTGTGCCAAATAAAATATGTTCTAGACTTGTTGTCAGAAACGGGCATGTTAGATTGCAGGCCAGTTGATACACCAATTGAACAGAATCACCGGTTAGCAGAGTACCCTGATCAAGTCCCGACTGATAGGGCGAGATATCAAAGGTTAGTTGGCAGATTAATCTATTTGGGTCACACTAGACCTGATTTGGCATATGCAGTGAGTGTGGTGAGCCAGTTCATGCATAATCCTAGTGAAGATCATATGGATGCAGTCATGCAGATCCTGCGGTATCTAAAGAAAGCTCCTGGGAAGGGTCTTATGTTCTCAAAACATCATTTCCTAGAGGTGAGTGGGTATATTGATGCTGATTGGGCTGGTTGTATTACTGATAGGAGATCGATCTCGGGTTACTTTACATTTGTTGGAGGGAACCTTGTCACTTGGAAGAGTAAAAAACAAAAGGTGGTGGCAAGGTCAAGTGCAAAAGCTGAGTATAGAGGTATGACACATGGAATATATGAGTTGTTATGATTACGTAATTTATTGCGTGATTTAGGGTTCAGGCTAAAATGGGCTATGGAGTTGTTCTGTGATAACAAAGCGGCTATTGAAATTTCACATAACCCAGTACAGCATGATCATATAAAGCATGTGGAAGTTGACAGACACTTTATCAAAGAGAAGTTGGACGCAAACCTGATTGTCTTCCCATTTGTACCAACTGAGGAGCAGTTAGCGGATGTTCTGACTAAGGGTGTATTAGTCAAAGCATTTCATGACTCACTTAGCAAGTTGGACATTCGAGATGTGTATGCTCCAACTTGAGGGGGAGTGTTGTGAGTCATAGATATTTTAGGATTACCATTAGGAATAGAATTAAACTAATTCTATAGAATCAGGATTGTAATTGTGATTTGATTACTTTCCTTGTTAGTCTAGAATTAGGGTTGTATATGGTTGTATAAATATTTCTCTGCATATTGAATGAAAGTGTGAGAGAATTCATCCTCTAAAGCTTCTTGTTCTCTAGAGATTCTTAGTTTTAACTCTATCCACCGGCACTGGTTCTTCAATTGGTTTTGGGCGATTTCCAGTCTATGATTCGAGCTCTTTCAATTTATTTGATTACTTTTGTTGATTTTATCCTCTTTATATGTGCTCTCGAATTTGGCGTTTGCATTTTGGATTGATTCATGCTTTTCTGGGTCAATCGCTGATAGCTTTCAATGAAGAGTAATTGGGAGTGGCATTTCGAAGGAGAAGAGAGAGACAAAAGAAAGATTGACCCAGCGATTGATTTGAATTTTTGATAACTGCAAATTGCTTTCAATGCAGCACCAAATTCCTAAGAACAAAATCTGCAAAAGCCCGCTCCAGTGGTAAATCCTTAAATTCCTTGTTTTTTTTGTTCTTTTGTTGCTATTTAGAGGAATAAGCTATAATTGCGAGTTATATTCTGTAGCCATTTTAATCCAAACTTAATCTGTTTGTAAACGGAATTTTTGGTTTCTCTCAGTTCAATTCAAGGTATACCATTACTTAGTGGTGATTATCCCATAAAACTATCATTGCATAGAATGTATTTCGTGCAAAGGAATGAGCTAGAATAGGGTTCTGTACATTTGATATAATCATTCATCTGCATGCTTCAAATGGCAAATATTGAGAATGAAAATGGATTGGTTTGGATTAGTGGCTTTGAAGAGTGAATTCTCCTACTGGAGTGAGAGCTTTCTCTCTTTAGCTAGTTCCTTGATCTGAAAACCTTCACCGATTAATTAGCCCTCTACTTTTCTCTCTCTTATCATTCCTTTCTTCTCCTCTTAATCAATCAGCATGAACTCATCTGGCATAACAGATCCTATCCCGAATATATAAAATAGATCTATAGCGAAGTTCAAGCATCTTTTTTTAGAACCCATCTTGAAGATTTCAAGCAGAACAAATTTCATTCCATGAGAGAGGGAGACAAGATCTAGAAACTGGCAAAGAAGAAACATGAAAGAGAGAGAGAGAAAAAGAGAGAGAGAGTGGTGGGGGGACTGTGACTTATTTTTTTTTGCCTCACCAATGATTTAAAAAAAAAAGGATAAATAAGTAAGTACCTACAAAAATCATTATAAGCCATTGGATGTGATTTTATACATGTGTCGCTTTGCCATTAAAAGCTCAGGCAAGTTAGACAGATTATGAGCTGAGGAGAGGATCCTCTCCCATTATTTTTTCTATTGACCACGTTGACCCAATAAAAGAGATGACAATACAAATTATACGTCGAACCAAGTCTAAGTTAGACCACTCAAATCTATGGAATTCAGCACACAGATTCTGTTATTAATCCCAGAGCACGCCTCCAGAAGACAATCTACCTAATATAAAGGAAACAGAACATTGAAGCTTTAATTATGGGCAATTAGGTTGTAAGGGGCATGCAAAAATAAATTTAATCAGCTTATAATCAATCCAACTAATTAATCAGCAAAGATCATGAGGTATACTTTTATGTTATTCTTCTACCTAGTTCTTAATAGTGACCATAAATACTTGACCATTTACCAGAACTAATCATTAAAGAAGGTGCAAGTAGGTAGAGTAGCTTCCTTTTTTTAGTTGTTTTCAGAAGGAAAAAAGCAGGACCAGATTCTCGGGGGTGGTGCGAGGCTGGGCACAGGGCCGGTCCTGAGATTCTAAAAGCCTGAGGCAGAGAATTAAAATGTGGCCTCCTATAATAACATTACCAAATCATATGTTTTGAATAAAAGTAAATATAGTATCAATAACAAAAAAAAATATGCATATTTATTCATACACAAATTTATCAAATACAAAAATAGTTTAACATAAATTTTTTTCTTTGATGGCTAGAGCCAATGAAAATTGACTTAAATGATTAAATTGACTTTAAAAATAAAAAAGGTCAAAAGGGAGAAGAACGTTCATACTAGGCCCAAGGAATTGACTCAACTAATTGAAAAATATAAAACAAAAGTGAAAGAGGGAAGTAGGATTTTCGACCCTTTGGTTAGAGAGGTTGTGAATTAGTTTGACTTCCACCGGAGCAAAGTAGCACAACGAGAATATGAAAACAAAATTGCTATATATTCTATATGTAAACATGTATACATAAGGAAATCCTCTGTGGCTCCCGAGAGCAGGTGGCCTGAGACTGCCGCCTCAGGGCCGGCCTTGGCTAGGCAGCTGCCCAATCTCAAAATTTTGAGATTCTACGTTTGTATAAGTTTGTGCCCAGCTAGTTGCAGATATGTATACACATACACACACTCCAAAAAGGGCAGATAGAAGGAAGAAGGAGTTGTCGCCAAATGCAAAACATTCCAACTTTTTTCAAAGGGTTAATTCCTGTTTACCCAAAAATCACATGTATTGTGCCTATTTGCACAAACAAGTTTGTATTGTGCCAATTTACACAAATCTTAGGGGAAAAGACCTATAGGGGTAGTCTTTTCTAAACTAGTGCCTCATATGTCCTATGCTGACTTTTGGATTTAACCTTTGCTTTTTCCTTGGAAAAACTGTTCACACTTTTGAAAAAAACAAAACTAGCCTTCAACATGCCCAATTTTCACCTAACGGTTACTTTAACAGGCGGAATCACTGCTGCTTGCTTCGATCTTAAGCTGAGTCCAATTTTTCTTAGGGAAAAGAAAGTCTAAGCCTAAAAAATAGTACAGGACTAAGGCAGAAACTTTTATAAACATTTAAAATATCAAACTAAAATGTAAAACATAATTGACAAGGTGGATGAGCAATATGAAATTATTTATTCAAACATAATTGACAGACTAAAATTTAGAGCCTCATTCTTAAGTAAACAGCTAAGAAGCTGTTTAGCTATCCATGAGAATGATTACAGTTACTTACTTGTAATGAAAGCACACTTCACTCTTAGACAGGAAGGAAAGAGCACACTGTTACTATAGCTTTCTTACTTCTTGAGAGAATCTGATTCTTCTCAATTTTCTGATCTAGAACTGATATGAAAATTTTCGAATGCCTTCCTAATGAAGCTAAAGCTCCTTATATAGGGAGCGGAACTCAAATTACAATTCAAAATAATAAAATGTACAGGACGACTCCGTGACTTCCTGCTTTCCTGAGTGCTCCTGCTGGTGGAGGTCGGACGGGGGAAAAGCAGATTCCTTTAGGTGAAATGTTTTTCACCTTTCTTTTCTGAAAAGCAAAAGTAGCTTTTGGGAAAGATCCAAAAGTACTTTCGGTGCTTTCTGCACCTGCTGCTTCACATGTTCTCATCTGTTTCTGAATTGTGACCAAGGACAAACGAGTCGTTATCTGCCTGGGCCATACGAGCAGTTGTTGCATTGTATTCGACATCTGTATCAACATACATTTTATAGTGGTTGTCTGTTTCAAGCCGTTCCACCCACCGTAAGCATGCCAGTGTCGAGTCTATCTCTTTTCTGGTGAGAGATAGGAATAGGTCATTGCTGACTACGTCAGGATGATCGTAAGCAGTGATAATATTTTTTTCCTGCTGCCAGGAAGGTATTGTTAGCATCTTCAGAGATGATCTTTTTGATATATTCTAAAGCCATGGCTTTCATCCATGGGATGCTTGAGTTTGGCTGGCCATTGTATCCCACACAGGCAGGCTGAAGATATTGTCGTTGAATAATTCTTACATAATGATATGGAGAAATATACTCAACCTCACCGTTTGCCTTCTGAATCCATTCTGGAGGAGTGGATCTGAACTTCAGTCGAAGCGTATAGTCATTTTTTCTAATGTTTTTGACTGTGTTGACAATGATAGGGGGCAAGCCTTTGAGATCATCATTTGTTTTAGTCCACAGATTATGGACAAAACCATTTTCAACAAGCCAAAGCTTGTGTTCTTGAGGATGTTCACTCTGAACATTGACTAAGTATCTTCCAACATATAGTCCTGCAATAATGAAGAGAGTTAGAGGAATACAGTCCTCAGAATTATGACTTCCTATCAGACTATGGAATTCATGCCAGTCTGATTCTTTGAGTGCTATGATAGGGACCCTAGCACTTTCTAGGTATTCGAGGAAGTGAATTTTTTCCTTTCTAACAGCACTCTGCTGTGTATAAAGTTCTTCAAACTGTGGCCTACCATTTTCATAGAGTTCCTCAGCTAGTGCAAAGAGAGCTGGGAACATCAGACCACTACTTCTTTCCTGAAAAGCAAATAGGAGATTATCCAGAATTGCTTTCTGGTGGTAAGCTAGTCTCCTGCCAGTTCTGAACATAGGAGTATCAAAGGTCCTTAATTCATAATTAAAAACATTTATAACTCCAGTCGGAGTAGGTTTGCTTTTTGGCAAAGCAACAGCCGTCAACGGTCTTGATGAGCCTTTACCGTCTGCCGTTTGAGATGGGCTAGCCAATCCTTTACCCTGGGATTGATCAGTGGCTAGTCCTTTTGGACCTAGCAGGAATCTTTTGAGGATTTTTTCTTTGGGATCCTCAAAAACTTCATGTTCTTTCCCAATTCTTCTGCTTCTGGGATTATGACCTTCGTCATCGTCTTTCCAGCTAAAAATCGCCAGTTCTCTGGTCAAGGCGTCTGGAAGATAATTTTTAAATCTTGGTCTTTTACTTCCATTTCACATTTTGTTGCATAGTAATTCGGTGGAATTACTATGGACACTGAAAATTTTACTTTAGGCCACTTCCACCGCATAATTTCAATTTAACACTAATACCAAAACTAGTCTTGAACAAAAGTCATCAACAACACCATTCAACCGACAGCCACAACAATACTTACAAAACATCAAACTTGATAATCACAATCCATTCAAATCAATACATGATAACCCATTCTTCTCATGCATTCAAACTTATAACCAAGGTATTTCAATTTCAACGACAACACAACAATTCATCCAATCTGTCAAAAGTAACCAAAAGTGCAGAACTTTGATTTTACCTTTTGTGGTGAGGCAAGACTCCCCCTCGATTAAATCTCTTTTTAACACAAAATAAGTTAAACAAGGAAAGGTTTTAAAACTGATTCTGATATGCAATCAAATCTTCCTTATTATAAGTAAACAAGATCTTTATCAAATATGGATTTTGAAAACACTGTAATTCAAATAAGAATTTCAGATCAAATAAATGATATGCATATCATATCCATTTAGAATCATGCAAAATGATATGAGATGAGATTCACCTTTATCTCAAGATCAGTGAGTATGATTCTCCTTGATGTCCTCTAGGTGATCCGATTCTGCAATCTTCTTCTATTTCCTTGGACCACCGGGAAAGCAGGAGAAATACTCTCCTAGTCCCTCGCTGCCTCTAATCTCCTTGTGACCTTGGGAAAGTTATGTGTTGAATGGTGATAGCCCAATATACTTACAATAACCAAATGCATGTATTGCTCTGTCCTTATCTATGGTGGCCGGTGTATGAAAAGTTGATAGATGGGCTAGGCAAAACCACAAATGAGACCGCTGCAAGTTCCAGTGATTTGGGTTTCCAAGTGAAGGTTACGGTGAGGTCACTTTTGGCTAAGTTGTACTGTGAAATGAATTGGAAAGGATTTACAAGCTTAGCATACTCCCCGTACTCAGGGTTATCCAAATGCAACGAGAAAAGAACGTTTTGTTCCTGAAAGGCAGACTTGAGTATAAGAAGGTGCTCATCTTTGTGGTGGTTGGACTGGATTGGGAGGCTGAGCTGTATGAAGTCGGAGCTTGTGATCGGAGATCTCCATAACTTGCTCACTGTGGTGCATTTGATTGCATCCTTGCGAGAATTTTCTGTACGATTTCTTCAGATATATAGTCTGACATTGATACTAAAATTCAATCTTCAGTGGACGAAGAGTTGGGGGATTTATAAAGAACTAGAGTGAGTAGGTTTCTGGTTTTTCCCGTTAAATGCTTAAGACATGTTATACTGGTTCATATGCCAAAACAAAGTAAACGGTTTATAGCAGACCAAAGAACAATGTTGAATATTTTAGACCATGTAATTTTTGGGTTCTCCCATAAAATTGATAATAGCTTCCACTCTCTACACAATATTCCTATGCAAGTGGTTGCTTGAAAAACTCATGAAGTTGGAAGGTTCATGAAGGAAGCCTTTTGAAATTTCTTCATGCCTTTTGATGGATCGAGCCAAGCAGCCTCTTTTACACATCCTGTATATTGTCTTTTTCGTTCTGTATTTGAATAGAAACTGATTAGATTTTATTTAAAAAAAAAAAAAAAACTGATTAGATTAGTAGGCGAGGTTTTACAAAAAAGGCTTATTCATAGCCCTTCAATAGCCTCTGCCCGAATGAGTTAGTTGTAGTTTTTTCTTGATAAAGTGGGTAGTTAATATCCGCGGTTCCTTAATTGACAGGTTTGAACCTAATTGAGTACGTACTTGTTAATATATTTGATAAACAACACAAGATAATGTACACTTTGTAAACAAATCAAACAGATTCTAAATTCTCAGTAAAGGCAATTGGAGTTTAGCATCACCTCCTAACCCTCCGTGCTAACTTTTAAGCTACATTCCACAGGGTATTTAACAATGGGGTATAAAGAATTGAATGACGATTACAAAGAAATGTACAAGAAGGTCCATAACTATGATTTGGTACCATTTGTGGATTCTGCTAATGCAAGAGGCCTCTGTGAGTCTGGGAGGTGTTGGACATACAAGTCATGTAACATTCGAATGTATTCATCAATTTTATCAGCTGTCCAATCATCAGTGCTTATTGGAGAAAGATACTTTATTGTTAAAGGTGTTGGTCGAACGCGTAAGCTACCCTTCCTCCATGCTCGATGGGTACCTATAAGGACAATGGGAACTATTGGGAGGCGTGTTTGTAATGCCAGATGAATAAAGCCCTGCAAGGCCAAAGTGGCAAGAATGACATTATGCTTTGATGTAGAGCACAAATAAAAAGGGTAAAGAAATGAACCAGAATCAAGATGTCATCATCTAATGACGAGCAAGACTTAAGTAAGGCATATGACTATTGCTACATAAGACATTAAGACTGATTACAAAACATACGCTATGAGGGTTACCAATGTTTTTCTCATTCACAAGCAACTGCCTATTTGACCAGGGTACCATGAAGTGATGCCAGAATCATTGGACTGGGACTGCATGATTATGTTCCGAAGGTCAACGAAGTAACATATTTCAACATGTTATTGAAAATTACCTTTTTAAAAGGGAGTAGTCTTCCATCTGCTGACCTGGTGCCCTCAGGAAAGATGATCAAAGAAAGTTTTTTTCTCACGACTGCCTGAGCTGCCTGAACAAGAGAAGGGTCAAAGTTCAAGTATGTAGTCAAAATCCTATATAATGTGAAGTAAAAAGGATATATACCTCTTTCAGAGATTCAATGGCTGCTGTTGGATTGGAGCGATCTATGCGAAGATGGTTGGCCAGTACATAAAGTTGTCCAAATAGGGGATACCATATGACCTGCATAGAAAGATATCCCAGTAATTGCTCTTTCCCTAAAGTCATTTTCTCTAGTAAGAGCACACCTGCTATTTGAACAGGCAGAAATTCATTGTTCAATTTAGTTATATAATTGTGTGAAGTTCCATGCATATAATTCTCTTTTTAAGTAGAGATCTTAAGGAATCTAAACATTGTACCTCCTTTTTCGCAATACCGACAGTGCCTGTGGGAGTCAACCACATGATAGGGAAAATATCTAAAGGAGAAGCATGATTACTGATAAAAATTGCCCTCTTATTAGCGAATTCAGCTCCTTCGATCTGTACAGGATTCCCTAAAATCCGCATCTGCAATCAAATCTTGAATTAATAATGTATTGCAAAACTGCGTCAGGGCACCAAGCTAAATAAATTGGAGGAAAAGTTACTACCAAAAACTTTTGCATCAGTTAGAGAAAGTACAGTAATGTTGTTGAGAATGATGTATACAATCCACCTATAAACGGCTAGGATGTTTTGGCCAATCTGTAATGCCACCAAATCAATGCTCAAAGTCCAATTTGAAGGTTTAAGAATTATATACGTCTAGTTTGTTCCATATGCTTTCAGCATATTTCTAGAAAGCTTCTTTGGACATTTTCTCAAACTATTTTTTCTTTCTGACTACTATCTTCATGATGACTTTTTGGCTTTTTTCCCAGCCTAAGAAGCAATTGTGCAAAATAAACTAAGAACTATAAACCTTAATATTGGGCACCTAACTAGCTAGTCCTTTTCTACAAGCTATATGGATACTTCTCTCAGAGATACATAATCTGTATTTCTGAAATTAAGAATAAACTCATGAACTGACTTTTAATGACAATCAATAGCAAAGCCACACTTCTTAAGACCAATTATCCCAAGATGTTTTCAACATTAGGTATAGATGGATATCATAGTTATTAGTACAAGAGAATTCTGATACACCTTTCTCCTATATCGGAAAGAGTTATCAGCAACTTGTGGTCCTTAATTGTCACTAGGTATTATAGCTAAGCTAAGACAGAAGTCAAGATGCTTATCAATATAGAGTATCAACAATGAAACATAGGACTCCTTGAAAACCTACTATACAAGAGACCTAAAACAGATAGATGGAATTATTAATAATCAATCAGCATAACTACATACTAGCAAATAAATACGACTGAAACAGAAATGCTTCGAGTGAAAACAATCAGGTACCTAATCCGAGCTCGATAAGATTATATATCCTCAGCAATTGATAACGGAGAGATTTTCATTTACTAATCTCAACCAAAGAAAGAACTAATTGAGATCCAATTACAGGATGAAAAGAGAGCTTACCATCAATCTACCAGTAACATGTCCATACACATTTCCTTGCCTAATCCTCTCATAAGGCCAAGGTAGGAGCACAAGCATAATCAAAGCCCATATCAAAGTAGTAACCATCATCGTAACGAAACACGTAACAATTCTTACACAAGATATCAGTTTGGAACCAAAACCATCTTCATTGACATCAACTTCGAGACGCCTCAACTTCTGTCCTACATCCTTCTCCAAAATTTTAGATGCTCCTTCTGCAGTTGGACCAGAGCTTGTGTTCAAAAAGCTCCTATTCCTTAAAATTGAACTGCTTCCACTATTTTCCATTAGACTGACCAAAACCAAAGACAGAACGTACATATCAGAATATCAGATTATGAATTTATGATTGGTGATGAAGTGATTAAAACTGAACCTCGTGAAACAAAGTATGACTCCAAATATGTTGTCTTTTCTGCTTGTCTCAGTTTCTGTGCAACCAAACAAGGCCTATGACTGATCCTAGTAGTCAAACAGAAATAACACTTATTTCTGAAAGGAATATGCTAGAAACAAAGCAAACCTCTGTATTCAAATGTAAGCGACCAGAAGAACTGGGTCGATAAGAAAAGCTATGAAGTGGCTATGCGAAGAATCGTGGAGAAAATAGTGCAGAGGGGATTGTAGGAGGAGCGTTGGAGAAGAAGCTAAAATGAGTACAAAGCTGAAGGCTCTATTGTGAGTTTATGACAGAGTCGCAGAGGTAATCCAAGCGAAAACGGAAAGGGCAGACAAATAAGCACAAAGGGGGAAATTATATTTATTACAAATTATCCTCGTTGGCACCCTCAATTTTTACAAGTGTCAAAATGTGAGTGGTGGTCTGCTGCTCAGACCTCTAGACTAGTCACGCCAGTTGGCCCAAGATTAACTCGAGTTATATCACATTCCCTTTGCAACTTCAATCCAAGTTTAACTTGCTCAACCTAGGCGTGAAGTGAATCACTTCACATCTCGACTCTTTTCACTTCAACCTGCTACATTTTTGAGTTGTCATATTGACCGGTCATTGACATTTGATTTCGTGTTCTAGTCTTACTTATACCAATTGTTGTGAAACGAAAGCCATTTGTGTCACTACTAATACTGTTTATGGGAATTTAACCACCGTAGGGAAATACCCCCCACAAAAGTAGAAAAATGAGACATGTAACCTCTTATTTTGTTGTAGTCATCATCGAGCAAGTAAACTCAATCGACCCAATAACTGCTTCTCGTAAGTGGGACAAATTCGAAGGGCCGATCAACCTATAGCGGGATAATATCTGACATTAAAAAATTAAATATAAAAAAGAAAAGAAAAATTTTTCTTTAATACTTCTGTTAAATTGCATGTGCCGCTACTACTACTAGTGTATTATCTAATATTGTTTTATGGGCATTTAATCTTGATGGGGTTCGAACACATGATCTACCAAATGAGAAACTATAGTCTTATCACCCCACCAAATACACGCACCCAGATGCCAACTAGCTATTGTCCTCACTTAAATCAAAAGTAAAAACTAAAAAGAACTAAAATTGAGAAAGAGAAAAAAAAAAAATATATTGTGTAGATATGTATGTCGTTTGGAATTTGTCAATGGGCTCAAGCTTCATACGGCAGGGTTTTCAATTTGAAAAGGCAGTACTGCAAATACCAGTATTTGCAACAAGACCCACGAAATTGCCACAAATTTTGTGTAAAGCATGGAATTCCAATTCTATGGTATATGTTGAATATTCTGTAATGCGAGCAAATCGCAGAGCTTTTCTCCCCACCAGTCTCTTCTTCTCTTTTCTCCGTTTCTAGGGTTTCCGTTTCCCACTTCTTCCCGGAACGTCGTTTCTCAACCAGGTACCTTCATCTTTCTTCACTTTTTTGACGATTCGCTTTATCCAACATTGCACATTGAAATTGAATATACGGTTGATTTGATTTGTAAGACGCTGAAAAATGTAGGATCGGGTTTAGTAATAGCTCAATTTAAGCTTTGGATTAGTTTAGGAATAGCTCAGTTTTGGTTAATTGAATGAAAATTGGGATGTAAAAGCCTTGGTGCATTTAATTGACGATTCTGTTTTCCGTTTTGGGTTTGAATTTTAGGTTTTGAGGGCACGATTTTGAGGACTTGGTGGTGATAATTTGATCGGAGGCGTTCATTTTTGTTAAATATGAGTGTGGTGGGGATTGATATCGGAAATGAGAACTGTGTGATTGCGGTGGTGAAGCAGCGGGGGATTGATGTTTTGTTGAATGAGGAATCGAAACGTGAAACCCCGGCTGTGGTTTGTTTCGGCGAGAAGCAAAGGTTTCTCGGGTCTGCTGCTTCTGCCTCTGCAATGATGCACCCAAAATCGACGGTTTCGCAGGTAAAGAGGCTTATTGGTAGGAGATTTAGGGAGCCTGATGTTCAAAAGGACCTTCAAATGTTGCCTTTTCAAACTTCTGAAGGCCCAGACGGTGGCATTTTGATACATTTGAGTTACTTGGGTGGAATGCATACATTTACACCGGTTCAAATTACAGCGATGCTTTTTGCACATTTGAGAGAGATTATAGAGAAGAATCTGGAAATGCCTGTTTCAGATTGTGTGATCAGTATTCCATCGTACTTTACAGACTTGCAGAGACGCGCATATTTGGATGCTGCGATAGTTGCTGGGTTGAAGCCTCTGAGATTGATGCATGACTGTACCGCAACTGCTCTCAGTTATGGGATTTACAAAACAGATTTCCCCAGTTCTGGTCCAACTTACGTGGCTTTTGTTGACATTGGCCATTGTGATACCCAGGTCTCTGTTGCATCTTTTGAGTCTGGGCATATGACGATGCGATCTCACACTTTTGATAGAAGCTTGGGAGGGAGAGACTTTGATGAGGTCTTGTTTAGTCATTTTGCTGCACAGTTCAAGGAGCAGTATAGAATTGATGTGTACTCTAATGTCAAGGCATGTGTCAGGCTAAGGGCAGCATGTGAGAAGCTGAAAAAGGTTTTGAGTGCAAATGCGGAGGCACCTCTTAATATTGAGTGTTTGATGGATGAGAAAGATGTTAAGGGTTTCATTAAAAGGGAAGAATTTGAAATGCTGGCTTCAAGTTTGTTGGAGAGGATTCGTGTTCCTTGTAGTAAAGCTTTAGCTGATGCAGGTTTAACCGCCGACATGATTCATTCTGTAGAGCTTGTTGGGTCAGGGTCTAGGATCCCAGCTATTGCTAGAGCATTAGTTTCTCTATTCAAGGTAGAACCACGTCGGACACTGAATGCTAGTGAATGTGTAGCACGTGGATGTGCTCTTCAATGTGCAATGCTAAGTCCTGTTTTCCGAGTCAGAGAATATGAGGTTTGCATCTCGAGATGAATTTTTAATTCCTGGTCTCAAATGTACTACTCACTTGCCATCAGATTGTCATGATATGTTTGTTCATACAGAATAATTGTTGCTTGTCAATTTTTTTTTTTGTTTGTTCTTTTTCCGTCTTACTGCATTTATTTCACATCTGTTATAGGCAGATATGGGAAATTCAAAGAGTTAATATTGAAAGTGCAGTTGTAGATTTTCTATCTTGTTGATGGGTTATATGGCTGTCGTCAATTAAGCTGCAGATGGGATTCTCTTACTTAAATATGCAATAGTATGTTGTTATGGTGATTTACTTATTCTCAAGACGTCGTGCTTGATTTAAATGCCTCAAACATTTTTACCCTAGAGTCTGATTTCGTGCTTGCTGCTCAACAAATGAGCTCTTTCTTTCTTTCTTTTTTTCTCTTTTTTCTTTTTTTAGTTTTGAGAAGTATGATTGCCTCTCATCAGTTACTGAAGAGAGACAACCTTAAAAAAGAATTATTTTAATTTGAAACATGGAGCACTTAAGCAGATAAAAAGCACAATAATCCAGGAAGGATGACAGCTTGGCTATTTGACTATATTGTTTCAACGTAAGAACTTCTTGTTGCTTCAGTTTTGATGTGCACTCCATAATCCGTACTAGATTCAAAGAAACAAAGCACAATAGTGGAATATATGGGCATTACATTCTAGTCATCTTCAACTTATAGGGAAAAATTTAGGTAGTGACTTGAGATAAAGTAATCTTGCAATAACTGAAGGTTATCAGGAAATGTAAACACGTATATCTATATAATCATTATGTTAGTAGCACTGAAATTTTTGACCGAAATTTTTGACCATGCGCTACACAAGATACTGCATGGTCCACGGAAAAGAAAGAGATAGCTTCTTTTTTTTTTTTTTAATTATAATTATGATCTCTTATGTAGTACTTCCTTTTTAAATAAACTGTAGTTTTCTTGAAAAATAATATGGAGGATGAGATCATGCCATTTTGAGTTCTACGATCTTTTGTATACAAGTATGCCATTTTCGGCTTTTAATGGTTGTGGAAATATAATTACATTATTATTTTTCAAATTGTGCTATGTGGATAATTGCACCACAATGAAAGTAATTGCTTTTCTGGATCTATATGCAGGTTCAAGATGCTATTCCTTTCACTATAGGATTCTGTTCAGATGAAGGTCCAATTGGCACTGGCTCAGATGGCGTCTTGTTTCCAAAAGGCCAACCCATCCCAAGTGCTAAAGTATTAACACTTCAACGAAGCAGTTTATTCCATTTGGAAGCATTGTATGCTGATCCCAGTGAACTGCCTGCTGGCGCATCTCCAAAAATTAGTTGTTTTACGGTAATATGTGCTCTTTATTTTCTTCTTTGGATGGTGTGGGAGAGGGATATGGCCATCAAAATTTTATCAGTACAGATAATTTTTGTTAATCCATGTTGAATAATTATGTGAATGAACAAGGATTATACAACAGAAACAGCGGTAAATCACACAGATTCACAGAATCATATTAGCAACAGATATTTGCTAGATCACAACTGTAGACTGCCAACTTAAACGTCTACTGTTTGCAGCATTTGGTAATATCAGGATCGTAGGACCACTATTTGCAGCCTTGAGGGTAGAAACCCCAGTCTCTGTAAAACAAATACATATTTGTTAGAGAGAGATTCACTATATTCTTGATTTAGATGCCATTTTGATACTTTCTAGGCTTTACCTAGATATGAAATTACCTCTTTTTAGTGGAATACAAATACCTCTTAGTTAACATGCTTCTCTTTATGCAGATTGGTCCTTTCCAAGGCTTCCATAGTGACAAGACAAGGGTTAAAGTTAAAATTCAATTAGACCTCCATGGTATTGTCTCTGTTGTATCAGCTAGGGTAAGTAAGAACTAAGAAGTTTAATTCTTGCATATATCAACTTTGTCATTACTAATTACTGTTTAGCTTCTGTGGTATAAATCTTATCATGGCTTCAGATGGTGGAAGAACATGGAGACGATTCAAAAATGGACCCGATGGACACTGATTGTGTAACTGCTTCTGTTTCATCTGAGGCAGCTGAAGACAGGTTTCAAGAGAGTATGCAGTCCAAATCTTCACATGCTACTGTAAGTTTGTTTTCCACTTGTTATTGGTTTGAAGAATTTCACTGATGGCTATATTTATTTGTTGCAAAGATTTAAACTCTATTCCTGTCCATTTTTGTTTTTAAAGTTTACAGAGTAGTTGTAAACTCATTTAAAGTATATCTTCTTTTCCAGGGTGATGGTAGACACAATAAAGCCACTAGCAGGCTAGATATACCCATTAGTGAAAATATATACGGTGGAATGACCAAGGCTGAACTTTCAGAAGCTCAAGGAAAAGAACTTCAGTTAGCTCAACAGGACAGAGCTATGGAACAAACCAAAGACAAAAAGAATGCGTTGGAATCTTATGTCTATGAGATGCGGAATAAGGTACAACTTGTATATATTCCCATCATGGTTGCTTCGCTTCTATAGTTCCACCGGCTCAAACACTTAGCACTGATTTGAATCTGATTAACCTCCCTGAATATGCTTGGGTCTTTCCAAGCAGTAATTGATTATGAGGCCAATGGTTTTTCCCCTCTAAATGACTGTTACTTATATATTTTCCACCCAACAAATTTTTCAGAATTTTTCAGAATATGCTTGGGTCTTTCCAAGCAGTAATTGATTATGAGGCCAATGGTCATATCAGAATTCTGACTCTATGATTGTGATGTGAACTTGAATTCTTAAATTATCGAATAGTAGGAATGACCACTAGTTATGGATTTATTTTGAAAAAGAATATCAGGCTGTTCTCATGGTAGCTGTTAACTATGTTCTTCTCACTATCTATACCTGAGCATGTTTGGCTGTAGCTTAGTCAAACTCTTATAGATCTTTTAGTTCATGTGGCCATATTTTTGCCATATGCTACCTCTTAACATGAGGACATCCATGTGAAATAGCTCTTCAACACATATCGAAGCTTCGCAAGTGACCAAGAGAGGGAGGGCATCTCCAGGAGCCTACAGCAGACAGAGGACTGGCTTTATGATGATGGAGATGATGAAACTGAAAATGCCTATACTTCAAAGCTGGAAGATCTTAAGAAGGTTCTTTCCTCTTCAAATCTGAGAATGTAAATTCCTATTCTATCTCTCATTCTTGATGTTCTGTTTGATAATCATAGCTGGTAGATCCAATTGAAAGCCGATATAAAGATGAAGAAGCAAGAGCACAGGCTACTAGAGATCTATTAAAGTGCATTGGTGATTATCGCATGGCTGCGGATTCACTTTCACCCATGGATAAAGAATCGGTATGAAAACATAGTTATGGCTAATATAATTTCTTTACAATAATATTTTCTACGATTTTGAGTCTTTGAGTTTCCATTTTCAGATTGTTACCGAGTGCTTTAAGGTGGAGCAGTGGCTTAGAGAGAAAAACCAACAGCAAAACTCCATGCCAAAGAACATGGACCCAATATTATGGTCGAGTGATATTAAGAGCCGGACTGAGGAGTTGAACTCGTAATACTCTTGCACCTTAGAGATCTAGAGAGATAATGGGGCATTTTTGCTTATATATTTTGTTTTGTAGTTGTAGTTAGGTTAACATCATAGGTGAAGACCTTTTAAACATGACTGCTCAATAGTGATCAATAGATTCTTAGGCCAATTAAATGCCCTGCTGCGAAATTTATCTAACCCGGTTGTGATACCTTATAATCAAATCCATCCGTTAAGTAAATTTTTGGGTGATGGGGGTAACTCTTTTTTAGCACAAGCATAGATTGATTTCACTCATTTCCCTGGTTTCCTGAAGATTCTCAATTCATTTGCTATCTTCTTCTATCTTTGTTATTGCTGCTTCTGATTTCAAATTGTCTCTAGAGTTTGACGATTTTACTTTTATAATTTCAGGAAATTCAAACACATATTTAGATCCAGGGCTTCTCATCGAGATGACCACAAGGGTTCAAACCAGCATGATACTTCTAGACACAAATGAGTGGACCGATGCTGGATGGCAAACACAGATTTTTAGCCTTAGTCTCTTGTTCTGACAACTGTATATCTGTTGCATTTGTGTTGCTTTTTCTTTATATAGATGGGCAGCCATATAAAGCACACACTAAATATTTGCCCCAGTTTTGTGTGTTCAACGAAAGACCTATACCATTATAACATCATGAGAAAACCGTCGAGATCGAGATCTATGAATTTAGCAATACAAGTTATGGTGCTAAGCCTGTGAAAGAGTTATGAACAATTCGTTGCTAACAGAAGCCATGGTTTTGTTGGTGCTGTCAGACCTTGCTGGAGAATGATTCTTGTCTAAAGAATAAACTGTTGTATATTATATTCCAGGGACTATTTTGTTTTGTTTCTCTTTTGAAAAAAGTTTATGTAGAAGCCAACGTATGCTCTCCCTTCAGTCCCTTGTTACCAACGATTTTTTTTTTATTCTTTTGTGATTCTTTTTTTTCCTTTTTTGTTCAAGGGTTTTGGTTGTGTTGTGTTATGCAGAAAACAAGTTATTCCTACCAATTTTGGATGCTTTCCCTTATATTTGTCCAATTTAGGATGCGCCCTTGTCACTCATCCCTATGAAATTTGTTTATTTCTAGAGCGAGGGCGTTTCTCTGACATCATTAACAAAAGGAGTACGAAATGTGGAGCATGAGCACAGATTCTGACTTTGTAGCAAAAAGTCCCTAGTTTTTCCAGTTGTCAAGTTTTTTCGATCACAAAGCCAGCCAGTTAAGTTCCTCTGGGTATTCGTAACTATTCAGTAATGCTTTAAACCCTTTCTCCAATTAATTCACTCCTTTTACTCCTATGTTAGTTTTATTTTTTCTTTGAAGGAGAGACGCAAGGTGTTTGATGTAAAATAGAACTTCTTTATCACATTCCCGCATGAAAATTCGATTCTCATTAAACAACCCTTTCTGAATCTTGAACAAATAGATATAGAGAAACTATAGGCAGCACAAACTTGTAACTAGTCTTAAATTCTGAGTCGGTTCATGCAAAGATGCAGTTCAAGGCTTGCTTGTCTATCAGGGAGCGGGAGGTAACTCGTTCCCTAACTAAAATAGCCTTCTGTATATCACTCCGTCATTGATTTGAGAAAACTTGGGTGGTGCGAGGTAGGCTGGGTGCCAGTGCCTCCTGAAGATATAGTGAACGTGATTAATTGCCTCATTGGTATGCAGAAAATGGCACCATGAGCATTGATGAACTTCATAAATTTTTTATATATCGAGTTTCAAGGAGAAGAAGACGCTACTAAGGCGGATGCTGTGGCCATTTTCCACCGTCTCAAGCATCTCAGCATAGCAAAGGGTCTCCATCTAGATGCCTTCTTCTGGTATCTCTAATCCTCCTCCATCTAGAAAAATAATTTGTATCAAATGCAGGGATTAGACACACAGCAGTTGAATGTGATTCACGAATTATGGCGTCTCTTTGAATGGCTTGCTTTAGTTTGGGATGAGGAGAGATCAGACACACAGCAGTTGAATGTGATTCACGAATTATGTGTTTAATCGCTGCATCATCAATCTTCATAGTAGCAACAGTTACAAGGATCGAGTAAGTTTACAGAGGATTGTCTGGTTAAGTCTGGGATCTTCTTGACAACTTAAAGCTTTCTTCTAGCTTGGCAAGAACTAGGGGTAATTTCATGAAATACAACAAATCTTTCATGCAGACAAAACCTGTTTTTAATTCAGATGGTTGCAAAATGAAAATGGTCCTGAAACAGAAACACTTGTTTCATGCATAAAATTTCAAATGCTGTTGATGACTTGAGAAGTTCACATTAGAAGAGCTTAAATATGGACTTGCAAGATAACATGATAACAATATTCTACGACAATGACCAAATGCACACGATGATCATGCTACGATTTTCAGTACCAGCCCCACTCTTTTTTGTCTCTCTTTTGGTTTTAAACTCCAAACTGAGTTGTACAGTAAAATGAATAATTTTAGGTTCATCCTGACCGTTCACCCCATTTGTAATTCACGAATTCTCTCACCATAGACTTTCATTTTTTTTTTTAATCGAATAAGTTAAGTTAAATTTATAATTCAACAAGCAGTACCAGAAACGACACACCTCAGAGGGGGCGACAGAAAGAGCCGTCCTTTAGGACATACAAAAGACCTATTCTAAGAAAAATAGAACCTCGCACTCCCGGGTACACCCACCTTTTAAGAACAATTAAGCACCTTTATTCTAAAAAAACCTAGAAACTCAAAAGCAAAGTAAATAAATGTAACAACCGAGCAACTAGAACTTGCGACCCAAATGAAATTTAAACAATAAACAAAGAAGCACTAAGGGCCTTTTGCACCCAAAGCAGCCCAGTCCAAACCAAGCCCAATAACCAAGATGGAGCCCAACAGTCCAATGTTGTAGAAACCTAGCACTCGACTGCTCCACCCCGCCACCACCACTGACGACTCTACTGGCCATGCCAGCGACCACCTTAGAAAGTCGAGACCAGCCCACAACATCATTCCTGGAAGGCCAAAACGGAGCTTCACTTCCACCACCTATGCTCAAGAGCAGGATGCAGTCATGAATTCGAATTCGACAAGCGGAACCAATCCCGATTGATCCCGATTCTGATCCCAACCCCAACATACTAACCTTTAAGGACATAAACCACTCCCGAGCCTGAGGCCGAAAGCCGGAGTCTATCCCGATCTTGTGCTCAAGAGATGATCCCAATCCCAAACCCGACGCCAAGGAAACAGACTTTGCCATTGAAGTCTTTTGACCCGACCCCGAATCAAAATCACACCAATCTATCATCACACCAGCCTCCGCCTGGAACAGCACCGGAGGCAAAACACCCTAGCCAGAGATCAGAACAACACTGAAACCGAGTTACAAACAGAACCCAAAATTCAGGACAACATGATGAAGGAAACCTCCACCATATTTAGTTATTTCCTTAAATAAATAAATTTTAATTTAGTTTCTATTTTCTAGGTACATCGGAGAAAATGACAAGGAAATGAGTTTAAAGACACATGAGAAGGATGTGAGACGTTGGAGATGACAAAGGCAAGGCACAAGGATGCAGAAATGAGCTGAAATGAAGAAATGAAGTTTTCCTGGTCTAACAAGGAAATCCTGGTCCGACTAGGAAACCCAGTCAAAGTAGGTATCCTAATGACACAAGGAATCCCAGTTGAACTAGGAAAGCAAAAGAAGATTCTGAAAGGTTCAAGAACATTTCATATGAAGAGTCCTTGTTTGACTAGAAGTCCTAAAGACATGAGGAGTTCTGATGGGGCTAGAAAACCTCAGAGCACTAGGAGATCATGTGGCTTCAAGATAACTCAAGAAAGCTCAAGAATGTTCTAGAAAACTTGAGATATTGCAGCAAATAAAGAGACCTAAGTATACTAAGGTTTCTTGGATGCAAAAGGAAGGACTTCTAAGTGAAATAAGTGTTTTTGCCATGAGATATTCAAGGGATTCCGGAAAGTGACATTTTTGAAGTTATCATGGAGAGTTTCAAGGGATTTACAATATTCAGGAAGGTTGGAAACAGGTCCAGATACATTCCTTGAGCTCTACACTCCATCCTTGGCCAAAATTGAGGAGATAAATTAGAAAATAATCATGTAATTAATTCAAAAATAATCTCCCTAGAATCAAGGTGATAATTTGAAGACCTCTTATTGGTTGGATGACACAGGAAGGATGATGTGGAATTATCTGATTAGCTACTGCTGTGTGGATTAATCAGATAAATCCTAAAAAATAAAAAGAAGAATTTTGAAAGCTTGGAGACCAAGTTGCCATCCTCCTATAAATAGGAGCATCATTGGGACGTTTCATTCACCATACCACTTCAACACCAATTCTTTCATTCTTTTCTACACACCAAAAATTCTCTCCATTCTCTAGTCTTCAAAAGCTCTGCGTCTCAACCAAGAAGGAGAAGAAGTCATGCAATATATCAAGATCCTAGCCGCCATCCACCCTTGTGTTGTCTCTAGAAGCTTGCTTGCTTTCAAGAATCTTCAAGTTCTTCGTCTCAAGGCTTTGTCATTCATCTTTCACGGTGTATTTCATACTTTCTTTTGTTTTCCTTTGTTTGATTCATAGAGTTATGAATTCTAGTTAACAAATAACGTTAACGGCAAAGTTTAAAGCCAGTCTCTATGTTTTGAAATAAAGTTGTGATTTCTATGTTGCTTATGTGAGATTACTTGATTGATTTTGGATTACAAAAAACTTTTATATGTATGTGTTCTTTGGTGGCCAACTTAAGATATGCATGTAATTTGAGCTAGATTTAGGTAAAAAATTCACCTAATAGTTTTATGAACCTATTTCATAAGTAGTAAAGGTTTTGGATAAAAGTCGAAATCAATTAAGGAGGATTACAAATAGATGAACTTTTCCATACTAGGTTGTGCACTTTGGTTGACATCCTTTCTTTGTTCTTCATGTGTTGAATGTGTTCTTGGGTAGCTAGCTTTCTAGACTATGATTGCATGTTCAATATGATTAATTTAGGTGCTTCCACTTAGACTAATTATTCAAGGAAAGTAAAATATGGGAAATCGTTTGCTTATTAACATTTCACAATGTCAACTTCTTTCTCAAGACATAGAAAATCAACTATAGGAATTATAATTGGATTTCATTCATATGATTGTGGTTTTGATCTTTGTTCCTTGCGTTCCACCCCTTGTATATGTATTTTACATTTTTGTTTTTGTTTCTTTTAATTTTTAATTACAAAATCCTAAAATCCCCCTTCTTTACGTTAACTTGTATATATCTTCATTCTTTGTTTTATTTTTGTAAATAATATTTGATACTTATATTAATTCTTTATTTGTTTATGCAATTACAGGTGTACCCTCAATCCCCTGCTAGAACGATCCCTACTTATTCTATAGTGACAACTACATCTTGCAGGTTTAAATTGCGCGCTTGCTTTTAGCGTTTCAAGAAGAAATATCATTAATCCAAGAGATTACAAGGACGGGAATGATTCCGTAAAATCCCACCTACTCCAACAAGAGAAGAGGACCTACTCATCCCCCAAATACAGAACCAGTGGTTACAGATACCATGAGCCGATAGGGGCTCAACTCTAACTACATGAATCGCCCTCTTTTCTGGGCTACAGGTAATCAATCTATTCCAAGAGTCCCGTTACATCCTTACAGCCAACCTCAAGAAGAGACTAACCCCTTCCAACACCATATACCAAAACTGCCAGTATACGAGTAGAAGTGTCTCCCCAATACATTGACAACAAGAAAACATCGAAATTAAAACAATTAGTCCCTGGAGATGACACCATAACAATGGCACAACCACTAGACCGTACCAACCAAACCCTAGCTCAAAAGATTAGGGACTTATTAACCCTAAACAAAACCTAAAAACCAAACTAAAAACCATAATAAAAAAAATGATAACAAGCAGCCGTGAAGTACCTCGCTTCCCAAAAGAGCCATTATCGAACTGTGAATAGCAATCAATGTAGAGTCAAATCAATTCCAAAAAGACATCAATAATCTGAATTTGACCAGCCCCAGCCAACCACTCTTCCTCAACTCCCACCCAAACCACATCCAAATCCCATTCCTCCGCCACAGATTCAAACCACTGACTGAGCAACACCACCCCTAACCAGAGTTCAAAATCAGACAAGCTGTTCTGAACCACCACCCTTGACTGCCACCATTCAAAAACAACAAATTCATGTCTCTTCAGTTCCTCAATCCCAGTCTCTGTGCAACCCGATTTAGAATAGCAAAGGAAGAGATACAATCTCTAGTCAAAGACCAAAGATGTACCCCCCACCATCTGTACTCCATTGAAGAACAAGAGATTGAGATCACAGCTGCTACCAATTTTGATCTGAGAAGAAAGAGAACGCGACCAACTTCAGCAACCAAATTGCTCGACCACCGAAGAAACATACCAGCCCGTCCAGCAGCACCCAAGCCACACCGACGAGGCCAGAAGCCCACACCGACGTAGAAGCTCCGCCGGACAAGCACAGAAACCAACCTGTTTAATTCCAAACCCTAGGTCCTATTTTTGCGGAACTCTCGCGTATCAGGCATTTTGTTGATGTTATATTTTGTTTTTGAAGAAAATGTCAGTTTGTTGATATTTCAACGAGCATACAAATAATGATCTACCTTAGCGGGGCTGACAAAATAAAGACCCCGCGCCCAAATTTTCATTTCGCGCCTTAGCCCACTTCATCTATTTGGCGCCATATATGTGGCCCATTTTAATTTTTTTTAGGTCTTTCCATTCTAAGAAACACACCTTGGCCAGAAAAACCAACAAAGGAAATTCATCTTGAAAAAGAACTCTCTGTTTTGTTCACCAGAAAAGAAATGAACTGTGTTCTTTCTAGTCTCTACTTCCATCTAAATCTCCTCCTCAGTCCTCACTCTCTCCATTGGTTCCGATCTCGGTCCTCACAATCGTCTCTCTCCATCGTCCCTCTCTGTTCTCTCCATCGCCTTTATTGTCTCTCTCACCGTAGTCAGGTAAGAACCCTACTTTTCAGATTAGGAATTGAGTTTTCAATTGGATCGATATTTAATATGTTTCTTGATGATTGTTATAGTCTTTGAATCACTTGGATTGATTTGATTCAAAAACTCAGTGACTTTAGTATGATTGATACGGATTGATTAGTGTTACTGGTTCATGTCAGCTAAAGGAAGTAGTACTTTTGTATACCATTTAGTATGTGCCATGTTTTTCCCGATGAGATTTGAGTAGAAATATAGTCAGTAGAGCCTAGAGTTGAAAATGCAAATACATTTAGATGGTTTCTACTGTATCTATTTCCCCTGGTATATATATCTGATGCTTCACTAATAAAGTGGAGGAGCAGATTTCTGATTCTACATCACCACCATAAACGATTGACAGATTATGACATTGTATAGATTGCCCATGCCTTAAAGCTATGAGATTCCATTACCTTTTATATTTATCAGGGGCAAAGTTCATCTGCTTAATCATTCTCTAAGGAGGATCCATTTTGGTCTTCCAGCCATATTTTATGCTTCATGTTGATAATACCAGTTGTTATATTTTTTTGTCCTCCTGCTCTGATGACTATATATATATATATATATATATATATATATATATGTGTGTGTGTGTGTGTGTGCGCGTGCGCGCGTGTTTAGTGGGGGAGTCTTGGGGTTTTCATTGTCCTCAAGTTGTTCGAGGGGGTAATTGGTATAAAGTTTGAAATGGTGAATTAAGGATTCCATGGTTTCCCCCTCGAACAACTTGAGGACAATGAAAACCCCAAGACTCCCCCACTAAACACGCGCGCACGCGCACACACACACACACACACACATATATATATATATATATATATATATGAGAACCTCCTGATCTCGAATGAAACCCCCTTCTAATTTGGGAAACCTATTTTTGGCCAATTTGAGGGACACACTCAAAGCCGATGGATCAGTTTTAATGAGCTTGGACGGTTGAGATTAAGTCAAGTGATTCACCATTTTCTAAGCCTCCAACCCCCAATTCCCAATCTTCTTGATTCTTTGTAGAGAGTATCAACAACGCTCAGATAATTCACCAGACCAATTCGCATCTCAAGCACCATCTGTTTCTTCAAGTGGGTTTTCGTTTTGCAGTGAGTATATGATTTCATGAGGGAAATAGTCCGGCCACTCTTGCCTCAATTTTCAATTCAATTGTAGCAATTTCTCAGGTCATTCATGGCAGAACGAACTTTAGAGAGGAGGCCTGGATTGAGAGGGATGTATCGTCCAAAATTCTAATAGCTAATCTAATTTCCTGAGGGATTCCGCACGTGCTTGGATTTCTATATAATCAATAGTATCGGGGTTGGATTATTGGAATCTGAATTGGTGATCTTGTTTAGTAGAAGCAGGGTCTTCAAACCATGTCCATCTTAATTATCGACTTAATCTGTTAAAACAGTGGTATATAATCAATATGGCCGTGTAATTTGTAAATTAAATTCTGATTATACACCATTAATTGCCTGGGAATTCATTGTTGATGCACTATCACTGATTTTTCTTTTTCAATTTTTATATACATTCAAGTTTATAGACTTTCCTTCAGGAAATGAATGTAGGTGCTTAATTTGATCTCCAAGCAGCAATTTTCTTTTTCTCAAAGAATTAATATATTCCTTTTTCCCATGTACATGTTGTGGTCAGGATGATTAGCTGCTACTGAGCTTGATGAAGCAGAGTTTTCTTATCAGTAGTAATTTTGGAGAGAAGGAGACAGTAGTGCTTGATTAGCTGCTGCTAGTGTTTGCTTTTTGGTTCTCAGCATCAATGTTAAGATAGACTTTTCATTTGGTTCTCAGCATTAATGTTGAAGCTAGATTTTTTGTAAAGTAGGCAGAATTTGGTTATTTGAAGTAATAGCAGAAGAAGATTGAGAATAGTTAAATCTCCAGTTAGACTTTTCATTTGTTCATAACAGCAAGTCCAAGTCTTCAAGTTCAATATTTGGATTTGATTCAACTCAGTTTCTCTTCAATAAATCGGCCTCCATTTATGTAAATATACATTTGTCTTATTCTGTCATGATAGTTATTCGTATTTATCATCACATTCCACTTAAACCAATGTAAGGGCCGAGGTTGACAAAAATAGCCATACACATTTCATCAATCAATAAAGCAATTTCAAACAGGCATTCTGCAGTTTGAGGGTTGTGTGCCATATGCATCAACTATTTAATTCATTATCAGCTCAAAGATAAAACATATGCATATTCAAATAACCAAACTCAAAAGGATTTGAATCAAAAATATGAAGAACTAAAATAGTTAAAAACAAATTCAAGAATAAAAAATAAAAAATAAAAATAAAATAAAAAATAAGAAGAGCCAATTGATGCATGCAAGGTGAATAACAAAATCAGAGAGATTATTGGCACCGGCTAGATGTGTAGGTGCAGAAAGTATTATTGAACCACGTTTTCTTGTACAATGATCAAATATGATGACCAAATAAAGTATGAGAGCTAATGGAAATAGAAGAAAGCAAGTATGACAAGCATGAATGAATGGAAGACAATGTACACGGCAAAGAAGCACCCGAACTAATTGCTCAAACTGTTGGAGCTGAGATAGAAAAAAAATTGGATTCAAATGCTGCCTTGCAAAAACCCCATTACTCATTTGTGACATCAACTAAAATATCATGCAGAAAACTTACTTGTTGAACAACTCAACCCTGTATTCCATCTCCTTCTCTGCCATGTAAGACTTATGTTTATCTCCCTATTCAGTATATTAAATTTCTTGTGAATACGCTATAACAAAACTCAAGACACAAACTTCATATATTCTTTTGATCCAGTTTAGTTAAATTTTTCACATATAGTGTTGTCAATAGCAATCCCATGTTAAAAACTTTAATTAAACCTCAGTATTGGATCAACATCTTGTGACATTAGTTTTAGAAGCTGGAATCCTTGCTCCCCCATAGGAGGTTTAAATGATTATGGCTCTTGAGATTGATGTCAGCATATAATAAAGCTTTAAAACTTGCCTTCAGAAGGTGAACTGAACTGTCTTCTTGCCACCCTAGGTGTTGACATGTTCTACACAACCTATAGTTAAGTTTTGATTTTCTGCTTATATGATTAACTTAGTGTCTATATGTCCTTTGCCACTCTAGGTAAGGCAGACACCTTATGTATTATTTGAGGGTACTTCAGTTTAATGTCATGAATTCAAATTTATAAATTTCCTACTAAATCTAGAACCTTTTAATGTTTTTGCTACAGCCATTAACCTCCCTCTAGGATTTCATCAAATTGAGAGCTTAAATGGATCAAACTTTAAAAGATGGAAGCAGGATATAGAGCTGCATTTAGGCATGATAGATTATGACCATGTCCTTAAGGAAGATCCACCAGCTGAACCAACACCTACTACTAGCAAGGATGTGAAAGATAGGTACCATCAATGGCACAAACACAACAGATTGACCCTAGTAATTATGAAGAAATCTATGACAGAAGCTGTGAGAGGTAGTAGTATACCTAAGTCTGAGTATGCTAGGGAATACTTTAAAAATGTAGAAGAAAAATTCAAAGTGAATAAAGCAGAAATTGGAAACTTGATGAATAGTCTCATTACCATGAAGTTTGATGGAGTTTGAAGCATTAGAGAATATATAATGAAGGGTATTGATGTAGCTGCAAAACTCAAGGTCCTAAATGTCAGTATTGAAGACACCTTCTTGGTACACTTGCTTTTGAATTCTCTACCTCAACAATATAGTCAGATGCAGTCAAATTACAATACACAGAAGGAGAGTTGGAGTATAAATGAACTGATTTCAATATGTGTCCAAGAAGAGGATAGAATTAAGAAGGGAAAGAGCATCGGAATTAACCTTGTCAGCAAGCCTCAGTTTAAGAAGAAATTCAACTATAGATCAAATCAATCAGGTGCCTCATCTTCTAAAGTTTCTCAGGAGTCTAGCAACTCTGAAAATTTTAAGAATGGTTCTGTAATATGTTTTTTATGCCAAAAGCCTGGACATGTTAAAAAGGACTGCAAGGGTTTCAAAGACTAGCTTTTGAAGAAAGGGATTTTTAAGGAAGAGGATCCCAAACAAGGAGGCTAGAAGTTAAGGCAGTTGGTTTCTTTCAAACTCATATGAGGATCTTATTAAGTTTTTGATGCTTTAGATTAGTGGGAGGATTTAGAATTTATTTTCCTGCATTATTTGATTTCATTGCTGTACACTTCATTCAAATTTATTTAAAACATTGATTTTGAGGTTCTTGTTTCAGTATTTTAAATCTGTAGATTTCTAACCCAAGAAGTATTATTGAAAGTTCTGCATTTGTGATGTTTTACTCGAGTTTGATTGATTGTTTCATTAGCCTTATTTGCAGAAATGTTCAATATACTGATGAAATTTGTGTTGAGCTTGATTGAAAGCACTAAATTTACAAATTCCTTAATTTTCAAAATCTATGTTTTGGATCGTTTTCTTGCACTGCATTTTGTAAGAAAATCTGAGTTTCATATGCAATTGTGCTCCTGTGTTCTGTGAAATATTACATGTGATTGTAGGGTGCTGATGCTTGGTTAAGCATTAGGTTTCCTATTGTTCAATATAATGGATTACAGAATGACTGAGTGTTGGAATGAATTTGATGATGCTAAGTATGTCTCTGTGCACACTTCATTTTTGCTATATCTGATGCAGCAACTTTTATTATTGTTTGAACATTGATAATCCAAGTGGGAGATTGTAAGACTTAATGTGGACTATCAATATTCGTCAAGTATGACAGTAATAAATAAGATGCATACTTATAGAACAAGCAAATAGACATTCCTAGTGTTAACCAGTTCATGTTAGATTTCCTATTGATATCAGTACTGATTTAAGAGGTTACTTTGCTAATGAGGTATACCTAATTGCATATGGAACAAGAATAAGGTTGGCCTAAATGTAAAAGGATTAGGAAACCTTTATGGGAGGCACCTAATCCTCAATGCCTATTTATAGACCTTGGTCTCTACTCTAACAATCACTTACAAGCACTCAAGTTTTCTGCCCCATTAGTGAGATTGCCTTCATCAGATTGTTCAGAGGAGAAGATCAAGCATGTCTTTTTCAGGTTAGTGTTATGTTCTTTACTCTTTAGACATTATTTGTATTGGTGTGTTCTTAAATTGAGTGCAATATATACATGTTGTGTTATTATCACAAATGGTACCTGAACTTATCTTCTATTTT
The DNA here is from genome assembly GCF_002994745.2 of Rosa chinensis. Taxonomy (NCBI): domain Eukaryota; kingdom Viridiplantae; phylum Streptophyta; class Magnoliopsida; order Rosales; family Rosaceae; genus Rosa; species Rosa chinensis. Next base: position 34,048,577 of record NC_037092.1, read on the forward strand.
ATCGATGGCACCTGAACTTCAATTTTGATCACAACCAGTACCCGAACTTTTCAATTTCATTTTAAATGGTACCGAAGGCCACCTTCGGTCACTATTCCGGCCAAAAAAGCCAAATCTAAAAAATAAAAATAAAACAAGTTCAAGGTAAGTCTATTACCAAAAAATCATCACTATATATGATTGCAACCCTTGAAATCATCACTATGATTGCCTCCCATGCAGTTTTTAGTCGGAATAGTGACCAGAGGTGGCTCTAGGTACCATTTAAAATGAAATCGAAAAGTTCGGGTACTGGTTGTGATCAAAATTGAAGTTCAGGTACCATCGATAAAATTAAGGTATAGTTCAGGTACCATTTGTGATAATAATACATGTTTATGTTAACTACTACTTACATGCCATACCAAAAATTTGCACACAATTATTTAAAAAGCATGAATTCCAGGACAACAACTCAATAGCAAAAGAGTACCAATCCATCTCTAAGAGCAAAAATAAACCGTCTTGTCGCCTACTAAACTCTCAAGGAAATACCTTTGTTTCATTAAGATCAAACACTCATCACTGACCAATTAGACAATATGCCAAAATTGATTGCACGCAAATTGACAAAAAAAAAGAGGTTCCAAATACCCACTCAGAATTTCAATAACAAAATCCCAAAACTTTCCCAAAGATCTAATCTGTTACACCCCACATATGATTTACCCCTTTTACTGTGTTACAAGAATTACTGTATGTTTTATCATTCGCAGTTATAGTTTTACCTTTTAGGGGGGGTGGCTAGAAGTTGACTTTTTATGGGTTAACAATTTGAGAAAATTTCCTTCACATAAGTTGTAGTGGACGTTAAACCGAGTCCGTGGACATGTGGTACACTTAAATCGGAGTTCGTATGTGAAAATTATATCTTAAAATGTGGAAGTTACTGTTCATGGTAATAAAAATATATATATGGAAGTTACCACTGTAGGTTTCCATTTTCGGAAACCCTCGGTAACTCTCTCTCCCCTCTCCCCCGACTCCTTCCTCTTCGGTCCGGTTATGTTCACCTTCGAATTCTTCTGTTTCCGGCCGACCCACGACTGAACCTGGGCACCGGCAGGCTCGCCTTCTCTCCCTAGTCACACCTGGGGTGGTGTTTGCGGTGGCTCGACCGGAGGAGCTCAGAAATTAGCTGTGAAGTTTACTGTAGCCGAACAGAGGTTTCGTTGATTTCAGGCGATTCCGGCCTTTTCCGGCAGCCAAACCACCGTCGAAGGCGCGGTTTTTGCCAAGGATCGTTTTGCCCCGAGCCTTGAGCCACGATTTGCAGTGTAGAAGGAGAATCAAGGAGAACCCGATTCTAGGGTTCTTGGGTTTTCTGGGCTTGTGTTCAACGGCCAAATTGGAGGCCTTCAAGGTAAAATTAGAACTTGTTGTAGTTGTGAAAAATGTTGGGTCTGTTGAGTAGGTGGTGCTGCCAAAATTTGGTGGCCATTGGTGGTGGTTGCCGGTGGCGAGTGGGCCCCACGCGCGGCCACTGTGGGTGGCGCGTGGAGCTGCGTTTTATTTACTGTTTTGGCTCCATAAATCCCTTAACTATTGTAGAATTTTATACATGAAGTTTGATGGAAATTGGAGGAATTGCGAATTGAGCATGAATTGTTAACTGTTGATTTACGTGAATTCGATCGCCGAATTTCTTTCGAATTCACTTTAGAATTTATATATCGATGAATGAATATTATTGGAGAATTATGGATGGATTCGATGTGAATTAAGGAGTTGGATGTTGAAGGGGGACGTTTTAAATTTCAATTTCTAATATTCGTAAAGTTAATTTCCGTCCTGTAAATATATTTTTACGAGTACTATTCGTACAGGACGAGAGGAGTCTTCGTACGAGGAAAATACCGAGCGATGTCAGGATTGACCATATACTGTGAGTGGACTTTTATTTTCAAAGAATGATGCATGCATTTATTTATTTGTTTCTGAAATGATAATTTGTTTATCGTATTACTTTCTCGAGCATATGGTTATTTTCGGAAATGGTTTTGGATATTTGATTATTTGAAGATTTTATGGCGTGCGGGGTCACGTCATTGCATTATGCTTATCTTCTCTTATTTATTTATTTCCGATGTGATTTCCGGAATTATACTATTTATATTATATTTATATTCGTCGATTTGAGACTTTTAAGAGATTTTCGAAATGAGATTTCGATGGAGTTAGTCTTCATATTTATTTATCTCCTATTTATTTTTTTTTGAACTTGTGATTATCTTGGCGTGTGGGACACGTCGTTGGAAATTCATTTGCGAGAGTTGGGGAAGTTTTATGGATTTATGTGGTTTTCGGATTTTCTTTTGCCATACTTTGGGTGACTTGTCATTGCTAGCTTTGATCTTCCGCCTTTGTGGCGAGGTGATGGGATCACCAAAGCCCTCCGCCTTTGTGGCGCTGGTTACTGTCTCTGTGACAGTAATTCTGAAGCCCAGTATCCTATCGCTACACTTAGTGGCGTAAGGGTATATTACGGGAGTAATGGGAGTACTTTAGCCTGGGAGGCTATCACCCGAGCCTGGGAGGCTCACTCGTATGGCTATCGTCTTCCCCTACTCACTTTACTATTTTTGACTAGCGGGGCTAGTTCTATTTCCGTTTAACCAGCGGGGATGGTCCTATTTTCTTGAGTACCGGAGTTTCAATCTTTTCTTTTAGTTTGTGACTAGCGGGGCTAGTCGGTTTTTCTTATACAGAACTTCTCTTGTTTTATTTTCCTTAAACATTGCATGCATCGGGATTTTATAGAGAAATAAATGGGGAAAGTATTAAATTCCTTTTGTTTAAAATTATTTATTTTTGTCCACTCACGCTAACATGTTTTCCAATACTTTTCCCTTGGGCCCTTCGATTTCAAATGCCCAGTTTACAGTATTGCTGCTCGGCGTTCAGGAGTTAGCCATAGTGACCGCATCCGCTTCCATCATCATATTTCGTAGGTTACCTGTTTAACCTACCGTACTCTATGTTAATTAACGTTCCTAGAATTGCTCCGATTACTATGGGATTTGTGACCCAGACTTGTAATGAATTATATTTGAGGTCTACGACCTAACTTTGTGAATTGTAGTATCCTAAATCTTGGAGTTTCTTAGACTTGAAGTACTTGATACACTTATTATTTTTGAGTTTGAGTTGGTTGAATGATGGGAGCAGGGTGGCTCCAGGAGTATGTGGTTGGATTATTAGAAGTGAAATTTGTTTTCCACAGGTTTTTGGGTTGTCCATTTTTAAGGGAGGTTGTGCCGAAATTTTTGGTAAACCTTCTTTAAAAGTGGGTCCCGCAGGACCACTTCGGATTCCAGGGTGGAATCCGGGGCGGGTCTTGTCACAATCTTTGGCACACCTGAATTCCTTTTCACATTCAAACATGTACAAAGGAAAATCAATGAAGAAAAGGGTATGTACATGTTCCTTATCGAAACCCACTGGAATGTTGTTAGCAGCCATTGGACTATGAAAAGTGGGTAAAAAGAAAACCTGCTTCAGTTTGGCGGTGAGCTCAATCATACGAATTTGAATCTCCATGAATGCCTGTAAAAGATTGATTGTGGTAAATAGCTAGCAAGTAAAGGAACTGGAAAATCGAGAGAGAATGATAAAAGAGGGGCTTACAACGCATTCTTCTTCTTTCTTCCTCTTGGTGGGTGCACTGTTCTATCACTACTCCTCTCTACCCCTCTCTCACTCTTCTTTTTGTGCAGATCAAAGAAGTAAGTTCTCCCCCTTGTGTCAGAAAACAGAAGAGGGCTTGCTATTGTTCAGTTTATTCTTCTGAGTTATAGTTGGTAAATCTGGAATTTTTCTTCTAAAAAAAAAAAAAAAAAAATAGGTGTTCTATTTGATTTACATATGTGTGATTCGGTATGGGGTTATTAACCTGTTTCAACTGCTCTAATGAAGGTGTATAGTTTCAAGATTCCTTGGGGCTCCTCTCTTTAGTACATTGACGAGGTTTGGACTAATAAGCCACTCTTGCCCTCCGATCCTTACCTCAAATCCCAAGCCAAGTTGTGGGCCGACTTTGTGGACGACAAGGTAAATTTCCATAATTTGGTTTGGAATATGTTTGAGCTGACTCTAATCTGTTTGATTTGAAATGGCTTCTCTGTACTTTAGTTCCTGACATTATGATACAGGTGAAATTCAGCCTTTAGGGTTAAATCTTACTCAGCCATCATTGCTGATAACTTCATGTGTTTTGTACCATATATTAGCTTTCAGTTCTTAATTTTGGTTTTTGATGAATTTGCATTAGCAGTCGGGATTAGAGATAAAGCAAAACAATTTGAAGTGATTATATTAGAAAACAACATTACAAAACGAGGCAGTGACATTATTCATGTAATCATTTATTTCAAATCATCACATTACATTCTGCTTATATGTGATGAGGATAAGAGTCTAAAAGAAGAGGAAGAATGAATGTAGAGAACAACAAAAAATGCTCTGGAGAAAGAACAACACTGATTATGACCCGGATCAGTCTCGACTTCTGTTCTTGTTTCTACATCGATATAGTCTGGGTTGCAGAATTTAAGGGCTAGCCTTCAGTGTGTTTCCAATGTCAATGACAAAACGGTATCTGACGTCTGCTTTGGCAAGGCGCTCCATGGCATTGTTTAAGTAGTCAATTGGGATAACCTCGATGTCTGCTGTTATGTTGTGCTTGGCTGCAAAATCGATCATATCTTGTGTCTCCTTCATACCTCCAATGAGGCTACCAGCTACCATCTTCCTTCCTGTTAAGTCGAACATTAATAACCCTACACTGCAAAAGATAAAAGGTAAAGCCCACTACTCATAGTTACATGCTTACCCGTGAGTAAAGGAAAAACCGGAAGCTCAAGAGGCTTTTCTGGTACACCAACCATAACAAGCTTTCCATGAGACTTCAACAAACCAATCAAAGGCAAGAGAGGATGTTGTGCAGAAACCGTGTCAATGATCCCATCCATGGTACCAATGGCAGCCTATAAATTAATCAATGAAAGAAACATTAAGTAACTTGTTCATTGTTTAATCCCACTTAAAACTTAAAATTAAAGTCGTAAAAGCTGTAACATTACCTGCATTCGATGTTGGTCACGACTAACCAAAAACGAGTCAGCTCCAAGGTGTTTAATAGCTTCCTCCTCTTTCTTAGGGGAAGTACTGATCACTGTAACCTTCACCCCCATAGCCTTAGCAAACTTCACCGCGACGTGGCCTAAGCCGCCTAGGCCAACCACACCCACATGCATTCCGGGCTTGTCAAGTCCAAAATATCTCTAGGGGCTGTAGGTTGTAATCCCGGCACATAAGAGTGGAGCAGCACTATCAAGCGGTAGGTTGTCTGGGATGCGGACTATGAAGTGTTCATCGGCCACCATAATGTCAGAGTAACCGCCATAAGTGGTGCTTCCGTCGTAGTACTTGGCACCACCGTACGTGAATATTTTTTTGGGGCAGTAGTTCTCAAGGTGGTCGGTACAACTATCACAAGATTGGCAAGCTCCCACTAAGCATCCAACACCGACTTTGTCTCCAACTTTGAATTTTTGTACATTGCTCCCTATTTCAGTTACTTCACCAACAATCTCATGCCTGCATTGCCGAATTGTGTTCGTGTTAGATTACTGAAGAGGTCTCATAATTCAAGCAATAAAATGTAACACCGGCCTTTACTAGTATAACTAGTCAAGAGTGTCCTGGAAAATCGAAAAAGTATCGTACCCGGGAACCAGAGGATAGGTAGAGGAGCCGTGTTCATTCTTGACATTGTGAAGGTCCGAATGGCAAATCCCACAGTACAACACTTTGAACGTCACATCTTTCTCTCCGGTTTCCCTGCAATCAAATCGTTTCAACTTTAGAAATATAAAACAAACACTGTGGTGTAATCTGACGCGGTAGAACAGAGGAGTGTTATACTAGTTGACAATGTACCTTCTGGAGAAACGGAAGGGAGAGAGAACACCAGATGAATCTCTTGCAGCCCATCCAAATGCCTTTTTGGGGTGTTCTTGCTCGTGAGACATCACCATTTTCTTTGTTGCAGATTCTTAACTAATGGTTTTGGTGTTGAAGCTTAATGCAGTTCGCGCAGTGAAATGTGAGACAGACAGATATGGAAGTGTGAGCTACCTTCGATGGAGTTAATTGGTATATACAGGGACGTAGCCAGGAATCCTCGGAGGGTTGGGCTAATTTTAGCCATACAAAAATTTTGCACTGAACTCTTTTCATAGTGCTCTCATCCAAAGGGCTTTTGGCAAAGGCTGGTGAGTTTTGACTGTTTCTGGCTTGGCATTGCCTCCTTGGTGATGCTGAGACTGATGTGTAGTAGAAGAATCTTGGAGAGCTTCAATGGCGGTCTTGGCCTTGTGAATGAGCTAGTCAACGGCCTTGCTTGGTCTATCAAAGCCAAGACGGTCTTGAACATCATATAACTCTATGGCAGACTGAGCTGAAAGCCGGACCTCCTGTCTCTTGGGCCCTTGGACGTGTAGATCTTGCTGTGCCTGTATTTTCTCGCAATTGATCTAATAACGTGGCCTCCTTGAACCTTCACAATCCTCATGACACCACCAATCTTGGGATCAATCACATTCAGCAGAAGAATAGTTTCATCTCATCCTGTCCTATATTAGCAGCAAATGGATACACCGGCCTCTGACTTTCCTTGGCAGCAAGCCTCGGTGCCTAAAATATGACCAGTATGACTAGAATTAACAACACATAAACTAAAAGACCTAATCTTTATATACCATTTCTAGTTCTAAACTTAAAAACTATTTCTTGAAACTCATCAAACACAATGTTTCTCCAAAATGGACATAATGAACAAAACCCATCAAAATAAACAGAACTTTCATCTCAAATCAGACAAAGGCAAGCCAATTACAATTGTATAAAGGTCATCAATTATCACGGACAATCAATTATCATTTATCAAACATGATGAACATCATCAACAATTCTTGCCAAAAAAAATAAAAACCATCATGAGGTTTTGAGTTTCGACCTCACGGGCAAACACCAAAGTGACCAAACCAGGACCAAACAACACAATTTGGACAACCCATTCCCTGCCCATTCCCAATTATCAAACAAACATCATCACTTCATCAGCAATTCAGTAAATTACGACCTCACCCAGTCACATTAAACACCAAACATCACGAATTCACGATTCAAAGTTTCAATTTTCAAACATCATCAGCATGGTAGTGGAGGTACCTGAGAATCTGAGATTCAGGGATTGGAGGTGGCTTGGTGGACTGAAACTCTGAGAATCTGAGATGCTTTGTCGCAGACTCGCAGAGATGCAGACCGTGGCAGAGGAGGTAGCTCAGGCAGGCGGACTGAAACTCTAAAAGGGGAGGTGGCTCGGTGGATGGAGCCTGGAACTCTGGAAGGCGGAACCGATCTGAAGTTCTGAACGGGGAGACGGCCGACAGGTTTGGTGTTTGAGAGTCGGGACAGACTCGGGACGGACAGCAGCAACCCAGCAACTCTTCGAAGCATTAGTATTTTATTTATTTTTTTATTTATTTAGGATATACCCCTACTTAACACATTTTGGGCCAAATTTTCCCTTGGGCTACAGCCCAAGTAGCCTTGTGAGTGGCTACGTCCCTGGGTATATACAGAGGGAGAGGGAGAGGGAGCAAACGGGCTGGGGTGACGTACTGGGTGAGAAAAATAGAATGTCGACCTCGAAGAGGTGTGACGTATTGGGTGACCCAAATAGAAAGTCCAAGAGACTGACGTCACCGGTCACCGGTCACCAGAATGATAAGAGCTCAATAAAATAAATTTTTTGTACGTTGTTGGATGTGACTGATTCCACAACAAGTATAATCTGGATTGATTTATTACAGTCTTTGATCTAAATTTTTCTATCTTCAAGTAGGATAAAGGCAAGTTGTGCAAAATAAAGTTGCTATCTTTCACAATTGTGACCCATAGCATTGTATATAAATATTATCCAATGGTCAACTAATATATCAGGTTTGCTCACCTAAGGGACAGTTTTAAGGGACTGTGAGGGACGAATGGATTCTCAATCACATGTATTAAATATAAAAATAGAAATTATAACAATTTAAAACTGTGCATTTATTTTCAGCTGTCAAATTCACTTATCTCTCACAGTCCCTTAAAAACTGTCCCTAAGGTGAACATGCCTTAAATCAAGCTTTGAAATATTATATATTGCTTTCTGTTGTAAATATTATTATCTATATGGCTGTCCACGTAAATATTCATTGGTTGTGTACTTTGATGTAAACTCTACCTCTATATAAAAGAGGCTAATGAGACTGAATGATACACTTCTACTTCTCCCCAAACTATTCTCTCTCCATATTCTCTCTATTATAACACGTTATCAGCACGCTTGCTCTTAATTTTTTTTTCACTTTATGATGATTTAAGAGTTTTTGGTGCAACTTTGTTGCTTTTGACCATAACTCATAATCTACGAGTCAAGATTTTTAGATTATATGATGGCATGGCTATTCTAATTTTGTCAATTAACTTGACTTTTTTTTGGTTCCATCGATTCTGATTCCTTTATATCCCTATCCATAATTCATGGTGTAAGTACATTGGCCTATTACCATTCAACATATGATTTCCCACTACGACGAGGAAACCGGAGATTCAAGGAAGCAAAGAGAAAGATCACAAGATCGGTTCTTGAAGACAAGATCAAGTCAAATCGAGTCACTGATCTTGAGTTTAATGTGTATTCATTCCATATTGGTTGGTATAAATCTAAATTGATATGCATATCGGTTGTATTAAGTCAATAATCCCTTATGCATTAAAATGGCTTTTAACATGCATATCAATTTGAAACCTTGTTAGGAAAGTGTCGATTGCACATTTAAAAACTGTTTTAAATCTTTCTATATTTATCTTAATCAATTATCAAGAAAAGATTTGATTGAGGGGGAGTTTTTCTCCCTTATAAAAAGGTTTCAAAACTAAAGTTTTGGTTAGGGTTTTTTGACGGCTGAAATTGGTTTCTCTTTGAACTTCTTGTTTTGTTCAAATCGTTTTCGAAAAACTCTCTTTAATTGTTTCATGTGTTACTTTGCATAATCTTTCACATTCACTCTCAAGATCAGTGATTCAATTGAGTGAAAGGAAGGCTGAAGATTGATTGCCTGGAATGTTGAATCTAGAGTTAGAATGGTTGTAAAACAAGTTAGCATTTGTTGCTAAGAAAAGGTGTTTGTTGTGAACAACACTACTTGTATTCTGTAAACTCTAGTGTTTAATATTGGATTAATTTTTCGTGTTGGCTACGTTAAAAGCCACGCAGTGAAGTTTCCTCAGTGGAGAGGTTTACACTGCGTTAGCAAATCTTCGTGTCATGTATCATACTTTCTTTGGTTAAACTCTTGAGAAAAAGTATTTTATCAACACTGGTTCCATCTAGTATTTTCAATTGGCATCAGAGCGGTTCTAGAACCTTCTAGAGATCCCAGGAAAGATGGAACATTCACGTGATAGGGCTGCTGGGGGATCTATAAATAGTCCTCCCTGGTTCGAGGGTGGATGTGAAAAATACACTCAATGGAAGATTTACATGAAATCATACCTCTATGCTCAAGATGAACACGTGTGGAACATCGTAGAAAATGGCTGGAGTGTACCTATGACAAAAGCAAAAGAAGAAGGCGCTTCCACTACCACTCCCAAACCAAGGAAGGACTGGACTGAGGAAGAAGTTCGTAACTTGCAAGCAGATTTCAAAGCGAAGAACAGCATCTTCACAGCCCTATCGGAGCGGGAAAAACTGAGGATAAGTCATTGTGAGACTGCCAAGCAGGCATGGGATCTCCTACAGATTACATACGAAGGAAATAAAAAGGTACGTGCACAGAAACTGCAAGCACTGATTTTTGAATTCGAAACCATGACTATGGCAGATGATGAAACCGTGGATGACTTCCATGGTAGAATTCTTAAAATCTCCGGTCAGTGTCGCAGTCTAGGAGCACCTTTTGATGAAGATAAAATAGTCAAAAAGATACTCAGGGCTCTGCCGGAAAAATTTCACTCAAAGGTTACGAGCATAGAGGACTCTTTTGATATAGATGATTATCCACTTGATGAGCTCATCGGAAATTTGAAAACCTATGAGATGAGGTTAAAACCTGAGAAGAAAAACAAGGGCGTAGCCTTCAAAGCAGTGAAAGAAATTGAAGAGGAAGAAGGATCACTAGATCTTGCTCTACTGACGAAGGAATTCAAAAAATTTCTCAAAAGCAAGAACTCCTCTAAAAACACGAATGCTCCCAGAAGGAATAACTATATTGGCAGTGGTAACAACAGTGACTACAATAGTAAGAATGGAAGAGGAAACTTCAAAGGAAATCACTCAGGGAAACCAAAATGCTATGAATGTGGTGGTTTCGGTCACATTTCTACTGACTGTGGAAATAGGAAGCTTGGAAACAGCAACAACAAGTCACTCCTTTCAACTTGGAGTGATGATGAATCTCAAGAAATTGAAAATGTGGCTCTTGTCTCATCATTGTTGCCTGATTCTGAAAGTGATGAGTATTTCTCTGATGATGATGAAACAAATGTTCGCTGCAAACAACTCTACAAAGCTTCAAAGGCCACTCTGATTAGAAACTTGAGCTTGGAAAAAGAAGTAGATTTCCTGAGGACTGAAAAAGAAAAGGTGGAGAAACTATTCGAATCCTCACAATCTGCATGGAAACTGGAGAAAAGCAAACTCGTGAGTGAATCGGCAGATCTACAAGGTGACCAAAAGATACTGACGTGGAAGACTGAAAAGAATGAGTATCTCAACAAGATCAAACTTCTAGAACTGGATGTTAAAGGACAAAGAGCCCTGAACTTGGAACTGTTAGCGAAAAATGAGTCTCTACAACATGAGTTAAAATTAACTCAAGAAAGATTCATGAAGTTTGATATCAGCTCCACTTCCATGTCCAAGTTACTTGGATCAGGAAAAGCTCCTCATGATACATGTGGGCTAGGATACACTGGAGAAGATTCCAAAAGCACCAAATTCGTACGAGCCTCAAAACCATCTGTAGAGCAGATAGATGTCTCCCTTGATGATCATGTCAAAAGTGTAAGGGAAGGTAATTCAAAACAACATCATCAGGTAAAACTTGACCAAGAATCCCCCACTGGTCAACACAGGTACGCAAACCCTAGAACCTTTGTTCCTACTTGTCATCACTGTGGTAAGATTGGCCATATCAGACCTAGATGTAATGAACGGTTTTTAAACTTACAATTTTCTCAAGAAAAATGTATTGTTGAAACCTTACAGGTTGAGCTTAAAGAACAAAAGGAACTCATTAACAAATTAACTGAAATTGTTTCTCAAAAGAATCCTCAAACTGAAAGAAGAAAAGATGTCTGGACCAGAAAAATTAAAAGCAAAAATCATTGGTCCCCTGTTGGTGAAACTGATGATACATGTCTTTTTGTTTGTGCTAGCAAAATTCATCAACGCTCTCACATTGAGGCAACTTGTTTGGTAGCTTTAACTGCATTTGCTGACAAACGACGAGATTTTTGGTATGTTGACAGTGGTTGTTCTAGACACATGACTGGAGACAAAACCTGGTTTACTTCATTTGAGGATGAAAATACCTCTGGATCAGTCACGTTTGGAGATGGGAGGAAAGCTAACATTCTAGCTCGAGGTACAGTAAACACTCCAGGTATACCTAACCTTAAAAATGTGTTATTTGTTGAAGGATTAACTGCAAATCTGATTAGCGTCAGCCATTTGGCTGATGACTATGAAGATGTGTGGTTTAACAAACAGAGATGTTTGGTCCTAAATCAGAAAGGTGAAGGTATCATGGGAGGTATGAGATCTGTTGATAACTGTTATCATATTCAAGCAAATGAATCTTCTAGTTTGCAGTCTTGTTTGTCTGTTAAATCCACAGAGGAAACCTTTGAACTTTGGCACAGAAAGATGGGACATATCAACTATCAGGACTTGCTGAAATTATCTTCCAAACAATGTGTCCGAGGCTTGCCAAATTTAAAAGGTAAAACTGACAAGATGTGTGGAGACTGCAAGGTTGGAAAGCAAACTAAGGCACCTCACAGAATGGTAAATTCTGCGACAACCTCACAAGTATTGGAACTATTACACATGGATCTCATGGGACCAGCTCAATCTGAAAGTCTTGGAGGTAAGAGCTACATACTAGTAGTTGTAGATGATTTCTCAAGATACACCTGGGTAAACTTCTTGAAAGACAAAACTGAAACGTTTGAGTCCTTTAAGAACTTGAGTCAAAAATTAATCATTGAGAAACAATCATCTAATAACTGTTTAGTGAGAATAAGATCAGATAATGGAACTGAATTTAAAAATGCCTCTTTTTCCAACTACTGTCATGAGCTTGGTGTGTCACATGAGTTCTCAGCTCCAATAACCCCTCAACAAAATGGGATAGTGGAAAGGAAAAATAGGGTACTGCTAGACATGGCTCGAGTATTACTACACGCTGCAGGTTTAAGCAGAAACTTTTGGGCTGAGGCGATCAGCACTGCTTGCTACACAATAAATAGAGTATTCCTTAGACCAGGTAATGATCAAACTGCTTACGAGCTGTGGAAAGGTAAGAAGCCAAATGTTAAACACTTTCATGTTTTTGGCAGTCCTTGTTACATTCTACGAGATAGAGAACACCTTGGTAAGTTTGATGCTAGAAGTGATGATGGTGTGTTCTTGGGGTATTCTCTGAACAGCAGAGCATATAGGGTTTACAATAAAAGAACTCGTGTTGTTATGGAATCCATAAATGTTTCTATTGATGATCAATGTGTGAAACAGGAAGTAACATTTGCAGATACCTCACCCTTCTCGGTCACACCTTCACAGAATACTGAAACATCATCTGAGGAAGAGGAAGAGGAAATCCATGACAACATTTTTGAACCAGCTCCCACCCAAAGAAGAGGGTTCAAGCAAGTTCAAAAAGACCACTCCACTCAAGATATCATCGGCAATCTAACAGATGGTCCGATGACAAGGAGAAAGGCTGCAGTTCAGGTAAGTCCCTCTGAGGTAAGTGAAGAAAATGTATTACTGTGTTTCCTTACCGAAAATTTGGTAAGCATGAACATTATATCTCATTTTGGTTTTGTGTCCATTATTGAACCAAAAAATATCAAGGCAGCCTTGTTGGATGATAACTGGATTAGCGCCATGCAAGATGAACTGAATCAGTTTACTAGGAATGATGTATGGTACTTAGTACCAAGGCCTAGTAAGTGCAATGTTATAGGAACTAAGTGGATTTTCAGAAATAAAAGCGATGAAAAAGGAAACGTGATTAGGAATAAAGCCAGACTAGTTGCTCAGGGATATTCACAGGTCGAAGGACTTGACTTTGACGAGACATTTGCTCCTGTAGCTAGGTTGGAATCTGTTAGATTACTCCTATCCATTGCTTGTCATCTCCGGTTCAAATTGTTTCAAATGGATGTCAAAACTGCCTTTCTGAATGGATTTCTTCAGGAGGAAGTTTATGTAGAGCAGCCTCCAGGTTTCCAAGATCCACACAACCTAGATCATGTCTACCGGCTCAAGAAAGCCCTGTATGGGCTAAAGCAGGCTCCTCGAGCCTGGTATGAGAGACTATCCACTCATCTTGTGGGAAAAGGGTATGCTAGAGGATCCATAGATAAAACATTGTTTGTGAAACGAACCAAAAATGACATTATCATTGCCCAAGTGTATGTTGATGATATTGTATTTGGTTCCACTTCTAAATACCTTGTCAAAGAATTTCAATCTGTCATGGAAAGTGAATTTGAAATGAGCATGTGTGGTGAACTAACGTATTTTCTTGGACTGCAAGTAAAGCAGATAGACACAGGTTTGTTTCTCTCTCAATCAAAATACGCTGAGAACCTGATCAAGAAATTCGGTCTTGCTTCCAAGAAGACAGTGACCAATCCCATGAGTACAACTACAAAGTTAAGCGAAGATCATGAAGGAAAATCAGTTGATCCGACTCTCTATCGAAGTATGATCGGGAGTTTGCTCTATCTCACTGCCAGCAGACCTGACATCTCTTACAGTGTGGGTGTGTGTGCTCGATTTCAAGCAAACCCCAAAGAATCTCACCTGGACGCTGTCAAAAGAATAATCCGCTATGTGGCAGGTACAGTTAATTGTGGCCTTTTCTATACCTTCGACACTAATGTAGAAATTGCAGGATACTCTGATGCTGACTGGGGAGGAAATTTAAAGGATCGGAAAAGCACTTCAGGGGGATGTTTTTTCATTGGCAACAATCTGGTTGCCTGGCATAGTAAGAAACAAAACTGCATATCCTTGTCTACTGCAGAAGCTGAATATGTTGCCGCTGGAAGTTGCTGCACACAAATACTTTGGATGAAGCAAATGCTTCATGATTATGGCATATCTCAAGGTAAGTTGTCTATTTTCTGTGACAACACTAGTGCTATTAACATCACCAAGAATCCTGTTCAACACTCTCGAACAAAGCACATTGATCTCCGATATCATTTTATTAGGGATTTGGTTGAACAAAACATACTTGAGTTAAGCTTTGTGCCCACTGAAAATCAACTTGCTGATCTGTTCACTAAGCCTCTTGACACTGCTAGGTTTGAAATGTTGAGGAATGCCCTAGGGATATGTTCTAAGCATTAAGGCAAACTGATGACTGTCCACTATTGATTGAGAAAATTGTGATCCTAGTATCCCTTGATCACAGTCACTAGTGAAATGTACATATTTTCAGTCATGTATCTTATGTTATCATGCCTTATTCTGGACAAATGAAATTGTGTACTCATGTTTAGTCACTGAATCAAGTAACCCTACTATGCATCTTCACCTATAGCCTATGTGGTGGCATGTTTCCTTTTGTTTTCTGTCAAATGAGATTCAGTGAAGTAGACGAACTGCTTCTTTTGCTCACATAACTAATTCCCTCTTCTCAAAGTAATCAGGTCCTAGTTGTGGTGAACTTTCTAGGATTTGTAAGAAACGAGAACGGAAAATTGTATCCCATCTCTCAAAGTAATCAGGCCTTAGTTGTGGTGAACTTTCTAAGGTTTGCAAGAAACGAGCTGGTGAGTGATCTTTGCACGTAACATAAAATCATGCAGACAACTACTCGAGACTCTCTCCATGGAGCATCCTTGTTATGCTTAGTACCCTAAGAACATCTGTTCTGGGAGTTGCTGAGAAGAGTCTTGTTACATGAGTACTATTTGTCACTAAATAAAGGAGATCTTTGACTCCACTAAAACATGTGCTTGGGAACAATGATTCCTGCTCCTTCTTAGGAGATTTCATGAGCTTTACTTTAGTTCTCTTACTTCACTCCTTCTCTATGACACTAAACTCTTTTCTCAGCCCCACATCATGGTTATATTCACTTCTATCACAGGTTTACTCCTTAAGGTCTAACTATGAGTACCAATTCTTATTGTTGAGAGAATACATCATGCTTCGTACTCTGAACTATGTGCCTTCCACTAAGTGATCTGTGCTCTCTGTGATTAAACTTCGCTATATTTTCTCTCCTCGATATGACCTATGCATTCATTGCCTTGATACTTGCAAAGGAAACGATCCTCTGATATACTTGCAGATTCCCTGAATATATTTTGGCTCTTCGTTTCCTTCCTTGATGGTAATCTGCCTACAATTAATTTCCATAATGATTATGCCTAAGTTGAGGGGGAGAAGTTATCTGCATGCGTATATCTAGGGAAAATAAATTGTCATAACTTCTCTCCCCATTTGAGCCGCTCTCCCAATCGGTGTGTTCCTTGGTCTTCCTAAAACTTAACTGTTCACTACATATAGCCTCTCTTGTCTCCCTCGGATTTTACTCTTGGTTGTCTCTGTGTGCAGGTTCTTTCACCCACTGCTCTCTCACCATGGTTCGCTCACAGCAAACAACTCGCCTTGGAGGACATCGCCGCCTGCCTCCTCCAGAAGAAGGTCGTCAGGCCGCTGCCAGAGCCGGGATTCTCCATCCCGGCATGCACCGTGCACGCAGTCGGAGTCCTCCTCCTCCTGTCTCTCTGGAAAGTCTCCGTGATCAGATTCTAGTGGCTGACTGGCGAATTGCTTGCCTCACGACGGACATGGACGACATGCATTCTCTTCTGGTTCGAACTCGTCATGCCCTGACCACTCTCACACAGGAGATCCGGAACATGCAGCGCCACCCTCCCGGGTTTGACGCTCCCGGTCCATCCCATGCCATGCAGGAGCCTGTCGCACCAGAGGAAAGCTCGGATTCCATGGATGAAGAGGAATTTCTGGACACCGTCACCCAGCTTTGTGAGGAATTTGACGTGCCCTCCCATTCAAAGGGGGAGAAGTAACTTGATTTTTCTTACTTATTTCTGTTTCTGCATTTTTAATTTTTGATGGACAAAAGTTTTTTTTGGTGTGTAAGTGCATAAGCACAGATACTCTTGGGATGCTTGCTATTATTATTCTTAAGTAATCGTATTTTGGCTACTTGGATCCGGAAAAGGATGGAAACTGATTCCTTAATCCAAGTAGCACCCTTTGTTTAGTGATTAGTGTTTATCTGTGAAACCTAACTTGCAGGACAAAAGATGAAAAATCATGCGTTGAATGGGAATGCCCAAAGGGGGAGATTGTAAGTACATTGGCCTATTACCATTCAACATATGATTTCCCACTACGACGAGGAAACCGGAGATTCAAGGAAGCAAAGAGAAAGATCACAAGATCGGTTCTTGAAGACAAGATCAAGTCAAATCGAGTCACTGATCTTGAGTTTAATGTGTATTCATTCCATATTGGTTGGTATAAATCTAAATTGATATGCATATCGGTTGTATTAAGTCAATAATCCCTTATGCATTAAAATGGCTTTTAACATGCATATCAATTTGAAACCTTGTTAGGAAAGTGTCGATTGCACATTTAAAAACTGTTTTAAATCTTTCTATATTTATCTTAATCAATTATCAAGAAAAGATTTGATTGAGGGGGAGTTTTTCTCCCTTATAAAAAGGTTTCAAAACTAAAGTTTTGGTTAGGGTTTTTTGACGGCTGAAATTGGTTTCTCTTTGAACTTCTTGTTTTGTTCAAATCGTTTTCGAAAAACTCTCTTTAATTGTTTCATGTGTTACTTTGCATAATCTTTCACATTCACTCTCAAGATCAGTGATTCAATTGAGTGAAAGGAAGGCTGAAGATTGATTGCCTGGAATGTTGAATCTAGAGTTAGAATGGTTGTAAAACAAGTTAGCATTTGTTGCTAAGAAAAGGTGTTTGTTGTGAACAACACTACTTGTATTCTGTAAACTCTAGTGTTTAATATTGGATTAATTTTTCGTGTTGGCTACGTTAAAAGCCACGCAGTGAAGTTTCCTCAGTGGAGAGGTTTACACTGCGTTAGCAAATCTTCGTGTCATGTATCATACTTTCTTTGGTTAAACTCTTGAGAAAAAGTATTTTATCAACACTGGTTCCATCTAGTATTTTCACATGGTTTCTACGGTTTTCGTTTTCAAGTATGCTGATCATACATGCAACTTGATTGATTTACATATATACATATGATTCCCAATGAAATATTATATAAATAATATTCTATTTGTTTGTTTCGTTATTTTTTGTGTCATACCATTATTACACAATCATGAACATTGCAATTTCATTCTGAATGGACTTCTTTTGACATATTACCTAGCCAGGTAGCTTTAGAATCCTTGATAACCTCTAATTATTATTGTTCTATCTCTTATCGACAAGTTTTAATTGTTGGCTTGATACAGCCAATTTTGTTCATTACTACTTAATGTGAACCATCTATGACTGTATGTGGTCACTTAAATTGAGAATTTGTTGTTTTGATTGTTTAATTAAATGTCACCCTAATCCATCTTATTGGCTTAGATGCCATATATCAGTCCATATGCATATCTATTATATATTGCAAGAACAATATCATGGCACCGGTTATTCGTTAACTTATAGCTTCAGGTATGTTCTTTTGATCAAGTTCATTTATTTTCCTTACTCATTATTCGGTTTTGTAATTTAAACTGATCGAAACCTGAAGTTTCTTGATCAGATTATATGAGGGCCTGAAGTTCCTCAAGAGTTCTAATGGAAAGTTGCTACATGAAGTTTCTTGATCAGAACTAATGCACACATCTAATAATGAGGGCCAGCAAATCCTCGGTGTTATATGTACAACTAAATGTATGAAACTCACATAGTTCTGGATTTTCGACTATAAGAGCGGTAGAAGTCCCTCAACTTTCAATATTGGGGTTCCCTCCTCCTTATCACTATGTGCGAATTTAAGGTTCAAACGACCTGTAGTTTAAAGATGGACACTAGTCGAAGCCATAAGCTTTCTGACTATACATTATATATAAAGAGAACTTAAGTTTCTCCACAGGATAAAATTATGTCTTGTGTAATTAATGGAGAGCTTTAATTATCATGTACTCTGAAGAGATCGGACCAGAAGTTCTATGTTTTCTCTTCATTAATAGAACCAGAAGTTCTATGTATTCTCTTCATTAATGGAACCAGAAGCTAAGCTTCCATGTTCATTTTATTTATTTATTTATCTACTCGTATTATTTCCTTTACTTTTATTAAACAATTTTTTAATAAGAGAATTTGTCCAGAAGACAATATTATGTTCTTGTGCAATTTGAAGAGAGATAGAAGATTATCATGAACCAGACTAGAAGTTCTGTGTATTCTCTTCATTAATGGAACCAGAAGTTTTCCATTATTATTTTATTTATTTGCTTGCATTATATTAATTTCTTTTCTTTCATTAAAGTAATTTTCCTTTTTTATACGGACCAGCAGTCTGATATCTCGAACCTCCAAAATTTTGAGTGTACATCTTTTGAACCAGAAGTTCAAAGTACCACATAGTAGAACCTGAAGTTCTAACAGTAAACTCAAACCCGAAGCTTTGAGTATAAAATATAAATAAAGTGAACTTGAAGATTCACTTTAGTCACCTCGAGCCTGAAGTTTCGAGTACCAAATTTGTTTCGAGTACCAAATTTGTTTGAACCTAAAGTTCAACATATGAAAATTTAGAACCAGCAGTTCTAATAGTAAAAAATTTGAACCTGAAGCTTCGATTACACATGATTTATTTTAACTTTATCTCCATTTCAAACTAGAAGCTTCATTCCACCTTAGAACCTGAAGTTCTAATTGTGCAGACTCGAGCCATAACTCTCGAGTGAATATATAGACAATTTATCATAAAGTTTTAATATGGGTCAACCTCAAACCTGAAGTTTTGAGGGAATTATATTGACACCAATTTAAAAGTAAGCAGATATTTAACCGTTGGTTTATGACGAATGAGTATGAGTATATCCAAAATTTGTGATCGTGGATTTTGTAATTAAAAGAGATCAGAACCTGTAGTTTCTAGATCCTTAATTACATGAGGACTTGAAGTCCCTCAATGATCATACTCACTAGATGACAATCTAAAGTCCCTCACTTATAAAGTATGATCGTGAAGCTAATCATCTCAGATCTTACATATTTGATTGATGGCTCCAGAAGAGCACATATTATTGTCTCTTGCATCCTATGCCTCCAATATTACCAGAGATGTATAACCTCTCCATCTCATGGATCTCATTGTATAGTAAGAAAGCCGATTGACATGGCTATACCATGAAATGCCACCAAAAGTGGATCATGGCAAGAGAAAAATCAGGAGTCAATGTAAATATTGTCCTAACATCCACATATGTGAGGAAATTGTAAATTGGGTGTGTGTCGCCTATGGTACACTATATGGTGGATGATTATCAAGCCACTTTCGAAAGTGCACTGGTGAAATTAAATTACATTGACTAGCAAGAACATTGAGATTCATCTCACATGCCTGATGTCTTTTGCTTACAATAAGCAAAGTTGAAAGCACTATTGTGTTATTCCTCAGATTTATTGTAACCTCTTGAGTTCCCATTGAAACTAAATATTTCTTAATCTGATTATGTAGGAACCTGATGTTCCTTAAGAGGTTGTTGTAAATTGAAAAAGTTGAAACCTCAAGTTTCTTGGATCTCCAATTATATGAGGGCCTGAAGTCCCTCCTCTTTATGACTACAGATTTATATGTGACGCAGAACTTGAGGTTCTCCACATGATAAAGTTACTTGTTCTTATGGATTGTAGTCTTTAACTCGAAATTTTGAGTATATCATTTTGGCCAGCAGTTCAAAAAAAATTTGGTCCATTGCAATTGTTGATATTTCACAATTGATGTTTACTAAAGTTAAGGTAACACTCATATCAGGAGTTGTAGATCTTGTTTTGTGGCTCCGAATGAACTACTGTTATGTTACCTAATTTGAAGTATTGTCACACTAAGTACCTCCAATGTGGTTAGAGAATACATTTGCTCTCTCATGTCAAATTTATATAGTAAATTGAGGCATATAATGTCATGAACCAGAAGTTCATTGCATCAAATACACTATTTTGGCATGTGAAGTGACTGCTAACCTTACACACAAGCAAATTATTTATTTACCGTATACTTGCGAGTTGTCACTTTAATGAGACAATCCTCCTGCCATGAGGGAGAGAAAGATTGTTCCTGAAGAACGATATGAATTGGTGTGAGATATTTATCCACTGTCTCATTTTGACTTCAAGAAATATCAAAACTAGTGAATTGATAAAAGAAAGTGACAAAATTATATGCTAAATGCAAAGGCATCTGCTTGGTTTAAAGTCCTTGAGACCAACCATATTAATACAAACAATGTAGAATCCATTTGATTTATGGGATGCAAGTGTATCCAATTAACATGGTTCTCCTGAAGAGAATGTCATTAAACAATATCACAACTCCTAATATGGCTACACATATAAGGGGTGTAAGTACGCCATTATGAAATGATGTCTTAGTGATACAATAATAAATCAATATGGTTGATGCTAATGGACAAAAACGTTTTTGACCCAAAACTTGGTTTGGGTTCGCCACCAGCCAATGAACACCTTCACTCCAAAGAAAGTGATAGATTTTTGAATGCATCTTTTGAGCATGGTCATAATAAGACAGTTTTCCCGCCGTTAGATGGAGGAAAGACTACTGTCATTTGAATAACGGCGTGAATTTGTGTGGATTGTATCCACTAGGTCTAAAGTTTTAAACTCCCAAAACAGGAAAGATTATACAAGCCCTGTAATGCTCTATATGAGATTATAAGTAAAAAGACCCACATTCGCTACATAATTCATCTATGAGAGATGATTGTCCTAGAAGCGACAATGTATGCCCCAGAAGTGGCATGGGTACCAAATATCAATAAGCTTATTATAGCTAATGCATGCATATAAGAATGTGTAGGATCTATGATTGTTAATCATCGATGATAATTTACATTTGGTAGCTACCAAAAATCTTTAAGGGCTGTATGACCGCTATACCACATTTCACCATGAATGTCGACAAAGTATATTACTGGCCAAATTGGAAAGAGGCAATTCCAATGAAATTGAATATTTGAAACGTGATGAAATACTTGGACCTTTAACCCTACATGGTACAAAAGGGTATTTATCAAAAGTGAAGATAAATCACTATGACACAATGTCTATTTATAGAGACATGAGATTATGAATATCTTCCCTTATATGAATGACAATTTTCTATAAGTACAGTGTTACATATAGCTGTTATATTGACGAGAGATTTATGGCACTTTGTCATCATATATTATGAAGAGTCCATGAAAAGCAAAAGCAAAGTGTCATAATAAGTGTATTTCTTATCAAATCCTTAAGGGATTCAAATACATGAATGATTCAAATGCAAGTCCATGAAAGGTTGAAAGAGCCTGAAGCTCACTCATGGAATCAAAGAGTCTAAAGCTAGCTCATATGTACTCATTTCGTTCTAGTCAACGAGATTTAAATTGCCTTAATGAGTACTATGAAGAGACTACTATTGAATTCGAATTATGAATATAATGTTGCAACATATTCTAACTTTCGCAAAGTTATGACTTACTTAAAGCTTTTGAAGAGCTTATATGAGACATATCAATACATAAAGATATTGATGTGTATGGCTAAGTATGCCATGATGATTTTTCAATGTCTTAAACTTTACAAAGTTAAATGTGTAAATTTTTTTTATTACTTTGTGTATGAATTTGAGCATATGAGATTATTTCTAACCTTATCATATGAGGTAAGGCTTATTGAAAATCGTCTAGCTTTGTTGGAATTGCTTAACCTTTGCAAGTATGAAAATTTATGATGAGCCCCTATATGCAAAGCACACATGGTCTCACTTCAGTGATAGACACAACAAACCACTATACATGGTACATGTAGCTTATCGCACACATCATTAAGGCTTGCAACAATTAGGGGGAAATTCTCATCAGGGGGAGCATCCAAAAGCATGCTACCTAGGACATATGCGCGTTGTGCTCTTTTTGTCGTTCGACCAGGGTTATTTTTGTCCCACTGGGTTTTTGTTACCTGGCAAGGTTTTTAACGAGGCAACAATAAGCGCGTCCAGTATCATCATTCATTGGTGGACATCTAAGGGGGAGTGTTGTAAATATTATTATCTATATGGCTGTCCACGTAAATATTCATTAGTTGTGTACTTTGATGTAAACCCTACCTCTATATAAAGGAGGCTAATGAGACTGAATGATACACTTCTTGTGATGACCTGGTTTTCTGTTATTTAAATTTGGTATTTAATAATGGACCAGTTGTACGAATATTTGTTATTGTACTTTATTCATAGGTTGTATGTGAAGTGGAATAGTTTTTGTACGTATAATTATTCGAATTTCACAGTTTAAGGGGTCGTGTGAAGTTTGACTTTTTATATGTTGGGATTCTCGGAATCGTGAAGTTGTAGAGCGCGTCGATACGAGTTCGTGGACATGCGAAACGCGTCAATCGGAGTTCGTATGAGGAAGTTATGGCTATTGGAAGAAGTTTCCATTTTAGTATAAATAGGAAAAATCTGAAATTATTTCATTATTCCACTTTCCTTTTCCGGAAGTTCTTTTTTTCTCTCTCTTTTCTCTCTCGGTCGATACCTTCAGTATTAAAGATTTTCGACTGACCCGACCCGAACCCGGTGACCCGACCCGACTTTTCCGGTGAACTGCGGCGGTCTCTGGCCGTGAAACTTGGTCAGCTGGTTCGCCTCCTCCGTCCGGTCATCCCTGTGGTGTTCTCTAGCGACGAGATCCACCGTGTGTGGCGCTGCAAGGCGGTACAGTTAGCGTTTTCGGACCCGGCCGGAAAACACAACTCCGGCGACTTCATGGCTTCATGCTTCCTTGGTTGAGTTCAAAATAAGCTTCCCGATCGATCTATGGTGTTTGTTTTGATCGATTTGCGTGGAAATCGGTTCAACTCAGTTTGAGCAATTATCCAAAGCTTGTGAGGTAGCTTTCGATCCCTTAAGCTTGTTTTCTGACTTCGATCCAGTTATGAAAGTTCACAAGCATGCTTAGATGAAGCTTTTTGATGTTGGGAGTTTTGTAAAATATTGAGTTTTGGCCGGCGGCGTTCCGACGGTGTTCCGGCCATGTATGGGACTTTTTGTGGTATTATGTATGTTCTAGTCGTTGATACAAGCGTTTCGATATATAATATGCAAATTTTGGAGTTCGTATGAAATTGTTATGATTTTTACAGTTTCATACCGATCGATTTATTCGATCCGTGTGGATTCGAGCGTTTGATCGACTTGTGGTTTGGTCACATCGATCGTGGACTTATTCCGGAGACTTTGGGAGGTCTCGGATGTGGTTTTGCCTCGATTGGCGCCACTTTGGGGGTTTTAGTTCAAAACAGAAGGTTTCGAACTTAAATCAAATGTGAATCGTTACTAAATTGGAAACGTATGTGAATAGGTACTTGACGAAGTACAGTGGACGATTATTTGTGAATTGGCGGTTTTGTGCTTTATTGAAGACGCAGCAGGAGTTCGAGGTGAGTAATCTCACAAGGTTCTTTATGAACAGAATTACCATTATCGTTTTGGCGTTAATTATTTAACTGCAAACTTTAGTTGGTATTAGTAGGCATTCCTGAGCGAATGTCTACGTATATATATATTTACGTGAAATATATATATCCTTGTGGATGATTGTGATGAATAATAATATGCATGATGATGTTCATATTATTGTTGAATGTGACTTTTCAGGGAACAATATTTTGGAAAAAGATGTTTTCTATTGTTTGAAAAGTATTGAGCTTGATGTTACATTTTTGAGTCAAGCGTGACTCATTTTAAATGTATTGGTCCTTGTACCAAGAGTCACAGATGGTGAGCAAGGGTTAGGAAAGCCGAAGCTAGATGTTGTAACGTTTTTAGGTCGGTTGCGACTTACTTAACGTTTAGCTTTAAGACCAGATAGGGTCTAATAAGATTTCATATCACAGATGGTGACAGGTTGCAGACGGTGACCTTGACGTTTGATTTCATGACCAGACGGGGTCTGAAGATCATGTGTCACAGATGGTGACAGAGCACAGATGGTGACCTAAATGTTGATTTGAGACCAGACGGGGTCTGAAACCACATGTCACAGATGGTGACCAAGGCATGAAATAGGTAATCACGTCCGTAGTCGGACGAGTGGTTATGATTTCAATAGGGTGATAGTCTGTCTGCCATTATAGATTATGGGAGTAACGGTCGAGGTTGCTGGAGACTCATAAGTATGTAGTTAAAGGAGAATTCCTTGAGTATTCTTCTTTTATTGTCTAGATGAGACTTGATTTGCTTCTTGATGGTTAAGTTAGCAAATAGAACATTGTCACAGCGGTGATTTATGTTTTCCAAAACAAAACGGAAGAATGCTTCAAAATTGATGACTACATCAAAAGGACGAGGTGTTTTTTTTTTTTTAATAATCTGGACTGAACATCTACAACATGATCTCTTTTCTCTTTTTTTAAAATTTGTCAACCGGTGTCTGAGATGACATTACAGATTCCAAAAAGGAAAATATAATAGTCCATAGAAGCTTAATATGTAGGAACACTTGATATGTTAAGAAAGTCAGCCTGCAGTTAAATTGATTTGCATACTTAAATAAATCATCATCTTCAGGGAAAATTCTACAATGTGTTAACATATGACATGCATACAATTGCCTTAAAAGTGGTAAAATGAGTCCTCAAAATAGTAATATTAGTCCTCAAAGTAGTAACATGAGTCCTTAAAGTGGTAAATTTTCTTAGTTACCACATGAGTCCTCAAAATAGTAATATTAGTCCTCAAAGTGGTAACATGGTCCTTAAAGTGGTAAAATTTCTTAGTTTACCATATGAGTCCTGAAAATAGTAATATTAGTCCTCAAAGTGATAACATGAGTCCTTAGAGGAGTAAAAATAGTCGATGTATGAGAAATGTTAACATACCATACCTTTACAACGTGATAACTAAGCCTAGAAAAGAGATGGAATAATAAGCATCTGAATAGCAGCATGTAGGATCAATATATACGTAGCAAGATTAGAGATCGCTTTACCTTATGCGCCTTTCCTAAACCTTTAGGTAGAAGATCAAGAATGATGGCTTCCCAAAGCTTCTACCCTCTGAAATAGAGCAACGATGTCTGTCATTCATTTCACACGCACATTCACACCTACATGTAAAGAAATGATCTGTTATTTCAAGATCTATCCATTGTCATTTTGGGGCAACATTGCTATAAAACATTGAAAATTAAGAATGTAGAAGATAAAGGAAACATTGGTTGAAGAGAAAATTAGTACGCAATTCTTATATACTGCATCTCCAGCAGGTGAAGCTCCATCACAATATCAAATATTCACACGTTCCAATTGTAAAAACCTGGTTTACCATCAAGATCATAATCAGAACAATTTCCCTTGGTTATATCAGATAATGTCAGTGCAAAAACACTATCTGTTCTTATATTTATAACATCTTCATAGAGCTTTGGTAACATGCTTGTGAAATGTATGTGCAGAGGTAACCCAAAATCTGAACATTTCATTCAACAACATAGAAAGAGGTTAATTCATTATCAAACTTATTTGTATTCGATAGAGGAAGTCAAATGAATAAGCCTAAGAAGAGAAAAACAAAGCAATGCATATACAATGACAAACTCTAATGTTTAAGCAAGCATGTAGACACTCACATTATGAAACCTAACGATATGAAACTTACAAGATGGTTCATGCCATCATACCATAGTTGACAGAATAAGGAACTCACGTTCTTCCTGCAAAACATATTATATCCAAACAAAACTATCAAATACAATTTCAAACACTTGAAAAACAAAAGGGGTAACTATCTTAGGGAAAGATTAAAACTTGACTCTTTATCGATTAAAACTGAAGTATCTATAGATTTGTAAGTATTTAACCAAATGTCCTGCCTCAATAACACAAATGAATAGCATTTGACATAAAGAACCCACACACATCATTATTCACAATATTGTGTAATGTAACTACCAGTTCTGGAGTAATATCCTTTGGAGTTGCACCATCATTGGTTTTTACACATTGAAGGAGAAACTAAGCGTCCATGCATTGCATGTCTGGAGGAGCCTTTTTCTGCGCCTGCATTGTAACTAAATAACAACAAACAATTAAATAATATTAATCTATGTCACTCACAAAAACACAATCCACATATACCATACATAAAATGATTACTCTCGACCTCTAGCGAGATTTCCTCTCGACCTCTAGCGACTCTCTCTCAAACCCTAGCTCCCTAGTCGGCGTCTCAGCCACTCTCGACTCTCCTTTGCTGCTCCATGGCCTCAATCGATGCCGTCACTGCCAGCTTTGCGGCCTCTCTGGCGCTGGCTAAAGGGGGTAAAGCCCCAGATCTGGGAAAACTTGGAGGGGGTCCTATTCGGCGATCTGCTCAATCTTTTCTCCTTGGAAAACCACTCACCAGCAAACCAGTGGATTCCAACGCTTTCAAATCTCAATTTTTCCAGACTTGGATGGTGGAAAAGGAATTCCGGATCCAAGAAAAGGCAGACAACAGGTTCTTGTTCTCTTTTGAGTTGGCCAGGGATAGGAACAAGGTGCTTTGAGACGAGGTATGGTCCTATGATCAGGCTCCAGTCTGTCTGGAGGAGTATGATAGGGTCACGCCCACTGCTGATGTTCCCCTGAAACATATATTGATATGGGTTAGGGTTTCGGGTATCCCATCTAGATTATGATAAGAGAGAATTTTGCAAAGGAGTTGTGCGTATCTTCTTCTCTCATGATATCTCCAAACCGATTCTACTCGAGCGAAGGGTTTTCTTGGCTCCAGGTGTCGAACCTATTCTACAGTTCTAGTTTGAGCATCTTAAGGGCAGATGCCCTCAGTGTGGCATGTTAACGCATTCAGGGGTGTGAGCAGTCTGTTGCTTTCTCCGATCCTAGGGCTTTGAAATTTGGTGTCGGAACCTCCACCTCTGGTGGTGCTTTTGCTTTCTCTGCCCAGTCCTGCCATGATCTCCCTAGACCTTCTCCTTCCCTACTAAACAAAAGGAAGCCAGTTAATCTCCGCCTAGAACGATCTTCGACCGAACCTGCACCTTCTGAAGATACCGTGACTCACACGTCAGGTTTGGACGGTATAGAACATGAGGTTGCATTGCCGGATGAGGTGATCTCAGTGGACCCTTCTGGTTCAGGAACTAAAGACCTCCAACCTGCCTCTATTATACAAGATGGGCAGCAACACACTGTGACCTATAAGAAAAGAGGTCGACAAGAGGTCACTGAACCTTCTCCTAAGAAATTTAAAACTATTTTGGGAGGCAAGCTTCTCACTCTACAAGCTGAAGCTCTTGGTTTGGCTGCTGATGATGATGTTGCGTTTGTAACATTGAAGAAGAGATTGGGCAAACCGCTTGGCAGCAAAAACAAGAGTTCCCGATCTCACAAGAAAGTAGGATTGACTCCTCTACATCTTGCCTATCTTGCTGCTACTGCTACTCAAGAGGTTGGCCCTAAAACTAAGGGCAAGGAGAAACTTTAAGTTTCTCGATTCTGTGCCTATCATTTGCTTTAGAGTCTGGAGCTATGTAAGTTGGTCACTCTAGTCGTACACCAATTGAGGTCTCTAGGCAAGTAGGGTTGCTATAGCAAGAACTTGGATAGTTAGGGTTTTGAGCTTTTAGCTAGGCACTTTCAATAAGTGTGAGTATTTGTTTGCAATGAGGGTCACTTGTCATCTGTTTGATATCTTGTGCTACCTAGAACTGTTGGTATAACATAGCTTGTGATGTATGTGCCTTCTGGCCATGGATAAGTTAATGAAGTTATCTATATCTAAAAAAAAAATACATAAAATGATTACTATTCACCTATAACATTACATGTGAATAGTGGCAAGACAACTCCCGTGTTCGGACGACACAATACTTCTTGGAATTCATAGTTTTGATTGAAACACAACCAAAAGTAATATCAAACATCCAAGACATCCTAGAGACTATACAAAATCCAAGGTTCGAAAAATCGCTAGACGCTAGTCGGGCGGTGAGCTGGGGAGGCGCGCCCAGGCGGCTAGGCGGGTACCTAGGCGGTTTTGTATTTTTTAATTTTTATTTAATTTTTATAGCTTTTATTTATGTAATTAAAAATATAAAAACTTATAAAAACTCAAAGAGTAATAAAATTGCTCCTAAAAATCTAGAATATTCAAATTTTAAGAGAGTCCTAAATAAACATACATAAAGATTAAAGACCAAAGTGATAAAATTGCACCTAGAATGTTCAAATTTTAAGAGAGTCCTAATTAAGCATCCATAAAGATTAAAGACTAAAGTTATAAAATTGCACCTAGAATGTTCAAATTTTAAGAGAGTCCTAAATAAGCATCCATAAAGAATTAAAGAATTATCTAAGTTGTGTGGATCCGCCAACACCTCAAAGTCCCATCCAACATCGTTTGACCCACGCCTCAATGATCTATCTACTTCATTAGTAGCATTAGATCCTCCGGAAGATGCCATCAAGGAAGGCCTATTAATAAACAAACAATGATTTAACAATAGTGGCACTGTGGCAGAATGTATAATTGTACATGCATTAACTAATTTAACTCATTAATTCATTATATATTTATATGCATTAAACCATTAACTAACTGTCTAATTTAAGTCATTATAATTTAACCCAAGTTACTCAATGATAGACTGATACTTCAACTCTCTGAGACCCTAACACAACCACACTCTGCTCAATTACACAAGCAAGGCAAACAACATAAACATCTAGTAAGTCAGTAACAGAAACATCCAGTAACAACAGAAATATCCAGTAACAAAAACATCCAGTAACAACAGGGCTACAACAAAAACATCAATTTCCAGTAACAATTATCAATTTCCAGTTTCCAGCAACAGCAGTAGAATAGTATCAACAACTTAACAAGAACATTATCAATTCCAGGCTCCAACAACAAGAACAATATTCCAGCAATAAGCCAACAACTCAACAACAACAAGATTATCAATTCCAGATTTCCAGCAACAAGAACAATATTCCAGCAATAAGCCAACAACTCAACAAGAACAAAGATTATCAATTTCCAGATTATGAATTTATGATTATCAATTCAACCAAAGATTATCAATTTCTCAGAACTTACCGTGGAGAAGCTGAGGGGAGGAGCTGTGGAGCGAAGGGGCGAAGAAGCTGCTGGTTGAGGAAGAGTCGATACTGGAGCGGAAGGGCGAAGAAGATTCTGATCTGATTTCAGAGCTCAGCCGCGAGCAGAGCTGCAGAGAAAAGAGAGAGCGACGAAGAAGCTGCCGGTTCCGACTTCCGATGATCCGATCTGGTTCCAGAGTGAGCCGCGAGCAGAGCCGCAGAGAGAAAGAAAGAGCGACAAAGAGAGAGAGTGACAGCACGGAGGAGAGGCTCACCACCGACGGAGAAGAGATCGAGCACGGAGGAGACTGAGCTAGAGATTTGCTTCGTTTTCGCATCACAGACGAACTGACCCTATGATTTGCGGCGTTTTGGCCTTTGGGAGGAACTGGCCCTACGAATTTGGGCTTAGGTCTTAATCTCGCGATTTAAAAAAAAAAAAACAAAAAACGCCCTGCTCACCGCCCAGCCTCCCAGCCGCCTAGGTGCCCGCCTAACTCAGAAACGCCCAGAAGCTCCGATTTTCCATTCCTCGAGGCGGAGAGGCGACGCCCAGCGCCTAGGCACCGCCTAGGCGGGCTGGGCGGCCGCGTTTTAGAACACTGACAAAATCAAAGAATCAAAAACAAATGAATTTTGCACCCTAAAACCCTGAGATCAGATTTTTAAAACCCAATAATATTAATCAGTTTATAAGGAATAGTAATTAATAAAAGGGACCGTGACCACTTACCCAATTAAACAGACCAGTCAATATGCTTAGAGCAGAAAAGCTCTATGAACTTTATGATGAAGCAGAATCGTGCGAAAATCCAAATGAAAAAATTCAAACAAGGAAAGATAAGAAAAATCATTCCTTATCAGGATATAGAAATGGAAGATGGAGAAAGTTCCAATTCCAAAACCTTTATCATCCAAGAAAAGGAAAAACTGAAACTCCCTGTGCAGAAAGCTCCTACAGGCAAAAATGAAGAAAGAAATTCTCGAAAGATTTGTCCAAGAAGACAATATGCCTAGAGTGCCAATCACAAACTATGGCATATGGCTAAATCTAGACAAAGCTCTAGACAAGAGAAAAGCTATTGACCAATGGGTAGATAGCCTGATGATGGCCTCTGCTCTTACCCTTGGAAAATTTGAAGCACCAGATCTTTAGGTGTATTATCATTATTATGAAACTACTCTTACAGGAGTTGCCAAAAAATACTATCTGTCTTTTAAAGAGACTGCCAGAGGAAAATATTGGCTAGAAGAAATTAAAAAAATTCAAAATCTCCGTATGATTTCGCAATACCCCTGTACGATCAGTTCTGTGGAGATCTCTCAAATTTGAGTGAAAACTAAAGAAACGGCCAAATCAAATATCTATGCTCCAAAATTTGTGACATGAGATATTTTGAAGAATACTTGAATGAATTTCAAGAATACTACTGCACGATAGGTGAACTAGAAAATACTGATCTAGTCAACTTGTTGCACAGAAAACTCCCTGAACTATGGAGAACAGCTGTGAGAGAAAGCATAGCTGAAAAATCAATTGAAAGATTTTCAGTTGGGGGAATTTCCAACAGAATTAGGCAATTACTGAAAGAACAATGCAAAGCAAATCTAAGAGCCAAAACGGCCAAGAAACAACTCAAAGGAGTTGAAAATTTCTGTTATGGAATACTGGATATGCCTACCAATTGGGGATGTCATGAATCCAAGTTCCACAAAAAAATATATATATTACTCGAAAAATTCAGAACGAGTAATAAGAAAAAAGATTGGAAATTTAAGAAAAGTTCCAATTTCAAGAAACAACAAGATGAAGATCCAAAGAAGAAATTCTTCAAGAAAAAGAAGAAATTCTTCAAGAAAAAGAAGAATCATCAAACCAACCATCAGAATAAACAACCAGGCAAGAAAGTTTGCAGATGCTGGTTATGTAAAAATGAAGGGCACTATGCCAATGAATGCCCAGAAAAGGGTAAAAGATCTACTAAGCTCTATTTGAAGAATATGAGCCAATAGTAGAACTAGCAAATATGAAAGGCTATGAAATAGCCTATTCTGATGAAGAAGAAGATGACAGGATAGTTTACTCTGCCTAGTCTGAAGAAGAAGAATCATCTGATTCTGAAATAGATTCTGAAGTAGAATACTTAGAATCTAGACAGATGAATGTTCTTAAAGTCAAAAACTGGGAAGAAAGCAAGACAGAAGGAATGACGTCTTCTTATCAGGTGAACCTTGGTACATTCGTTTGTGACTACTGCTTATGTCACGAAAAGAATGGACTTCCTATGTTTTGTGAAGAGTCGAAAAAGACTTATCACAAAGAATATTTCATAGCTGAAGTAAGAAGAAAAACCAAGAAT
This sequence comes from Rosa chinensis, assembly GCF_002994745.2. Lineage (NCBI taxonomy): Eukaryota > Viridiplantae > Streptophyta > Magnoliopsida > Rosales > Rosaceae > Rosa > Rosa chinensis. The sequence continues at coordinate 34,080,680 of NC_037092.1, forward strand.
GACCTTATCAGCCAATTGGTAGAACAAGAATATGAAGAATATTTCTCTGAGCAAAAAGAGAAAGAAATAGAAACTTCGTTCAAGAAATTTTGGAACCCTCTTCCTCAAAAATAAAGGAAGAAAAAATCGATGAAACTATAGAACTGGCTGAAATACCAGAAGAATGCAAACCATTCATACCACAGGAACAAGCTCAAAAAAATGAGTTTCAACAATCGAAAATCGTCTCTACTAGTAGATATAGCAACTACATAGAGATTGGATTAAAATTCCCTGATCACATAAAGTATCATCTACATGCATTTGTAGATAACGGATCAGGATTTATAGTTGCAAAAAGATTTGCAATTCCAGAAGAACTCTGGAAAGAAGATAAGAAAAGAATAGCTACGGGTGTCCAGTTTGATGGAAGCCACTTAACCATGAACAAGGTAGCTAGAAATGTTCACATCACCATTGGTGGAGGAACATTTGTTATCAATACTCTTTGGCAATCAGAAGGCCAAGGATCAGATTTCTTGTTGGGAAATGATTTTATTCTCCAACAAAAATTTATTCAAGATGAAGAAGCGATAGGCTTCAGAAAAGGAGAACGGGTGTTCTGGGCAGAATGGCTTATGCAAGCAAAAAGTGTAGTAGGTCCAAACTTTACTACTCAATATCAAATATCGCAACAGAATAGTGGTGATTATAAGCCCTACAAACCCAAATTTGAACTTGTGCTTCAAATTAAGCAACAAAAAGAATTGCTTATCAAAGAATCATCTGAAGAAGAATAAACTAGTGAAAATGAAGAAGCTAGTGAAAATGAAGAAGCTAGTTTCATCCATGAGCATAACCTGAAGCACTTCCAAAATAAGCTTGAGTCTCAGAAAATTCCTACCCTTGATAAAATCAAGAAAATGCTCAAACAGAATATCGATGTTGACCCTCATAAATTTTAGGAAAAAGACCCAGTGATATGTGAATTGAGGTTACATGATATGAACGCCATCTGTTATGTCAAAGCCATTCCTCATAACAAAGAGGAAGACCAAAAAGAATTCAGAAAAGACATTGAAGATCTCCTGAACAAGAGATTAATTCAACCATCCACTAGCCCTCATCATGCTCCAGCATTCTATGTGAGAAATCATGTAGAAAATATCAGAGGAAAAGATAGAATGGTAATTGACTATAGAGATGTCAATAAGAAGACCGTTAAAGACGGTTATCAAATTGCTCAAGTACAAGTACTGATCAACCAACTCAGAGGAGCTAAAGTTTTTTCAAAATTCGATGCAAAGTCAGGTTTTTGGCAAGTCAAGATGCATCCAGACAGTGTTCCTCTCACTGCATTTGGAACACCACAAGGTCATTACGAATGGTTAGTAATGCCCTTTGGTCTAAAACAGGCCCCTTCAATCTTCCAGAGAAAGATGGATGACATCTTCAAACATGTTGTTGAACTCTACGTCGTCTACATTGAAGACATTCTAGTCTTCTCCAAAAACAGAGAAGAACACATGAAACACCTCTATGAGGTTGTAAAATTGATAGTTCAACATGGAATCATCTTAGGAGAAAAGAAAATCTTCTTTATCTTAGATGAAGTTGATTTCCTTGGAATAAACATCAAGAATGGAGTGATAAAACTCCAACCTCACATCCTTGAGAAAATTTGGAAATTCCCAAATAAAATTCCTGATGCTAAGAGTCTAGAGAGATTCTTAGGAGTCACCAACTATGGAAGGGATTTTATTCCCAAAATCTCAGGACTAACAGTAATGTTATCTCCTAAAACAAGTTCCAAAAGAAAATGGAACTTCACAGAAGATGATGAAAAAATTAGGATTAATTTCAGTTTACCTACCTGAACTTTCACTCATTCTTCATTTTAGTCCCTGAACTTTCAATTTGATCAAGACTACCCCGAACTCTCAATTTCCATCACCCGTGTCCAACTCTCCTAACGCCATCCAAAAATTCTGTTTACTGCTGACGTGGGACGAGTCAGCAAGCACATTTTAAAGCTGTCGGGCCCACAAAGAGGGCTAAAATAGACAATTTGCATTTTTTTTTTATAACAAATCAGCTGCGTCTTTGTTGATCACATTAACCCCAGATCCCTGAGCCTCGATCATTTTGGGAAACAATTTCAAACCTCTCACAGATAGGGATATCGGAAAATCTTTTAACTCCAACAAACAACACAGCTCAATCAATTCATGAGCTTATGACTCGAAACAACAACTCATTCAACTCGGCCATGAGTCCAACTCAGACTCCTGACTCACCTGCAATGCACAAGAACCTACACATTATCGCCCTTCTCTTTCCCATCCCTTTTCATCGAAATCTCCCACATATGAAGGAGCACCACCATGACACCCTTCTCTTTCCCATGCCTGTTCATTGAATTTGAATCCGCCGATCGCAAAATCTCTCTCCAACTTATCGCTCGACCTGGATGTCTGCGACGATGATAGCGACACCAATCCTCCTCTTCTCTGCTATGACTATACCGAATCCATACCTCCCAGAATCCTGACCTTCATTCAATCAAAATGGCTTTGAGTGAAACAATCAACGCAATACTGATACAAGGCAAAGCAAACATCACAAAAACCTCTACCAAAACGGAGACACAGATCCACAGAGAGCACAGATCGAAACCAAAATGTAAGAATCAAACTTATTTTAATCAGAGGAGAAGGAGCTCAGAGCACCAGACCTCAAAAGCTCCCGAAATCCTGTTATTTCTCTTCATCTTCGTCTCGTCTTGTTCCTCCTCTTTGGACTCGAACACCGGACCTCGAGAGCTCGAAGAGGGCCAAGCTAAGTTTCTGGTTTCAACTTCAATCTTAGGTTAGGTGGCTCCCTAAGTGGGTTGTTCTTTCTCGGGACGAGGAAAAAGTAGATCGAGGTGGTTGAAGGGTGCAAAAAGGTGAAAGTAGATCGAGTCATTCGCAGAGGCATATGCGGGCAGAAGCTAGTGAAATTCTCCTCCGCATGGCGGTCGTAGAAGGTAGAGGGACGGTGGCGCTGCGGCGGGTTTGGCGGTGGTGCGGTTCGCGCTGGGATTCATAACCAGCGGTGGCTCTTGTCCTCCTCTAGCCACCTGAAGCCTTGAACTCCCAGTCGTCATCGCTGCGATCGTGAAATCATAAGAATGAGCATAGCCCAGATGAGATAGATATGAGGTAGAATTTGAGAACCAAATCAAATTTTTAAGGCTTTTGTGAAGAAATCAGAAGAACCCAGATGAGGAATTGGGTAGATTTCACTACCTAAATCAGACTTTGAGGTTCTTCCAAGGAAACCCAGATGAAATTTTGTGCTTGGAGTTTTTGTATTTTCTTCTTATTGAAATTGCATCGTCTAAGTTTGGGATCGGAGGAGCAAGAGAGATAGAGAGAGAGAGAGAGCGAGAGAGACAGAGAGGGCGATGCAAACATAGGCCCTTTTTTTTTTTTTGGTGTGGATGTAAACAGAGTGGAAAATTTTGACGAGGGTATTATAGGAATTTAACCATTTATCTCTTGCCACGTCATCAATTGACTGATAATTTGGATGGCGTTAGGAGAGTTGGACACGGGTGATGAAAATTGAGAGTTCGGGGGTAGTCTTGATCAAATTGAAAGTTCAAGGACTAAAATGAAGAATGGGTGAAAATTCAGGTAGGTAAACTGAAATTAATCCAAAAAATTATGAAGCAGATAAAAACTCTTTGCAAAATCTCCCTCCTCTCCAACAACCAGAGGAAAATGATGAAATCATTCTCCAAACAGATGCTAGTGATAATTACTTGTCCGGTGTTGTTCTGGCAAAAACGCCTGAAACTAACATTGAAAAGATCTGTAAATTTTGTAGTGGCAAGTTCAGCCCTGCAGAACAAAATTATCCTACGGGAGAAAAATAAATTTTGGCTGTCAAGAAAACAATTTTAAACTCTCCAGCTTTTCTTGGAAAACCCTTTACTGTTCGCACCGATTGTGCTAGAGTAAAGAATTTTAAAAACTTTAAACTTGATAAAGCTGTTGATAGAGGAAGATTAGCAAATTGGCAATTATTTCTTAACCAATATGATTATAATGTTGAATTAATTGCAGGAAACAAGAACTATCTTCCAAACGCATTAACCAGAGAAATGGCAATGTTCAGCCGAAGAGATGATAACGAAGGTCGCAATCCCAGAAACAGAAGAACTAGGAAAGAACCTGAAAAGATAGAAGAGTCAAAAGAAAAAAATCCTCAAAAGATTCTTGCTAAGTCCAAAAGGACTAGCCACAACTGATCAATCCCAGGGTAAAGGATTGGCTAGCCCGTCTCAAACGGTAAAGGCTCATCAAGACCGTTGAAGGCTGTTGCTTTGCCAAAAAGCAAATCAACTCTAACTGGAGTTATAAATGTCTTTAATTATGAACTAAAAACCTTTGTTGATCTTGTGTTCAGAACTGGCAGGAGGCTAGCATACCATCATAAAGCAATTTTAGATAACCTCTTATTTGCTTTTCAGGAAATAAATAGTGGAATCATGTTCCCAGCTCTGTTTGCATTAGCTGAAGAACTTCATGAAAATGCTAGACCACAGTTTGAAGAAGGTAATGAAAATACATAGCAGAGTGCTGTCCAGAATGAGAAAATTCATTATCTTGAAGATTCTGAAAGTGCTAGAGTTCCTGTTTTGGCACTAACAGAACCAGACTGGTATGACTTTCATAATCTCATTGGCAGTTAGAATTCTGACTCTTTCCCTCCATCTCTCTTCGTAGTCCCTGGACCTTATGTTGGAAGGTATGTAGTCAATATCCAGAGTAACCATCCTCAAGAACACAAGCTTTGGCTTGTTGAAAACGGTTTTCTCCATAATCTCTGGACTAAAACTAACGATGATCTCAAAGGATTACCTCCAATCATAGTCAACACAGTCAAGAATGTCCAAAAAAATGACTGTATCCTTAGGTTGAAATTCATATCAACTCCTCCAGAATGGATCCAAAATAGAAATGGTGAAGTTGAATACATTTCTCCATATCATTATGTGAGGATTATCCAAGGACGGTATCTTCAGCCTGCACGTGTGGGATACAACGGCCAGCCAAACTCTAGCATCCCTTGGATGAAGGCCATGTCCCTAGACTATATCCAAAAGATCATCGAAGAAGATAAAGAAAATACATTCCTGGCAGCAGGAGAGAAAATCTTAATCACTGCCTATGATCACCCTAAAGTGGTAAGCAGTGACCTTTTTCTGTCTCTCAAGAGAAAGGAAATCGACTCTACGCTGGCATGCTTGCAGTCGATCCAAAAGCTTGAAAATGACAACCACTACAAGATGTATGCAGATACGGACGTAGAAGATAATGAAGTTAAAGCCAGGATGGATGACAACTCTCTTGTCCTAGGCCATAATTCTGAAATAGATGAAAACATGTGAAGCAGCAGATGTAAAAGCACCGAAAGCAACTTTGGCTTTTCCTAAAGATGCTTTTGCTTTTCAGAAAAGAACAAGGTGAAAAACATATCACCTAAAGGAATCTGCTTTTCGCCAACAAACCTCCATTATCAAGAGCACTCACAAAAGCAGACAATACGAGAGTTGTGTTGTACATTTTTATGTTTTGAATTCCAGTTTGAGTTCTGCTCCCTATAAAATGAGCCTTAGGTTCAGTTTGTAAGGGATCAGAAAATTGAGTAAAAGAGTCTTCTCTCAAGAAGTAAGAAAGCCACAGGAGCAGTGTGCTCTTTCCTTCCTGTCTAGTGTGAGAAGTGTGCTTTCATCTCAAGTAAGTATCTGTAATCATTTTTATGGATAGCTAAACAGCTTTTTAGTTGTTTACCTGAGTATTTTTAGTCTGTAATTATGTTTAAATAAATAATTTCAGATTGCTCATCCACTTCGTCAAGAATTAAATTTTCAAGTTTTATGTCATTGTTATTATTGTGTTCTGCCTCTATCCTGTACTACCTTTAAGTTCAGAATTTCTGTTTCTTAAGAAGATTTGCCTCAGCTTATGATAGAAACAAGCAGCAGTGATTCCGCCTGTTAAAGTAACCGCTAGGCAAGGAGCCGTTAGGTGAAAAACTTGGGCATGTTGAAGGCTAGTTTTGTTTTTCTCATAAATTTGAACAAGTTTTTCTAAGAAAAAGTGAGTTTTGAACCCAAAAGTCAGCATAGGATGCATTAGACACTATTTTAGAAATGACTACCCGTATGAGTCTTTTCCCCTAAAGTTTGTGTAATTGGACAAAATATCAATTTGGTTGATTGATTGGGCAAAATACCTCATGATTTTGGGCAAACGGGCAAAAGAGACGGTACGGTGGTTAACCCATCAAAATTATAGACTAGACTAAACCCTTACTTTAAGATCTGCTCTTCCAGGATATCTAGGGAATGGAATAACGTCTCGGCGGAAAGAGTTGGCGTACCACCACGACCACAAACATCATGTCGCACTGTTCGATTCGTTGTCCTTTACACGAAATTCATCTCATTGGCAAAAGGAAAAGAAGCAGATCTGTCACAATACAAATAGGGGAATATGCTATGAGATACTTCCAATTTATCAATCCACATTTCATTTTATGACATTCCTCTAATCAGTTTACTGTTATTTGTATGTTTTAGACAAAGAAGAGGAACAACAAGTTGATCACAACAACTGCCGTCGCAGAAGCTGCAGGATTCTCATTATGGCATTCTTTCTCTATGTTTTTCTGGTCGTACCCTTTCTCTCCCATGGAGAATAGTGACAAATTTGGATGCTCGAATACTCGTGATCTTTGACAGGAAAAAAAATATATATATATTTCAATCCAGTCAAGTCTAGAGAAATTTCAGAATACTGTATGTTATTGACAATTGAGTTAAGTTTGAAATTGTAAGGACTAGCCAAATAATGGTTATGATTGCCGAGTTTGGCAAGGCCTTCTCTTATCTTACAATGGAGTTCCGATTCTCCTTTAGTGGTTTGGCTCAGGACATTAAGGGCATGTTTACTTACTTGGAAGGAAAGGGAATGATGTTTTTAATTCCTGCGTTTACTAACACATAAAGGAATCAGAATGATTCCCGGTTAAAGAATTCCTGCGTTTACTAACACATGAAGGAATCAGAATGGATGTAGGTCCCACCTTCTTATCAGGAATCGATTCCTGAATACTCAGGAATTCGATTACGAAGGGGGGAGATGGGTTTAGGAATCATTCCTCCTGAATCAATACCGATTCTTTTTTTCTCCCATTCCACTTGTCTCCGATTCATGATTATTTTCCATTCCAAGTAAGTAAACGTGTCATAAAGAGGCAATGAGGTTTGACATGAATTCCTAGATCATTAGTTATGAGTTATGACGTGCTACAAAAGCGTTAGAGAGAAGCAGAAACATATGAGGTTATCTTCAAATTAGGGCTTCTTCTACCAATCAAGGACAATCCTTATGCTCTTTAATGTTCTTTAAGAAATACTGTTTTCAGAATGAGTACATAAATGCCTTCCAAGAAGAGTAAGGGTGGGCATCACCAGGAGCCTATGGCTTCAAAATGAAATAGATATGTATAGGGTATCAATTCTTTTCTTTTCTTTTTCTTTTTTCTTGGGGTAAAGCTTTTTGGCAGTCTGGATATCTCCTACTGCAATTTGATTGGGGTAACTCTTTCCTAGCATTCTACTACAGTAATTTTTGTTCATTTCCTTCGGTTCTCTACTGGGTTCCTGATTTACTTGCTTTATTCTGTGTAATCTACTACAGTAATCTAGAGTTTAACAACGAGTGGATCTTCTGTTCAGGGAAAAAAAAACAATGAGTGGATCTAGGACTACAAGAGCTGAACCCTGCATTATACATCTGATCACAACTGTGCAGAATAATGCTGGAAGCATATAGCTATTAGTATTAGCTTCTTATTTGACCTTGTTCTGATAACTGCGTATCTTTTGTATTAATGTTTTCACTTTATAAGTTCAAGAGACCTTATAAAGAGAGAAGGGTTAAAACCGGATTGATGATGGACAAATCACAGTTTTTCCAGCTTCATTAGTTCCTTCTGTCCTGACAAACTGTAAACCAATCTTGGCATCAATGTTATACAAGCATATATTACTCAATATAATTTCCCCGGTTTCTTTTTAGATTTACCAATGAAGAGGAGCTGTGTAAATGTATATATCCTGATATCATCTTGAGCAAACTGTCTTAAAAGATTAGCATGGGAAGGCTTACACTATATCAAATTGATGAAACTATGTTCATACAACATGGATTATTTCTTTTTTAAATGTTACAGAAAAATTTTGGTACATGGCATGAAATTCAACTATTTTTATTTTTTGGCTTTCCCTTTTCTGGCCTTCACAGCCCGTTTCCCACTTTCCTGTCAATTACAAAGTAATAGTGTGTAAGCCACATAAACTCATAAAGATAATGAAAATATGGACAGACTATTGATTTCACACATACCTTTGAGTACAGTCTGTAGGCTGTTTGACCTGTCAATTCCTGCCCAGTTTTACTAACATAAACCTGATGGCAAACACCAAAGCATTAGAACAAATGTAAATAAACGCACACGAAAATAAACGCTGTATGACTCCTGTTCTTTTTTTGAAAAGGTATCACTCCTGTTCTTTAGCAAGCAGAAATTGGAATGTAGGATTTAACAGACATTACTTTGTGATCGTAACTATAATCGCAGAAATTAATAACAATCCATGATCAACTTTTAGAGCCTCCTAGACTGTCCCTGTGTATTAACATCAAGTAAAGAAAAAGCTGACTTGCTAATTGCTATTAAGGTAAGTTCTATACTGACTTACTGACAAAACCAGCAATATGTAGAGTTGTAACTTTTAACATACCTTCCTTCCACCAGGACCTGTATACCAATGACCACCAGCTTGCCCACTAGCTTGACCACTTTGACTAGGTGTGTACCATTCACCAGAAGATTGTGCATTTGCTTGAATCCGCTTTTTGCTGGCAGAGATTCTGGGTTCCACCCAGTTTCCAGAAGCATGCTCCATGTTCCCGGTGTTTGATTTGACCGACTTATTTCTTCCCTTGTTTACACTCCGCTTGACACTACCTTTCTGTTTAGCTTTACCTTTTGGGTTCACCCAGTTTCCAGAACCATGCAAGACTTCTTCAACATTTGATATGTTTGAAATACTTTGTCTCCGATTCACTGTCCGTTTTGAAGCTTCTCCATTGCTAAATTGACCCCTGAAATCACAATGAGAAACATATCATGACATAACATTCAAAAGAAATTCTATAAAAACCAGAAATAGCCTGAAAAAAAGAAGGGGGAGAAGTATTTTACATGTAATCAATAACTGATACACCAGTCACTTGATTTCCACCGACACTAACAGCACCCAAGGGGGAAAAATTCGGCAAGCGACTAGAGACTAACTTTCGAATCTTTGGATCATCGTGGAAAAAGTAATGATGGGCGGGTGGAAGGGGATCAGCCACATTCCAGAGTTGTTCAACATCTTGACCACTGGGTGTCGTTTCATGAAAATTCTCATTGGTATACAGATATGCATCCCTCTCCAGATTTTGAGTAGTCTTATCCTTCACAGATTGGAAGTATTCTTGACATACCTCATCCAAAGCAGGTGTTGGAATGTTAAACTTCTTGATTGGACTAAAATTTTTCCACAAATCAACGTCTTCAGGCATACTTGTAGATGCATTTTTGTTTGTACCACTAGTAGTTGCAGAATGGCCAGGGTTTGTGTGTTGCTTCTTTGATGATGAGTCAACCTTAGAAGTAACCCTACTAACACTATGACTGACTGAAGGATCATCAGAATCGGAATCAATTAACTGAAACCTACGAAGAGGGCTGGTAGTTAACTTTGGAAAAACAAATTCTTTGTGGCTTGCCTCCAAACTCACAGAAGCTGGGACATCAGAAATATGAATCCTTTTCCTTCCAATGCTATGGTTGGATGATTGTGAAGCTAAAACCCCACTTCCACGCAACGGGACTTTAGAACTACTACAGGATGTTTGGTACTGTGTTGACCGTTGCACATCTGCTACAAATTTGGCAAAATTTGAAGTAAATATATAATTTATGGTGTACAAACACTCCATCTCGCTCATGTCACACAGAGAGAAGCAGAGAAAAAAGCTCACAATCTGAACAAACAGTCAACTGTAACTAAAGAACAATGAGTTTGGGAATAAGAGCATCCCCAAAGTTGGACCTGCCTATCAAACGATGCTGTGAAAGACAATATTACATTATAGCACTAAAAATGGAAAGAAAAGACTCATAATTTATTGCAATGCAGATTGCATAGCAACCTAAACAACAGCAGCACCAATAACAAAGCAACCAAAATCAAAAGGCAAAACCATATATGGCGAGACACAAATTGTAACTAACTAACTAACTATGCCAATAATTAAATCAACCATTCAACCTGCTTGCTTGCAGGCATAAATTTTACAATGATTGAAGAGTAGATATCAACCCTAAGATTTAACCCGATTCCTCTAAACCATTGATTTACCATATAAAATTTATTGTTATACTGCTAGCCTTTAAAAGGCATTGCAACAGAATTTTCCTAAAGTTTTCACCTTGCGCATTACCGTAACCCCAAATTACCAAAGTCATGTTCTTTGTAAATAAATCCACACCTACATCAAAATTACCCATTACATTACATTACATCCGCAAATCTCAACAAAATGCGAGATTGTTGAGCTTATTGGTTACTGCTGGCTTTTTCTTCAAATTTTTAAATAAAACAAAAAGGAAAAAAAATTCACTTTCCTCCTCCAAATTATATTCTTCCCATCATAAATGGACACTAATCAACACCCACTTCATTTCCCTCAATTTTTTTTTTCTCACAATTTCATCAAAGAAGATCAAAAACTAACTTTTTCACAAGAAATTCCAAAAATCCAAAAAATTAAGAGAAAAAGTAATTACCTCGAATAGTATCTTCGGGAGAAGAGAACTCTTCGATGTCATCTTCAATACTCCAAAACGGCGTCGTTGGGGGCTCCCGCTTCTCCGGCAGACCTCGCTTCAGCCTCTTGAGCTCCCGCGGCGGCTCGATCTCTCGATCCACATCAGTGTCAACCGGACGCGGAGGACTGGAGTCGGGCGGAGCAGCTGTTTGGAGCTCCGATTCGAACCCGAAATCGAGTCCGAGAGAGAAAGAAGGAGGTTCGTAGTCGGCGGCCATAGAACGAGTTTGGGTCTGAAATTGGAATTGGGCGCAGTGGGTTTTTTTTGTAGAGTAGGGATTTGAATTTTGGGGAAAAATTTTGGAGGGATTTTCCCAAATGAGAGGATTACCGTAAAATTAGAGAGAAATCTCAAAGTTAAAATAATTTCTTTTCTTTTTTCTGGTCGGGGTGGAGATCAGAAGATGGGCTTTGTACATTTTAACTCTGGGCCTTGAGCTTTGGGATTGCAGCCCATGCCTATCCTTTGGGCCTGGACCTTCACAATCCACATTCATGACCTCAATTACATGCGAGGCACTTTTTATATTCTGTCATTCCGTGTAGGGTTTGTTTCACCAGATCACCACTATGTAAAGTGAAGGATGTTAATGAGTCTTTTAATGTATTTTTTTTTCTTCTTATAATGATCATTACGTAAATAACTCAATTATAGTGATCTGAAGTACTACATGATACTGACACAGTGACACGGAATAATTCAGAACTACAAAATAATTAAGAGAGAGAGAGGAGAGGACTCGTAGCTATATATGGAAGGTGTAACATTCCTTTTTTTTTTTTTTTTTTTAAATTTCTTCTTGGCTAATGGAGCTGTAAGTGTAACATATCCAACACCTAGGGACAAAAGTCTATGTTCGAGCTAAGCCATTGCTCGCATCAATAAGTACCTTAGGGACAGTTTCCTTTCTTTGCTTGTCTTATAAATAAGTACAGTACACAAAATTTGGGCCATTTTTCCTTTAAGATGTCGCATCATACACATTTAGATATTTGTTTTCTTAGAAAAAAGTTTTCTAATTTTTTTTTTCTCAAATTGCTTTTACTTATAATTTGAGACTTGTTGGTTAAAAAGGGAATGCATGGTTATTTGAAATTGGTGGTTCTTATATGTGTTGAGTAAAGTTCATGGGTTCGCCTATTGTACACTAATGTACAAATATATCAAGTAAACTAGTTTGATATTAGTCTGCCGATGTATGGAACCAGTCTACATATGTATTTAATTAATCTACTTCAATGTATTGGTGCATATATGTACCATAAAACTTTCAAAACTCATTGCCTTCACATTTTACATAATATATTTCACATTTTCCAATTGAGAAAAGGAAAATAAAAAACAAATTCAGCTAATTAGGCACACCCAAAAACCAAAACTAGAGCACTAACATCTATAAAGGATGTAGGACACAGAGAGATATTTCACATAAACGTGCCTAGCTAGTTGACTTTGTTTGGAAAGCACTTGGCAGTTTCAAGATTCCATCTCAGGGAACATGGTGATGAAAGTAGCAATACTAGCTAGTACATTACAGAAACAATAACTAATAAGCATCGGCAGCATCATTCTCAATCATATAGTTCTAGACTTCTACCTGACTGGTCTTCTTCTTCAGTATCCACATGCCTGCAGAAGGATATCAATATCTCTGCAAGCCTACGATATCGATATTGAATCACAAGGTGCAATCCATTGCAATGAGTCCATCAATTCCAAATAGTATCTACTTCCCTCTATTGGTGGGTTGGTGGACTCCACACCTTCACCAGTTCACCTCCACAATGCTACTATCAGGAAATGGTGAAAAGGAGGTCATTTTTCTATAATTCATGGAAACGATGAGAGCCTTCACATCTATATCAAAGAGGCATATTTTATCGCTGCAGCCAAATCCTTTAAGAAAACTGATCATCCTAGGAAAATGTGTCGAGTATGACTAGAACTGGTCTTCGTCCGAAAGTTCCCCAACTGAAATTTTGGCTCGCCAGGATTTAATAGAAACTTTTGAAAGTACTAGGATGGCCTTGGGGGGGGGGGGGGGGGGGGTGGGGGGGACGTGAATAGGCAACTGATCTCAAGGATTGTAATAAGATTGCTATCCCAAGACAATGAAAAATAGAACAAGTAGAAATCAACGTGTCAAGCAAGCACACATATAAGAACCAAAAACACAAAAGATGTTTACGCAGTAAAAATCCTCAAGGTGAGGTAAACAACTGTGTGACCTTAACTCTTGAAGGCCAAGTGCTCAAGCACACACTATAAGATAGTAGTCAAATTACAAAGTATACTTACAACCTCTCGGATAACTCTGGACGTGGTTACCTCTAGCTAAACTCATTCAAGCCGGTTGAACTACTTTACACCAATTTGCTCACTGCCTCTAGATGCACTTCACACGTATCAACTCGTCAATCTTCAATTCTCGAATATGCTTGACTCCTAACTGAACTCATAGGACTTCCAAGACATAAGAATGATATGGATGATGTATGAATGAATTCTTGACTCACTAATTCACTTAGACATGGAACAAATGAATTAATGATCAAGACACAACTTTGCCTTATGAAACAAAAGAACTTTTCTATCGTGCAAACCTTTCACAAGAAAATAGTTTTGCAAAGCTTATATATGCGTCCAACAACTTTCCCCCTAAATCTGTTAGGGTATCATCAATTGTATTAAACAGTTTGACACCAATTAGGAAACAACATTTCCAAAAAGATAGCATGATAAACAAGGAATATTTTATCATAAAGATAAAAGATATATGCTTAAATAACGCATCAAGGACTTAATGACTGACATAACCACTTGAAATAAACTTCCTTTGGAAAACAGAACACACAGACAACGTACCATGCATGGACTAAATATAGACTATTAAAGGATTGACGCACAGCTGTCAATCCCAATACTTAGTTATGCAAAATGCAATGAATGAATCTTACCTGAAAACTTCCATACGAGTCAGTAGGATCTTGTCATGCATTTCATGCCTTGAACTTTAATTCCAATTATTAAGATCATTCTTCTCAAACACACTCTTAAGCTAGAACTCTCTAGTTTTGTATAAAGGGAATGGCAACATACAAGTTCCTATACTAACAACTTTGGCACTCAAATAACCAGAAAATGAAATAAAATTCAGGAGATCTTTGGTATTGATTGTGGCCTCAAATTGAAGGCCTTCAAGTTCAATCACACATTTTTAATTTGGTGGCAGTCCAAAAAATGTAAAAGTTTCAAGATTATTATAGCTTGGTCATCAACTTGAAGAACCTGAAGACTTTACCTCCAATGAGTTGATGAGACTCGAACTTGCACGACACTCCTAGTTGCCAAAATAACTAAATGACAAATACTTGATAAAGAGGAGGGAGTTTTGTTATCAAACCATATATACCAGTAACCAGTGCGAAGAATAATTTTCAAAGAGGGAAAAGGCATTTACGACTTTGAATGTATGTAATTCTCACACGTACGCTTCAAATTTAGTGTAGCTAGAGATTTTACATTAGCAAAGGTCACCAAAGATAAGCAGTAGCAGCGGAAGATGCTGAAAGTTTTCTAGAAGATCGAGCATTATGTTTGATGGTATTGGTAGGAGACTAGGAGCTACAGTGAGCCATAAAATAGCTGGGCTACCAAAGGAGCAAGTCTAGCTATTCTATGACTCCATGAACTTGAAGTAACCATATTGGAAGGCGGGGAGCATTATGAACTAAAGAGGCCCTTCGAGGGTTATTGAAGTAGTGTTTTTTTTTTTTTTTTTTTCGTTCCACTGTATGAGACAATATGGTACTGTGATGTATATCATACACTCAATTTACATCTATTTGAATAAAAATTACAATTTATATGAATCAAAATTACAACATTGAAAACAAAATTATCATACTCATGCACTATTAACATATAATTAAACAAAAATTACAACATTGACAACGAATTTGTTCAAAAACTTGTAACAAGGTCGTAGGTGATGTAATTACCATTAATAAAACTAAGTTACTCAAAATAGGACTCAACATTACGACTTTGAAAATAAATTTGTTGTGACATTTATAAATGTGTATATGATAGATGGATATGTATTATAAAATTTTCCCCGAGTGGTATATGGAAGAAGCATTAATAGACTGATGGATCCCCCTGTTTCCACTGTCTATATAGCTTTGGAGGTCATCAGCACTCTCAAACTTGATGGTTCGGAACTACCGATTAATTCAGCCCATGATATGATACATGAGTGGAACAACTGTAGGTGAAAAAAGAAGATACGTGATCCCCCAGCTCCCAGCTGTCCCAAGTAATAGCCACCACCTAATCCTGTAACCCAACCAAAGTGGCAAGAGGTGGTTGTTAGCTCATCTCCTCCCCTTTTAGTGAAGAAGATTAAGGTCTCTTTCTTATGATCGACATGATCAGCGAATCCTAGCCTATCTAACAGATACATACATGTGCATGGTTGGGGACATGGGGGTACAGCTAGTTGGTTAGACAGGTCCATATCGAACCTCAAAGAGAAAAGAACACCACTCAAAAAGAGCACTTTCGCCGACTCTATGGAACTACCAAGCACGACAACGGTAAAAAATTTGGTGTTGTTAATACTCCAAAATACCATAGAAATTATGTATGGTGCAGTAAGCAGAAACATCCGAAAGACGGAAATAGATCGATGCGAGAATTAATCGAGCAAAAATTGTATAACTATTTTCTGAACTCTATTACAAAACTGAACAAACTTTTTACAGTATTAACAACCTGTACAAAAACTACAGGCAAATGGATCAAGGTCGATTCCTCATGATGATCATCATCAATTGACCTCGGGAATGCTCTGAAGGACAGGCCTCCACGGCCGTTGATGATCAGTCTCGTATGGATCACTATCATTACTACTGACGCTCATGATCAACTGTGCCAAAACCTGCTGCACAGTCATTTGCTTCAGCTCCACCGTACCCATCAACTCCTCCAGCTGCTTCTTAGTCATCTTTATCTTCACTTCTGTAGCTCCTGCTGGTGGTGGAACTTTCGTCTCCGCAGAATCGTAAGAACCAAATTTACCATCTTCACCTCCAAGAAGCCCCTCTTCTCCTTCTTCTTCTTCTTCTATCTTCTTCATCTTCCGCATATGCTTGTGATCTCGATCATCATTTGCCAGAGACCCCCACTCCTCACCTCCCCAATTCACCGACGACGATTTATCGTGCCTTATACAATTCCCCATGAGTTCCTTGCTTTCTTTCTCTTTTGGTTTTTGCTTTGTTAAAAAAATCTGGGAATAGAGAGCGAGCTACTTCGTGATTTATATACACGAGCAAAGACAGAGAACGAGAACGATGGTGATAAAGATGAACGTTGGGGGAGGGAAAAGTGGTCAAACCTAATTTGATGACATGTTTTCCGACGTGGCAAGCGGTGGTAGAGTTTGACCTCATCAATTTGGCTATGGTGGATTTTGGCATTTTTAGGAGGTGGGATTGGTTCCAACTGAACATGCATGACACCATCATTGGATACTCATCAAGCCGATCTGCTTGACTATTTTAATTAACAAGTAATATTTACTTACTTACTTACACGATTTATAATAACCAAGGAGGTCAAGATTCTGATGTCAGTGCAATTGGGTTTGGATTAATCTTACTAGCTAAAGACCCATGATTCCATTCCCACTACTTAATACCTAATTTGAACCAACTCTCAATCTATGCCCAACAAATATTAAACGGTGTTATCCTTTTTATACGTCTAATTCGTAAATCAAATAATTTAAATTATCAGATAGTAAAGTAAATTAATATCGTGATTAAATAACACATTTCTTTATGTATGTCGCTATTTATACTTCATCATCTATTGACAACAAAATGTCAAATAAAAAAATGGAGAGTCTCACTAATAATTCTAAGAAAAATGAAAGATATTAATACTAGCCAAACAATCATCAGGTCTACAAATCCCAGTTACTTTTATTGTTATAATCAATTGCAATCTTGATAATTGTTCAATATATTATGTGCATCAATGTACATTAACTTCACAATTTATCATTGTATCGAGTTAATCCACAATTACATGCATTTTTTACTATTTGTAAATCGATATTGATGCATGCGGATTTGGAATCATCAATCATGTGTTAAGCATGGTTGTATTAAAAAGAAGTCTGGTGTGAAAGGGCTTTTGGGATGGGATCTTGGCATCTGGCACATTAAAGTAGGTGTGAACACATCAGCAATTGGAATCTTTCATTTTGTGCGAAGTAAGTGTATACCCATCAAAAACGAATCTTTCAATCTCTTGTTATCTCACGTGCACGCGCTTTTCTTCGATGCTTTGTTGAGTATCTTTTCTTTTTCTTTTTCTCTTTTTTTTGGTCGATCACTGATTCCAACTCATCTCAATTTCATCATCACCCAATTATGATCATCTTATCCATAACATGTGCTGTTTTACTTTATTACTTCCTAATCTAAGGAACTCAAATATGAATGCTACTTTTCCTTTTTGATGCCTTTTTCTTATTTTATCTTTTATATATGTCTATATTTTCAACATGAAAAACATGGATCGGACCAAAAATATATATACATATATATATATGGATTGCATGAATGTACGTTTTTTTAAATAATTTTTTTTATCTATACTATTTAAAAGAAGAGGTGTTATTAGCCAAAACTGATTTTTTTTTTTACTTTTATAATCCTTAAATATTAAAATATCATAAATTACATTTTAATATCAAGGACAAAAACGTAAAAGTAAAGTAAAATAATAAAAACATAAAATAAAATAAAAATAACAATTTCAAACTCTCTACTCTCACAATTGCTATTTTAACTTCCCACTACTCTCACACTCATCGGGTGTGTAGACATTTTCTAGTATTTATAAATATAACAAATATTTATACATATTTAAATTGAAACTTTTGTATAAGAAAATGAAACTCACACTTCTAAATTTGCAATTCACACTTTTTCTTATCTCTTTTAGAAAGAAAATAACACTCTAAAAAATTTATTTTACAAAAAGAAAAAATTTAAGATACTATAAAAAAACATAGAGTATGAATTTCACTCTCATTTATATATCTATAATTTAGAGAAGATATATATTGTTAATGAAAAAAAAAAAAACCAAAGATTTTATTTTTGGATGATACTTGGGTTGTACTCAATTCAAACACTACATACTATGCAATTATTGTTATTACAGGATTTCACTGTTTTAATCTAACAACAATAAAATGTCATTAGAGAAGTAGGACTATTATGGCCAAGGACCTTTGACAATCAAACTAGTGAGACATTAAGATTGTGAATTCGTAACAATTCTGACATTACTAATTAAATTGTCGATATCACTGAAATTGTTAAATCTCAATGAGAGTGACCTTATTTATGCATTTTCCCTCAGTGATTATGTCGTCTTATTTTTTTTTTTTTGAGATGAGATTATGTCGTCTTATTTAAATTAACTTGTCTTCTTTAATTAGAATTTCAAATTTTTAGATCGTTTAACATTTCTACTTGTACCAGTACTTGATCGATCAAGCTCAAGTTTAAGCTAGCTGACCTCAGTTATCTATGACGTCATTCGTGATGTGTCTTCTTTTCAAATTCGTTGAAAACCTATACATATAGTTAGCGACCCAGAGTTCAAAACTTCAAATTGAAGTTATTATCAACTTTTGTGTATGCATGGGTGCACTTTGATTGTGTGCGTGCGGTTGGTTGGTGGGCGGGTGGGTCTAAAGTGGCTTGCTCGACCTCTTTTAACCTTCGAGTTCAAATCCAACCGCCGCGCCACCCCTATCGATCGTGGTCTCCATGCTAGCAGCTAGCTTATTATTAGCTGCCTTGTTCCAAAAACCATAACAGATGATTCAGTCACGAAATAACGTACTCGATCACATCACATGATTCTTGCCCTAGGCTGCTTAATTGACATCATCGATCATGCTCAATCAACAACATCTGCTACTCTAAACATGGCAGCAGCTGGTTAAATGGTTGACAATTAGGGTTTTATATGCAGATGGTTTATGTAACTATGATTTACTTTAACATATTAAATAAGGGGTGAGTTAATTTAAGAGAGGTAGACCAACTCTACGCAGTTGTGGGAAATATTCTCCTATATGGATGTAGTTGTCTACAGGAGGAGATTAAGTCTACTACTACTGGTATTATTGTATTGATATATTGATCGACATACTTAATATGGTAATCTTTTGAAAGGGGAATGTGTTTAGCTACTTCTCTTCTAACGTCATTGTTTGAAATTAGCTAATGGATCTATATATCATTAATTTCTTATCAATATATCTGTTCTTGGCTATTGTGGAAAAATAGTTGTATGATCGAGATCATATATAGTTTGTAGCTTATCATGCAAAAGTGAAGCGATCTCGAACAAATTTATGTCATTTTTGCCGACGACCAAACGGTTTTCTTCTCTCTTCTGTCCATATCATCACGCATTACTAGGTTCAATTAGATTACACAGTAATTGCGCTCTGCAGCATCTTGGGATTTAGAAGAAGCTATAGCTAGCTAGTGAAATAGCTCGTTGTCATTGAATTGAGTTTAGGATGTTGCATTAGGAGGTTTGCGAATAAAACAGATGGAATATATTGTTGGTTAGGCAAATATAGTATCAAATATGCCAACTAGAAAGGTTGTGCGGCACATGGCTTTCCCTTAATCGTTGCCAACAATTCTAAACTATAACTTAAAACCACAATCGACAGAGATGTTAATTCTAATCAAATCAAAATGTATATTGTAGACTCTCTCTCCCTCTATATATATATATATATATATATATATATATATACACACACACACACACACACACACCGACCGCGAGGTGCATGATATTTATATTACAAAGGATTTCGGGCCTTTTTTTTTAAGTACAAATATCAATGCTGCTGACTCAAGTTGTTGGCTATAAGTAGCTGAAGAAAAGTTCAAAGAACTGTGATATGCATATGGTATGAAATCCGAAGTTTCTCCCACACACACACAAATGTATTGCATGGTGTGTGTGTGTGTCTATATATATATATATATATATATATATATATATTATATACTGGTATGAAGTCCATATTTGAAGATTATTAATATCAGAAAGTGATGCAGGGGAATTAACTCACAACCTCAAACCCCAACTTCCAATTATGTCACCACAACAAAACCAATATGATGAATAAAGAAAACGAGATAAAATCTAAACTCTGTTGTTTCTCAAACTAAGAATAGCCAAGAAAATTCCTAGGGAATCGCCGAGTTGATAGAGCTAGTTGAGAGAAAGTTCTTAATTTTATTGATATTCAGAAAAGAAAAAAAGAAAAAAAAAACGACTACTACAACCAAATTAGGGGCCTAAACCAACTAATAATTGATAAAATCCAAGTAGAGCTAGGAAAAGGGAAATAAATAAAGAAAATAATATAGATAACATGTGTGTATTGGACTACTGTGACCAGCAACTATCATGTTGCATCAGAAAGACTGTGTATAGAAGGAACAAGTGAATACTTATCTTCAATTTTCAATTAATTAATACGACGATTAAGGTTGATGATGATATTGGTACGAAAAACTTTCAATTAAGTTTCTTTCATGGTTTTCGTCTTTGCTATATAATCTAATAATTTGACACTTTCAGAGTTTGGTACATGTATATATATGTCATAGTTGAAGAACTGATCAACATCATCAAGTAGACACAGAAATGATATTGATAGCTTCCAGAAAAACACAAAAATCAAAGTGTTTTCTGTTTTATATGTCATGATGGTAGCGTATCAATCTATCATTTGACAGGAATCAGTCCCTAATTAGCGGAACATAAAATTAAATGACCCCCAGAATTTCACAAGATTAGGCGATTGGCTACATTTCTTAATTTCTAGCTACATATCTACAGTTGGGCTGAACTCTCATATCGTATCAAATGGACTACGAAAATTCTAGCTAGGGCTTGGGCTCTCAACTCTCGAATAGTCAAATTAATCATGTGAAATAGACCAAAAAGTAGTCCATTGACCCCCTTCCATGGAATGGGCAGCTACTCCGTGGAAAAGGAAATCTCATTGATAGGCCCTGCACTCTAAACCAAGCTGCGCATGAGGTTTTTAAAGTTGACATATCAACTATCAGACTCGGTTTGAGCAGTTAATTTGTGGAGTCTTATACTCTAAGGCATGAAATCAGCTGTCCCAGATAGAATAATGAGGACAGCTGATTTCATCCCATGTATCTTATTCCTCATCTAACTTTTCAATATCTTAGAAAAGAAAGAACGAGATACTGTTTGGTTTTTATCTCAAAATAAATATCTCAAAGATGTTAATAATGATATTGATTGATCTTACTTCTATATTAATTTTCCTCCAGGATCTGTTATTGTTTAATTTTGTCCTTCTTTTGTTTTTTCGTATGCTGGACAAATTGCAACATGAGAAGATGCTCTTGTCTAATCCTTTAATTAAAAATTCATTTCCATGAATTTGTATTGAATTACAGAATTTCAGCCATTTCGCTCGATCAATATTACTATGAGGGTTGGAATTATCTGATGGAACTGAGCAAGAATAAGGTTGAAGCATGAAGATAGCATCGTGGCTAGATATAAAGATGGCTTGAAGAAATTTTTTACATGTGATGTGATAGTCTGCTTAGAATCAATTCTATATAGAAAATGAACAAGAAGAAAGAAAAAAAGAAAAGAGAGAACATCATTGAAGAACAACCCAGGAATCCTTTTGTGGTGAGATTCTGGCATCAAATGTTTTCAAC